>NC_143524.1:51721483-52038983 GCF_031878675.1 Megascapheus bottae
TCTTCTCCTCTTCTCCTTCTCCTTCTTCTTCTTCCTCCCCTCCCCTCCCCCTCCCCTTCTTCTTCTTCTTCTTCTTCTTCTTCTTCTTCTTCTTCTTCTTCTTCTTCTTCCTCTTCCTCTTCCTCTTCCTCTTCCTCTTTTTCTTCCTTCTTCCTCTTCTTCTTCCTTCCCTCCTCCTCTTCCTCCTCCTCCTCCTCCTCTCTCCTCCTCTTCCTCTTCCTCTTCTTCTTCTTCTTCTTCTTCTTCTTCTTCTTCTTCTTCCTCTTCTTCTTCCTCTTCCTCTTCTTCTCTTCTTCCTCTTCTCCTCTTCTCCCTCTTCTCCTTCTCCTTCTTCTTCTTCCTTCCCCCCTCCCCTCCCCCTCCCCTTCTTCTTCTTCTTCTTCTTCTTCTTCTTCTTCTTCTTCTTCTTCTTCTTCTTCTTCTTCTTCCTCTTCCTCTTCCTCTTCCTCTTCCTCTTTTTCTTCCTTCTTCCTCTTCTTCTTCCTTCCCTCCTCCTCTTCCTCCTCCTCCCTCCTCCTCCTCCTCCTCTCCTCTTCTTCTTCTTCTTCTTCTTCTTCTTCTTCTTCTTCTTCTTCTTCTTCTTCTTCTTCTTCTTCCTCTTCTTCCTCTTCCTCTTCTTCCTCTTCTTCCTCTTCTCCCTCTTCTCCCTCTTCTCCTTCTCCTTCTTCTTCTTCCTCCCCCTCCCCTCCCCCTCCCCTTCTTCTTCTTCTTCTTCTTCTTCTTCTTCTTCTTCTTCTTCTTCTTCTTCTTCTTCTTCTTCTTCTTCTTCTTCCTCTTCCTCTTCCTCTTCCTCTTCCTCTTTTTCTTCCTTCTTCCTCTTTTTCTTCCTTCTTCCTCTTCTTCTTCCTTCCCTCCTCCTCCTCCTCCTCCTCCTCCTCCTCCTCCTCCTCCTCCTCCTCCTCCTCTTCCTCTTCCTCCACCACCACCACCACCACCACCACCACCACCACCACCACCTCTTCCTCCTTCCTCCTTCCTCCTTCTCCCTTCTCCCTTTTTGTGGGACATGGGGCTTGAATTCTACCTGGGCACTATCCCTGAGCTCTTCAGCTCAAGGCTACCACCCTACCCTTGAGCCACAGCATCACTTCCATTTTCTAGAGGTTAATTGGAGATAAGAGTCTCAGGTTGTTTTTTTTTAATTTTATTTTTAATTTTTAATTTTCTATTGTAATGTATAGAGGGGTTACAATTATATTTGCCAGATAGTAGTGCATTACTTCTCACACATTGATACCCCTTCTCATGCTTTTGTCCCCATTTCCCTCTCCCCAACCCCCTCCCAATCATCTTGTTCTCAGGTTGTTTTGTATCTGGGCTGTCTTTGAGCCTTGATCCTCAGGTCTCAGCTCCTGAGTAGCTAGGAGGTACAGGCGTGAGCCACCATGCCTGGGTTTTTTTTTAAAGTAAGAGTTTTTGCAGGTGTCTTACTTATGGTCTATCCTAGTGGGACACTGTAATCCTAGCTAGTAATTACATGTGTAATCCTAGCTAGTAATTACATGTGTAATCCTAGCTGGGCAGAAGGCTGAGATATGGTGGATTGCAATTTGAAGCCAGACTGGCAGGAAAGTCTAAAGATTCTTCTCCAATTAACTAGCATATATACTAGACTGTGGAGGTATGGTTTAAAGTGGAAGAATGAAAACAGAGTAAGAAAGCTGAGCAGGAACAGGGACTAACTTCAAACTCTGGTACTGCCAAAAAAAACTACTGGTCTACTCCTACCTCCCTCTAGTTTGACATTGCGCAGGGGCATCTATTAACCATAGAAGAGTCCCGAACAGCTGTCATTTTCCACTTGTGCTAAAAGCCCCGCTGTCATGATGGTGGCATACTTAAAATCCTCATTTTATTATCCTCTTCCAGGTTTGAAGATTAGAAAACTGAAAGATTTAGTGAAGTAAGTTTTCCCCACTCTAATAAAGAGTTGAGGCTCAGCTTTTTGACTCTCAAATCTTCTGTGCTTTTCCACTGCATCAAAAGTATTGTTCCACTTTCACAGGGTGATGGTGAACACCAACCAAGAAAATAACAGTGAAATTGTCTTGGAGTGTGAATTATATAGATGTTAGGTTAAAAAAAATCATTAGTCTGTCAGCAATACGTAGTATTCTAAAGGAGAAAAAATACTATAAAATACATATATATATATATACAAGGAAAGCATAAAATCTATTATGTTTATGTTCATATAAAACATACATATATTAAAATATGTTTTCCTAATCATTTGAGAAAGCTCACAAGTGATTCCTGATGCATAAAATAGTCAATTAGTAGACACCTAAATGGTGAGCTGCTCCAGCCCTTTCATTTTAGTGAAGATTGAAATGCATTCGCAGTCCCACACTAGAACCCAAGATTTGAGATGCTGAATGAGTCTGCTCACATGCACCCTCTTAAGGGATCCAAGGTAATGACAAAAGAAATGTGACCTGCTTCCTGTCCTAGCTCTGCAAGTGCCCTCCCCCTCCTGTTATCCGTTATAGTGAATGAAGCATTTGGAACTGTTTGTGGGTGTGTACCTAAACCTTCTTCCCAAGGGCAATTATTTCTGAAAATTGAGTTATTGCTTATAAACTATCTTGATTCTTGGTAAGAAAAGATACTCAAATTGTTTTGTGCCTGGAGGAAATGAAGTAGGCAGTTTGGAATGCTCAATTTCCTCTCCATGGGAGAGCAGTTTAGTTGATTTTCCCCATTTTTCTTCTGTCAGTCAAAAACGATTCCCTTGAGCTTTTCCTAAATATTTTAAATCAGATTTCCACCCTATGTAGATTACAAATGAAAATGATCCTTATCCTAATAATGAAAAATCTTTCCCCTTTATTTCAACTTGCAGTACAGAATAACTGTTTGCATACCTTAACGCAAAAGACAGAATAACAGTTGATTTGTTTGAATTTGTTACAGTATTAGCTATAGCAAGAGTGAAAAAGGCACAGAAGTGCTCATCATCTTTTCAATAAAAGAACATAAGAGCTTAGGATTTGAGAGAAGATTTGGGTTTGTGTCTCAGTATCAATAGCCCTAGGATTGTTACTTTGCGTAAGTTTTTTCAGCTCCCTGATCAGCAATTTCTATTGCCCTTGATTGAATGATATTTTTAGCAGCCGTCCTTGCAGCTAGATGAGATGATTGGGTGGGATTGTTTGGCCAGATATTATCTCTTATTGTTTTAATTTTTATTAACTTTAGTTGTACAAAGAGGTTCAATTCAACATGGTAATTTATGAGTACATGATTCATGTTACTCCTTTAAGGATTCTCAATTTCTTCCAATCCTGCCTGGCCCTCAGTTTATTGGATTCAATTTTGCATATTGACTATTATGAACCATTTGCACACTCTCCATTTATCTGCCTCCTCTCCCCTTGACCTTGGCTTTCTAGCATTCATGTTGTTAAACTGTAGTTGTTCAAAGGAGTTTCACCATTGGAATCCTCCTCTACATATACTATACATTAGTGAATGCTAGTGATACATGCATGGCCCTGCGTAGTTTACATTTGTATTTATAACTTGAATCTCTCCATGGGAGGAAACAGGCGTCTTTTGTCTCTCTCAGACTGACTGACTTGACTTGACAGGTCCATCCTTTTCCCTGCAAATTACAAAATACCCCTTTCCCTCGTAGATGTGTAAAATTCACTATATATAGATATGGATATATAATGAAGATGTATATCTAGATCTATATCTATACATCTCAATTTTCTGGATCCATTGAAGAGCACCTTGTCTGTTCCATAAGTTGGCAATGGTGAATAATGCTTCAGTGAGCATGGGTGTACAAACTGTATCCTGACTTGTAATCTTTTGGATAAATGTTCTAGAGTGGTGTTGCTGGATCATAAGGTAGTTCTGTTTAGTTTTTCACAATGTCTCCAAACTACCTTCTCTAGTGGCCACACCATTTTCTAATGCCATTAACAGGGTTGTTGGGGTCTTTTCTCCCTCATCCCCACCAGCATCAATTTTCTTGGCCTTCTTGACAATGGCCGTTTTTAGTGGTAGCAATGTTTGGATTTGCATTTGCCAGACACATTGAACATTTCTTCATGAGTTTATTGGCCATATTTTTCTACTAGTTATAATAAGTCTCTAACCCCTCTATTTATCAATTGGGTTATTGCCTCTTTGAGGATTTAGTATCGTGAGCATTTTTTACTTAGTTTCTAGCTTAGAAACTGGTGTTTGCTGGGCAGACACTTTTTAGCTTGATGCAAACCCATTTTCTCAGAAAATTACTGCCTATGCCAATAAGTTCCAGTGTTTCTTTTCCTCCTTCTGGTAACTGTTTCAAGGTTTCAGACCTTCTGTTGAAGTCTTTGACCCATTTTAAGGTGATATTAGCACAAAGTGACAGACAGGGATCTGTTCAGTAGTTTTCTACATGTATCCTGTTTCCCAACACCATTTGTTGAAGAGGATACTTTTCTGAACACACATTGTTGGCTCCCTTGACAAATATTATATGTTGTAGGTACAGGTTTATTTCTGGATCTTCTTGTCTGTTGCATTGGTCTTCAGGTCTATTTTTGTGCCAGTTCAAAGTTGTTAACCCTCTCCCTCCCCCAGGCCCCCACTTCTGCTTTTTTTCTATTTTTGTTTTTGTCAGGTGGGACTTGAACTCTGGGCCTGGGCACTGTCTCTGAGCTCTTCAGCTCAAGGCTACTGCCCTATCCCTCAAACCATAGCACCACCTCCAGTTTTCTGGTGGTTAATTGGAGATAAGTGTTGCATGGATTTTTTTTCATTTTATTTATTATCAAGGTAATGTATAGAGGGTTACAGTTACATTCACCAGATATTAGGTGCATTATTTCTCACACATGATACCCCTTCTTATGTCTTTATCCCCATTTCCTTCCCCACCGCCTCCCAATCATCTTGTTTTCCCCCCTTCCCTTTCTTATTTCAAATAAACATATATGCAATATATCAGGGATCAAAATCAGTTACAGTAACAATATGAGATTAACCAAAGGGTAACAAATGAGAAGAGAAATAATATAGTACATTAAGACAACAATCACTCAAGATAAAGCCCTTGTTTCTATATCCTAGAGATTCTTTCCTTTAGTCTCATCCTATATGCCCTTATGTGTCTAGGTTTTGAGCTAATGTAGTCCTCTGCTAGGAGAGTCCTAGGTGTCTACTAATTATTAAAAATGAGGGAAACCATTGAGCCTATGTTCCTTTGAGTCTGGCTTACTTAATATGATTTTTTCCAAGTCTTTTTTTATTTCCTTACTAATAGGGTGATGTCATTCTTTCTGATGGCAGCATAGAATTCCATTGTGTATAAGTATCACATCTTCTTGATCAAATCTTCTACTGAAGGACATCTGGGTTGGTGCCATATCTTAGCTATGGTAAATAGTGCTGCAATGAACATCGTTGTGCTAGTGGCTTTAGTATGTCCTTGTTTTTGAACTTTTGGGTAAATGCCAAGTAGTGGAATTGCTGGGTCATTGGAGAGTTCTGTGTTTAGTCTTTTGAGGAATCACCATACTTGAGTTGCATGGATTTTTGTGCCCAGCCTAGCCTTGAACTGAAATCCTCAGATCTCAGCCTCCTGAGTAGCTAGGATTGTAAGTGTGAGCCACCACCATCCGGCACTGCTGCTTTTTTCTGCTCAGGATTTCTTTGACTATTCAGGGCCTTTTTTGGTTCCATATGAAATTTTGGACTGTTTCCTTTATCTCAGTAAGGAATGAATGTCGTTGGAATTGGGTGAATATTGCATTGAATTTGTAAACTGCTATTGGCAGGATGGCCATTTTTGCAATATTAACCATGACTCAGGAATATGCAAGTTTTTTCCACTTCCTGGTATCTTTAATTTTTTTTCATCAAAGTTTTATAGTTTTTGGTATATGGGCCCATCACCTCTGTGATTAGGTTTATTCCTAGGTACTTTTTTTGGAGGACTATTACAAAGGGAATTGTTTTCTTGATTTCCCTCTCTATTTGGCTCATTGCTCGTATATAGAAAAACTATTGTTTTTTGTGGGTTGATATTTATATATATATATAATATATATGTATATATACAATATATGTATACTATGTATATTAGGTAAATATAGTTGTGTGTATAATTTTTTCGGTCCTGGGGCTTGAACTTGTGGCCTAGGCTCTGTCCCTGAGCTGCTTTTGCTCAAGGCTAGGGTAATACCACTAGAGCCATAGCCCTATATGAGTCTCATGGACTTGACTGCCTGGGATGGCTTCAAACTGCAATCCTCAGATCTTAGCCTCCTGAGTAGCTAGAATTACAGGCATGAACCACTGATACCCAGTGTGATGAGTTGATTTTTCTATCCTGCTCTTTGCCAAAGTTACCAGCTTTAGTAGCTCTGGGATGGAGTCTTTAGGGTCCTTCAGGTTTTGCATTATATCACCTGCAGATAGGCATAGTTTGCCCTCTTCTTTGCCTATTTGGACCTCGTTTATGTCTGTCTCTTGTCAGGAACGTATTGAAAAGGAGTAGAGAGAGTGGCCATCTTTTTCTTCTTATTTTTTTTTGTCAGTCCTGGGCCTTGAACTCAGGGCCTGAGCACTGTCCTTGGGCTTTCTCAAGACTAGAGCTCTACCACTTGAGCTTATAGCACCACTTCTGGCTTTTTTCTATGTATGTGGCACCGAGAAATTGAACTTGGGTCTTTGAGTATGCTAGGCAAGCACTCTACCACTAGGCCAAACTCCTGGTCCATCTTTTCCTTATTCTTGACTTTAGAGGAACTGGTTTTAGTTGTTTACCACTTAGTAAAATGTTGACTGTAAGTTTGTCATAAATACATTCATTATTTCAAGGTATGTTCCTTCTCTTCTTAGCTTTTCTAAAGCTTTTCATGGATGTTGAATTTTGTTGAAGGCCTTTTTTTCTGCATCCATAGAGAAAACTATGTGATTTTTTTTTGTCCTTGGTTCTGTTCATATGCTGTATTATAGTTACTAATTTATGTATGTTGAAGCAGGCTTGCAACCCTCAGATGAAACCAACTTGATTATGTAATATATGATTTTTTGAGTAATTCCTGAATTTGATAGGTGTTAAAAAATTTATATCTGTGTTCTTCAAATAATCAGTCTGTAGTTCTTTTTTGTTGAGCCTATGGTTTGGGAATGAGCGTAGTGCTGGCTTCACAGCAGAGAAAAGTTGCGTAGTAATTTTAGAAAGTTTTTTTTTGTTGTTGTTGATTGTGGGACTTGAACTCTGGGCTGGGGCATTGTCCCTGAGCTCTTTAGCTCAAGACTACAGCCCTATCCTTGAGCTTCAGTTCCACTTCCGGTTTCCTGGTAGTTAATTGGAGATAAGAGACTCACGGATTTAGTGCCTGGGTTGGCTTTGAACTGTGTTCCCCAGATCTCAGCCCCCTGAGTAGCTAGAATTATAGGTGTGAGCCACTGTACCCAGCTTAAATTGGAATTCTTTATAAGTCTACTTTTCTTGGGAATAAGATTTTGAACATTAGCCAAAATGACATTAAGGCTTTGAAAATCAGGTGAAATGCAATGTCCTTAATGTTACTGAAGAGATCTTTAACTTTCCAGCCTCTTGGACACATTGATCTTACTAAATAGTGACTACAGTATCATTATGTGTATGTTGGCCACGCATTGTTATAAGAAATGGTTAAAATTTTAGTGCTTTGGGCTTTGGATTATAATAAAAAAATCTATGATCTTTTACAGTTTTCACTTGCTAATTAGCTTTAGACAAGCTTTTTTTTTTTAAACAGTCCTGGGGCTCAAACTCAAGACCGGTCCACTGTCCCCTGTCCTTGGGCTTTCTTAAGGTTAGCACTCTACCACTTGAGTCAAAGCACCACTTCTGTGTATGTGGTACTGAGGAATCGAACCCAGAGCTTTGTGCATGCTAGGCAAGCACTCTACCACTAGGCCACACTCCTGGCCCAACAATCTACTTTTTTTTTTTGAATGTCAGTGGTCTCACCTGTAAAATCTTTTGTGAGACTTTAAAGAGCTACAGGTGAGAAGTGAAAAGCTTTGAAAGAGTATAGCCATCTTTACAATAACTCTTTGGTATGAATCTGCTAGTTCTGGAATGTCTTGTGCTTCTGCCTTGTCAGTTTGACTGTCGGTAACAATTTCAGTCACTCTTCAGTTATTGCTTAGTTTGGGATAATTGGGCAGTTGGTGAGGTCCTGATACCTCATTGGTTCCCAGAATTACACTCTTTTGAAGCATGTAGTACTAATGTTTCATTGATACTGACTTGAATTATGAAGCACTAATCTACTGCTTCATAAGGTGTTCTGTGTGTGTGTGAGTGTGTGTGTGTGTGTGTGTGTGTGTGTGTGTGTGTGTGTTTCCTTCTGGAACGTGGGTGCTACCCCTAAGCTTTGCTCAAGCCAAGTGCTCTACCAGTGGAGCCACAGCACTGCATCTGGCTTTGAGTAGTTTACAGGAGTTAAGAGTCTCACAGAATTTCCTGCCCAGGCTGGCTTCAAACCATGATTCTCAAATCTCAGCCTCCCAAGTAGCTAGGATTGCAGGTGTAAGGCACTGGCACCTGGTCCTAGTAGTTTTAAAATCAGATTTTAAAGTCACACATTTTTTTTTTCCAGTCCGGGGCTTGAACTCAAGGCCTGAGCACTGTCCTTGGTCTTTCTCAAGGCTAGTTCTACCACTTGAGCCATAGCACTATTTCCAGCCTTTTCTGTATATGTGGTACTGAGGAATCAAACCCAGGTCTTTGTGCATGCTAAGCATGTACTCTACCACTAGGGAAAATTCCAGGCCCAAGTCACACATATTTTTTTTAAATTTTTTTATTATAATTAGTAAAAGGGTTACATGATATTTGCCAGATAGAAGGTGCATTAATTTGCATACATTGATACCCTTTCACATGTCTTGGTACCCATTTCCCTCCCCCCCCACACCCCCCTCCCGTCTTAATTTTCCCCCCTTCCCTATCAAATTTCAAATATCCAAATACAAATAAATTCAATATATCAGATAACAAAGTGAGATACTATACCAATATGAGATAACCAAGGGATAGCAAAGGAGATGAGAGACAACATAGTACATTAAGGACAACAATTATTCATTAGTCACACATATTTTGAAAGCAGATTTAACTTTGAATTCACTGCCTAACTCAAATAATCACATTATAACTTGGGACCTCAAGGAAGTCCCTTAAGGTCTCTGGGCTGAGCTTTGATTCTTCATCTATGAAATAGGGATCATAATAATCACTCCATTTGTTAACATAAGAATGAGAAGAGCTGGTGTCAGATATGGTGCAAAATGCCATGTGTTATATTTAATGTTATTTTTGGCTTTCCTACCATAAGCCAGCTTTCATTAGGACCCTGTATCTGATTTACCAGGAGGTAACCTGAACTTTCAACAGTAGTTTGCACAGAGGGAAAACACTTCCAGGAGTGATGCTGTTTCTATAGCAACCATTTGCTTTATTCTCACAGCCTCAGAAATAGGCTGGAACTAAGATATGGAAAGGAGGACTGGAGGGCTGGGAGTTTGGCCTAGTGGTAGAGTGCTTGCCTAGCATGCACGAAGACCTGGGTTCGATTCCTCAGTACCACATACATAGAAAAAAGCCAGAAATGGTGCTGATGCTCAAGTGGTAGAGCTCTAGCCTTGAGAAAGTCCAAGGACAGTGCTCAGACCCTGAGCTCAAGCCCAGGACTGGCAAAAAAAGAAAAAAAATAAAGGAGGACTGGACAGATCAAATAATCTATACCTGAGTGACCACTGAAAGAAGGGATAGCCTCTAGAATTTCCTAGATTGTGATGCATTCAGGCCCATAGCATCTTGTGGTTGCCAAAGGAACTGCTTGTTATTTAATAATTTAGGAGCTGCTACTTCTGAGAGTAATAGAGTTTGAGGGCTAGAAGAAGCCTTACAGTTCACAAAGTAAAAAAAAAATGGGGTATTAAGGACAAAAGGAGAGGATTTCCCATGGGCTTTCCCTTCCTCGGGTTCTATAAATGTCTGCAGAGTTTAGATTCATTGAGGGACACTGTTGTTTTGTATTCACTGGGCACTCATGTAGAAAAGTCGAGCCAAGTATGAAGAATGCAGCAATGAAAGAAATATGGTTCTTGCCATTCAGACATACCTGCTGGGGAAAAGGTTCACAGTTTAAAAGCACTGGGAACAACACAGTGAGACCAGGTGTAAAAGGGAGGGAGAAGACATTAATGTTAAGAGCTAAAGTTTTGCCAGATGAAGAGAGATGGAGGTAGAATTCACTAGGTAAAAGGATTAACATGCACAAAAACTTAGCAAGAAGACAGAAACCTGGGTGCTGATCTTAGAGTTGGAGAAGAAAATGAACACATGGAACAGTGATAGAAAAGCCCCCAGAAGAAGTAAAACACACAGAAGGCCTAGGCTTTGAGACTCTAACTCAATGAGTGCTTGCCTAGCATTTGCAAAGCCTGGGGTTTGATCCAAGAAAACATCACAAAAAGCCTTGACAGGTGTCCCACCCTCACTTTGAGGGCAATAGAATGAGCTTTTCATGGTTTTGCTTTAGACTATATATTTATATATGAGTTTTATATATTTAGGTATAAAGATTATATATTTGCTTTTGATTATATATGTCTGCATAGATAGACTTATTTTTTATAACATGATTCCTGTTTTAAAATACATTTATAGATCTTGATAAAACAAAGGTTGCTAAATATTAAAAATGGTCAGCTTCATGTTATGTAACTGGGAGGCATATGGATGTTTGTTATACTATTTTGGCAGTAACTTCCTCAGGAATGAACTTACGAAATAGAAAGTTGGGGAAAATAGCTAGGCAAGGTAGCTCACGCCTGTAATCCTAGCTACTAAGGAGGCTGATATCTGAGGATCAAGGTTCAAAGCCAGCCCAGGCACTAAAGAGTATGAGACTCTTGTCTCCAATTAACCATTAGAAAAGCAGAAGTGGTGCTACGGCTCAAGGAGTAGGATGGTAGCCTTGAGCTGACAGAGCTCAGGGACAATGCCCAGGCCCAGAGTTCAAGTCCCATGACCGAAAAAATAAAAAAAGAAAAAGAAAAACTTGTTCCTATGTGTTAGAGTTCATTTCAGTAAATATTATTTCATATGATCAGAGGCACATTAGCATTGCACCTTTAGGTTCCTGCTCTTAAGAGTAGGAGCCTCCTTTGGTTTTACTGGGATGAATTCCTACAGTCCTGTATAACATCAAAGACATTTGCTTTTTGTGATAAAGGAAAAAAAAAGTCCCTTGTGATTTGTTTGGAGACATGTCTTCAGAAGTTGGGTACCATTACGGATAAAGTGAATCAAGCATCCCTATGGAAGTAATTGAACTTTATCCTGAGCAGTTGTGGTTTATTCTCACTAGCAGTTCCCTGGTAACCATACACCCTAGACCATGGGAACCAAGATGGAAACAGGAAAAATGATACATTCCCATAAACTTCACGTGGAATTGGCTCTGATGGCAAAGTTGAATCAATTTCTTGGGATTTTTAAAGTTAATATTTAAGAATGAAGGACTAAAAATAGTTTTTAAATAGTTAAGTCTTAGTAAGAAAAAGAGGAAAACTTTAAAAAGCTTCAAAAGGCCACAAAGATCCAATTCTAAAAATAGGTACAGACAAGGTCCAGAAGATAGAAAGATACAACAATGTAAGAGGGCCACTAAAGTGTGAGACTCATGTGTAAGGCAGGAAGGACTCAAATTGTTGTTTACACCAGATGCCAGAGGCTCACAACTGCAATTCTATCTACTTGGGAGGCTGAGATCTGAGGATTGCAGTTTGAAGCTAGTCCAGGCAGAAAAGTCCCCATAAAACTAAATTTTTTTTTTTTTTGTGGGTCATGAGGTTTGAACTTGGCCTGGGTGCAGTCCCTAAGCTTTTCAGCTCAAGGCTACCACCTTACCCCTGGGCCTGGCATTGTCCCTGAGCTCTTGAGCTCAAGGCTGTGGACCTACCATCGAGCCAAGCCCTACTTCCCATTTTCTAGAGGTTAATTGGAGATCGGAGTCTCAGGCCCTTTTGTACCTGGGCTGGCTTTGAATCTTGATCCTCAGATCTCAGCCTCCTGAGTATGTAAGATTACAGGTGTGAGCCACCACACCCAGCCCCATGAAACTCCAATTAACCACTTAAAAACCAGAAGTGTACATGTGGCTCAAAGTGTTAATATTAGTCTCAGGAACAGCATGTAGGCCCTGAGTTCAAACTCTACCACTTTCAAAAAATAGATGTGTAAATCGACATGTCATTTGCGTTCACTTTCAAATATTGAAAAAAAGGAAAGACCCCTCTGTGCATTACAATTAAAAAAAAAGGAAGGAAAGAAACATGGAAAGTGACAGAGACAATTTAGTGGGGAATGTCACTCTTAACTGGCATTGTCCTTGTTGTGTATTTATCACTGCCACACCTCCACTTGGGTCAACAACTTGAAGGCACAGCTGTGTTGAAAAGACAGCTCCATTACTTAAGACAGAAAATTGCCTTTGTAGCACCCCCAGTGGCTACCTCCCTATCCATCATTCTTTAGCAATTACTTCAAGGTCAATAAACAGACTTCACTGGGGCTAACTGTACAAGGCAGTAGAATGAGGCCTTTCCCATCACCCTCTCCCTCCAGAGGTTGAAGTTTGGCTACGCAGTATGAGAGTCTAAGAACTTGAAAAGGTTTCACATGGGGTCACAGGTACCTATAAAAGATTGGTGAGACTGGAAGTGGATATCAGGCTTTAGTGGGGGGCGGAGGGGTCCTTTAGCTTCTCACCGGGCAGTTTTAGGAATTGCTTTATTTGATCCTCTCCTTTCTGTTCTTTCCACTGTCCTCCAGATACAGAGAAGAAAAGTAATTGTGCAGACTCTGTCATAGTTAAGAATAAAAAATTACTAGCCGGTGGCTCACATCTGTAATCCTAGCTACTCAGGATTGTGGTTCGAAGTCATCCCACGCAGGAAACTCCATGAGACTCTTATTTCCAAGTAATCACAGAAAAAGCAGGAGTAGCACAGTGGCTCAAGTGGTAGAGTGCTGGCCTTGAGCCAAAAGAGCCCAGAAACAGCACCCAGGCTCAGAGTTCAAGCCCCTGGATGGTGAGGGGTGGGGGGAATCCTCACTTAGGCTGTAATACCAAACAGAAGCAGAAGAGGTGTAGAACTGGTCCTTTTTTGTCGTCTGGTGGCTGAGTGTCACACCTATGGTGGGCTGGCAGAGCCGGGCTGAGGGAGAGATCAATTTCTACAGGCATGGGAGCCATGTAAGCACCACCTTATCAGGAATGCATGTTGGTTAATGATGTTGGCTATGATTCCGTTCTCATCTGGAGGCTTGAAGAGTAGGTTATTTATTTTTATAAGCTACTAAGCTTAAATTATTTTACAGATTAAGATTATTTTAAAATTAAAAGTTTTTAAAAACCAATTTTAGAACATTAAGATTAAAACTGCAGGGTTGGGAGTATGGCCTAGTGGTAGAGTGCTTGCCTAGCATACACAAAGACCTGGGTTTGATTCCTCAGTACCACATATACAGAAAAAGCCAAAAGTGGTGCAGTGACTCAACTGGTGGAGTGCTAGCCTTGAGAAAGCTCAAGGACAGTGCCTCGGCCCTGAGTTTAAGGTCCAGGACTGGCAAAAAAAAAAAAAAAAAAAAAAGAAAAATGATTAAAGCCACATAATGTTGGCTCACACCTATAATCCTAGCTACCTAGCAGGCTGAGCTATAAGGACTGTGGCTAGAAGCTAGTCTGGGCAAGAAAGTCTATAAGAATCTTATCTCCAATGAACCACCAAAAAGCTGAGGTGGAGCTCTGGCTCAGTTGGTAGAGTACTAGCCTTAAGCAAAAATGTTCCGGGACACTGCCTAGGCCCTGAGCTCAAGCCCTATGACCAACACAAAAGAAAACCAAAATAATTAAATGTATATCATTTAAAATTGTATGTAATTTAAAATTCCATGCATCTCAAAATTCACCTCTTAAAAAATAATTTGTTGCTTTACCACTATCGAATTCAAGAACACTGCAGACATCCCTCAAAGCTTGAATTGACTAGAAGTATCTCCCAACTCCTTTCTTCTTGAATTCCTTCCCTTGCTTCCATGAATTTACCTAATCTGGGCATTTCACATAATGGAACATAATGTGATGCTTTGTATTCATTTACTTCCACATAGCCAAAAGTTCTTTTTTAAAAAAATTGTATAGAAGGGTTACAGTTACATTCATCAGGTAGTGGGTGCATTGCTTCTCACACCTTGATAACCCGTCTCATGTTTTTGTTCCTATTTCCCTCCACCCACCCCTCTCAATCATCTTGTTTTTCCCCCTTCCCTATCCTATTTCAAATAAACAAATAAACAAACGGATATACAATACAATAGGTAACAAAGTCAGATATAATAACAATACGAGATTTGCCAAAGGCCAACAAAGGAGAAGAGAAATAACATAGTACATTAACAACAACAATCACATAATATAAAGCTCTTGTTTCCATATCCTGGAGTTCCTTTTATTTAGCCTCATCCCATATGGCCTTATGTATCTAGGTTTTGAGCTATAATAGTCCTCTGCTCGGAGAGTCTTAGGTTTGTACTAATTATTACAAATGAGGGAAACCATTGAGCCTGTGTTCCTTTGGGTCTGGCTTACTTCACTTAATAGGTTATTTTCCAAGTCTTTCCATTTCTTTACAAATGGGACGATGTCATTCTTTCTGATGGCAGCGTAGAATTCCATTGTGTATAAATACCACATCTTCTTGATCCAATCATCTACTGAGGGGCATCTGGGTTGGTTCTATATCTTTGCTATGGTATAAATAGTGCTGCAATGAACATTGTTGTGCTAGTATATAACCTGAAGTTCTGAAGTCTTCGTCCATGTTGTAGCAGACGCCAGTGTGTCATTCTTATATTGTCTAATATTTAAATACATATAGCTCTCAATTTTTTTCTTTAGCATGGGATTTTGAATTCAGTGCCTCCCACTTCCTATGCAGTCATTCTATTTCAGAGCCACATTTTTGTATTTGGTTAGTTTTTGTTTATTTTTGCCAGTCCTGGGGCTTGAATTCTGGGCCTGACCACTGTCAAGGCTAGAGCTCTACCACTTGAGCCACCACACCACTTCTTCTATGTATGTGGTACCAAGGAATCAAACCCAGGTCTTCATGCATGCTAGGCAAGCACTCTTTGCACTAGGCCAAATTTGTGGCCCCAAACTAGTGATATTCTTCCATGAAATATTACTTTTCCTTTTTTTTTGCCAGACTTGGGGCTTGAACTCAGGTCCTGAGCACTGTCTTTGAGCTTACTCAAGGTTAGTGCAAGCACTCTACCAGTAGAAACAGGGTCTCATGTTCTGTTTGGTCACATGCTTGCACCACAATTACCCTGTGCTTGATTTTCCACAGTACCTGGAATGACAGGCATAGCACTCCACCCAGCTTCCTTCATGGAGGTGGACTCTCATGGGCTCTGCCCAGGCTGGCTAGAACTATGATCCTCCTGATCTTGGCCTCTAGGACAAGAATGTGCAATTTTGTGCAGCACTTATTCGAGAAGGAGTCTTTTGTGTATGCCTGGATCGATTTTGAATTTGACCCTGCCAATCTCAGCCTTACAAATAGCCAGTATGACAGGCAACGGTGATGGTGCCTGGCTGTGGGCACTACAATTTATTCATTAGGTCATGGAGATTAGAGTTGCTTAATTTTTTAAGCTATAATAAAAATGCTATGAGCATTTTTGGAATGTATTTTTGGTTCTCTCTCTCTCTATATATATACATATATGGAGAATTGTTTGAGCACATAACTCCGTGAATTTAAATTTTTTGTAGCAATACTGAAATTTGAACTTAGGGCCATATGATTGCTATGCAAGTACTCTACCAGTTGAGCCATGCATCCAGCCGTGTTTGCCAGTCCTGGGGCTTGAACTCAGGGCCGTGGCACTGTCCTTGGGCTTTCTCAAGACTAGCACTCTACCATTTGTGTCATACCACTACTTCCAGCTTTTTCTGTGTATGTGGTACTGGGGAATGGAACCCAGGGGTTCATGCATGCTAGGCAAGCACTCTACCAACTGCTCCTGGCCCTGCTTTATTTTATTGTATGGTTTTGTGTTTTTGCCCAGGCTAGATATTCCTATTTATGCTTCCTGTATATCTGGGCTGACAGGCACCTTTATATAACCACAAGCTAGTATTGAGATGGAGTGTTACTTTCAGGTCAGAGTAAGTTGAGCCGTGATCCTCTTGGTCTCTGACTCCTGAATAGCTGTTAACCCAACTATGAGCCAGTGTACCCAGTTAAATAGTCTTTTTGATAGTATTGAAATTTGAACCCAGGGCTTTACACCTACTAGGCAAATTGTTGTGTGACATTCCTGGGGCTTGAGCTCAGGGCCTGAGCACTGTCCCTGGACTTTCTCAAGGCTAGAGCTCTACCACTTGAGCCACAGCATCACTTCTGGTTTTTTCTATGAATGTGGTACTGAGGAATCAAACCTGGGTCTTTGTGCATGCTAGGCAAGCACTCGACCACTGGGCCAAAGTCCCAGCCTCCCAACAGCCCTTTTTAATGTTACTTTTTGAGATAGGCTCTTGTGATATGTCTGAGTTGTGGTATAATCCTATTTGTGCTTCCCTCTATCCTGAATGACATACAATCACCATGCTTAGTCACTGGTTGAGATGGAGTCTCATACTCCCAAGAACATTTTGTTTTGCCAACCATGGCCTCACACTTCAGGCCTAGAATTCAACTCACCCTCCCAAATGGCTAGGATTATAGGCTTGAGCCACCAAGCCCAGTCACCGGCCATATCACTTTAATCTTCAATCAACTAGTTGAGAAATCTTAATATTGTCTGGTTCCTTATGGGCTTATTTTTGCATACCAAAGAGATGGAATTATCAGGTAAGCTGATGAAATTAGGCTCAAAAACCCCAAGGCTAGATTCTTAAGATCCTGCACTGGGCTGGTTACCAAGGCCCCTTGGCACCAACCGCGTTTTCTGCAAACTTGCATAGGCATATTGAAGATGATCATGTTGTCCACAAATTGCCCTTCATTAAAACATAAAAAAAGCTGGAAAATAAGGACTGTGGGTTTCCATGGAAATGCAGCAGCCAAATTTAGCTTTGTGAAGAGATGCCCTTAGTTTATGCCTCAGCAGAGCTTTCCAGATGCTTGCTTCAGCTTCACAAAGCAGATGTGACCTAGAACATCTTGCTGTCAGTTTGTACTTAAAAAGTGTGGTCACTTACTTTGTCTTCCTCTATTCCATCCTCACACTTGCTGATTCTTAACCTTCCCCTCCCCATCTCTTCCTTGTTGTCTCCATCTTCTGTAGAAGTCATCTAGGGTACAGGCAGAGTTAGGGTGGTGGGAATGGGTGATAGCGAGAGAGAATGGCAGGTACAGTGAGATAACCTAGGGAAGAAGCTCACAGGTAAACCTGAGGAGCCTGAGAGGGGCTCAGGGTACAGGTGAGCTTGAATGGCAATGTCTTTGCATTTTCATCTCCTAGGTATCTGCTTTCTTTTCAGAGGGGTATATGCAATGCTTATTTTTCAGACTTTGACACACAGGAACAAATCTAAGTGGGAAAATCAGTATGGTTAATACTTTTCTTTTTCCATGTGCATACTCTTTTGTCTCTAAGCAAGCAGGATTATTCCATCATATCCGATGCAATTTGTATCCCGCTTGTGGTGGTGTTAGCAGTTTCCCTTCTCTATTCATTGTTCTTCACAAACACCATTTTAAGTAGCTGAATATGTAATTTTGTATTGGCCTTTTAGAGGGCGACTATTCAAAAAGCTTAACTCCTTTTCCTGCTTAGGCCTGTTAGGAAATGAAAATCCAGGGGGGAGGGTAATGGGTACCAAGACATGTGAAAGGATATCAATGTATGTGAATTAATGCACCTTCTACCTGGCAAATATCATGTAACCCTTTTATTAATTACAATAAAAATATAAAAAAAAGAAATGAAAATCCAGACCTGTGTTCTCAGAAGGGAAAGAAATTAGTCTTGCTAGAGTTAATGTAACAGACATAGTAGGCTGGGGTGGGGGTAAGTCATCACTAAGGTAATCATTCTGCTTGGCTTTGCTGGAAGCCATGACCTGGCTTCAGCCTCTGCCACTACCCTTTCATCCCACAGCCCTTTGCATCTCCTGGAAGGCACAGAAGAAAGGGGGATCCAGTCTCTCCTAAAAAACTCCCGCCTTTCAACGAGGCAGTGACAAGGACAACAATAACATTTCTATTCACATATATTATAATATTCCTGTTTATGCCTAAACTAAGAGCAATTGTTATAAGTGGCTATTGTCCCAGCCCACTGGCTAAATTGGAGAAGCCAGGTCCTCCTGTAGTGTCCTTATGGTGGATGTATCTCTTAATGTGGGAATGCTCCCTGCTTGTCATCTTCCCTGTTCTCAGTAGAGATCTGCTTACCATCAAAGAATGTGGAGGAAAAGAGGGTAAAGAGGGGCATTCAAATGTATGTGGTAAGTAGATCCTTAGGAATTGGGAGAGGGGAGCAGCAAGGGTAAAGGAAATAAAAGGGACCAGCCACAAGGCAGTAGGTAGTAGACAGATGATAATGAAAGAAGACTAAAAAAGGAATCACTGGACTCTTGATTTTTGTTTTCCTTTTGTTGTATATGAGATACACAAGAGACATGATTATTCAGGGACTGTTTATTCACAATATATTGCTAGGTTTGAACAAGTGATATTTTATACATATTAAAATCCCAAGAAGGAGCAGGGAGGTCCAGTACCAGCCAATGAGTAGAGTCAGGAAAATGTTCTACCCCTGGAGCCATGCCTGTGGCCTTGGGACCGGCTATTTTGTTATTCTTGGAAATGGCTGGACAGATACACCCAATAATTACAAGTCCTCCATTGGTTGGAGTACTGGAATGAATATATTTGTGGGTTAGTGAAGTGTGAAGATACAAGAACATTGGCTTCATTATGGCTTGACCCATGACTTCTTATCATAAGTGAAGTCCCTCAAACATTGTTAATCAGAATCTGTATTTACAACTCAGGAATGTGCCAGTGCTGAGAGTGATGTGCTAGCAAATCAGTGTATACCAGGCAATTCAGGGGACTAGGGTGACAGAAAAGCTCTAATGGTGTGTAGCATGATGTCATCCCTCTGAGTTCATCAAATAACGCTCAAGAATAGGCCCGGTGAAATATCCAACATGTTTCCAGTGTCAACACTCTCCATGGTTTGAATATTTCAATGAGAGAAATAATTGTTGGGGCAAAATTAGAATGGGGGAAACATTACAAGTTTCTATGACTCATGACTTAACTGATTTCTAGACAAACAGTACTAAGCTGAGCTGTCATAAAGTCTCTACTGTGACCATATTTTGATTTTATTGAGCAAGTCTCTTTCTAGTGCTGGCACCCAAATAACTCTGTAATGGCTTGCTGTGCTTATTTACTGTGTCAAAGAATGAATAAATGCACCAAGACATGAGAAAGGGTATCAATGTATGTGAATTAATGCACCTCCTATCTGGCAAATATAATGTGACCCTTCTATTAATTACAATAAAAATATATATAAAAAGAAAAGATACACATAAAAAAGAATGAATAAATGTGTATGACAGAGGATTAACCACTCAACTGTACAAATATGGTAGGGTTCCATTCTTTCCTTTTATTCATTTATATTTTTATCATTTTTAAAAATTATTATAGGGGGTGAGAATTTGGCCTAGTGGTAGAGTACTTGCCTATTATGCACAAAGACTAGGGATTGGTTCCTCGGTACTACATACCTGGGACTGGCTCAAGCCCTGGGACTGGCAAAAAAAAATAATTACAAAGATGGGTTACATTACATAAGTCAGGTAAAGA
Source organism: Megascapheus bottae (assembly GCF_031878675.1). NCBI lineage: Eukaryota > Metazoa > Chordata > Mammalia > Rodentia > Geomyidae > Megascapheus > Megascapheus bottae. The sequence goes on from NC_143524.1 coordinate 51,741,401, forward strand.
CTACAGTTATTTTATTGGACGATATCACCCCTTCCCTCACTCTCTCCCAGGTTTTCCCTCCCATCTCCATCCACGAGTTTGTTTGTTTCTTTTGCCAGTCCTGGGCCTGAGCACTGTCCTTGGGCTTTCTCAAGGCTAGAGCTCTACCACTTGAGCCTCAGCACCACTTCAGGCTTTTTTTTTCTCTGTTTGTGGTACCGAGGAATCGAACCTGGGTCTTCATGCGTGCTAGGCAAGCACTCTACCACTAGGCCAAACTCCCGGCCCCTCCTCACAAGTTTTATAGGTCATTTTCAACATAGTGTCCAGTAAGCACAACTGCTGGATTTGTTCAGCTTTTGTCCTTCCATTTCTGTGCCTCCCCTTATATTCCCAAAGGCATAGAAATGAACAAACGGAACAAAAAGGAAAGAAAAGCAGCAACAAAGAAAATCTTGCTTTCGTTTTGATAAATATGATTTTGTACGATGAGATGCGCACGGGCAGTGTTCCTCTCCTAAGCGTTTCATTCTTTGGTGTCATTATGAATGCTTAGAGACATGCATACTTACTATGTCCTGGTACTTTAGATCTAGCTTCTGCATATGAGAGAAAACATGTACAGTTTGAGTCCGGCTTACTTCACTTGCTATAATTTGTTCTAGGGCTACCCATTTCCCTGTAAGTTTAATTGCTTTTCAGTCAATTCTTTGTTGCTTCCAATTTGCCACCTGAAGAAAATATTATTGTGGATATCATCTGTAAATTTTAGACTGAACTTTATATATAGAGCACAGTTTAAATGCTGAGTCTTATCAAATTTTCTGTTAACTCCTCCCCCATTCTTTTCCTTTGTGTTGGTTCTGGGGATCGAACCCAGGACCTGGGCACTGTCTCTTCGAGTTTTCATTCAAGGCTGGTGCTCTACCACTCCACTTCTGTTTTCTTGGTGGTTCATTGGAAATAAGAGTCTCACGGACTTCTCTGACTTATCTAGCTTTGAATGTGAGTCCTCAGATCTCAGCCTCCTGAGTAGCTAGGATTACAAGCATGAGCACTAGCACCTGGTTATTTTAAAACATTTTTTATCATATTTTATGTTATTTTATCTTGGTGATAAAGTAATAATATTTAAAGCTTCTGGCACATCAAGGAGCTCTAAAATGATTAGCTTCCCGCCTAACTGCACCCTAAAGATTCTATAATAAACAATGTTAGGCACTGAGGAAAAATGAAAATACATCTATGTGATAGCTATTGATTATTTTATATATATAATATATAACATATATATATATAAATATTATATACATATTGTTGGTCATGGGGCTTGAATTCTGGGCCTGGGTGCTGTCCCTGAGCTCTTCAGCTCAAGGCTACCACCCTTCCCCTTGAACTACAGCCCCACATCTAGTTTTCTGGTGGTTAATTGGAGATAAGACTTTAGTGCCTGGGCTGGCTTTGAACCTCAATCCTTAGATCTCAGCCCTCTGAGTAGCCAGGATAACAGCCACCACACCTGGCATTGATTATTTTTATGGGAGCTTCTCTTCTGTAGGTAGAAATGTGCCCAGAAACTTGGAAAGGAGTTTTCAATACTTTATCCTTCATGGAAACAGTCATTAAAACAAAACCAAACAAAACCCCTTTGTAAAACCTAAGTCATTAAAACAAACAAAAAACCCCAACAAAACCCCTCCTTTAAAAGCAACATAAAACAACCCCCCCCAAAGCCCCCCTTTTAAGCATAAATTGAGATTTTAGACTTGTTGCTTAGGAACAAAGTCTATCCCTTTGCTAATTAAAATGATTTCTTCTTGACTTCAGAATCGGGTTTTTAATTGAGTTGTAATTAGTTCTAGGAAGGTAGTGAGATCTAGGATTACTTTTCAATTTTTTGTTTCATATTAAGCAGCTGGCACTATTTTGTTGTCTCTCTGGTCATCTCAAAAGCACAAAATGACCGACCATGGTGACAGATGAGTTGGAGTAATAAAGCATATGTGGGCAGCTTTAGATGGAAAAAACAGACTGGTTTTGAATAATCTGTTTTTTTTTTAATTCCTGTTTCCCTGCTTATTTCTTAGAAGTCCTTGTGGAAAATTAAAGTGGTAAAGTAAGAATTTGAGATTTGTTGAAAGACAATGTGTCTGGGGTTGGAGGTGTGACTCAGTTGGTAGAGCACTAGCCAGTGGCAAATACTGAGTTTGAGAAAAGAACAGCAGCCTATTTTTGTTTTTGTTTTTTTTTTATTGTAATTAATAAAAGGGTTACATGATATTTGCCATATAGAAGGTGCATTAGTTCACATACATTGATACCCTTTCACATGTCTTGGTACCTATTACCCCCGTCTTGGTTTTCCCCCCTTCCCTATCAATTTTCAAATAATCAAATACAAATAAATTCAATATATCAGATAACAAAGTGAGGTACTGTAACAATATGAGATACCCAAGGGACAGCAAAGGAGATGAGAGATAACATAGTACATTAAGGACAACAATCATTCGTTATATGGCTTTTGTTTCTATATCCTGGAGGTCCTTTCAATTAGCTTCATACTATATGGCCTTATGTATCAAGGTTTTGCTCTATTGCAGATCTCTGCTAGTAGAGCCCAAGGTTTCTACTGGTTACGACAAATGAGGGAAACCATTGAGCCTAAGTTGCTTTAAGTCTGGCTTACTTCACTTAATATGATTTTTTCTAAGTCTTTCCATTTCCTAACAAATGGGTCGATGTCATTTTTTTCTGACAGCAGCATAGAATTCCATTGTGTACAAATACCACAATTTGTTGATCCACTCATCAACTGAGGGACATCTAGGTTCCATATCTTTGCTATGGTGAATAATGCTGCAATAAACATTATTGTGCTAGTGGATTTAGTATGCCCTAGATTTTGGATGGTTGGGTAAATGCCAAGTAGTGGAATTGCTGGGTCATAGGGGAGTTCTATGTTTAGCCTTTTGAGGCACCAGCAGCCTATTTTTAGTGGAAGTTGAACAGTATTGCAGGAAAAATGAATCAAACATCTGCAGCAAGGTTCTGAACCCTATCCCTGGTGGACATTTACAGCTTTTCCTCCATGGCAGTCTTCTTGGAAACATGGACTTCTGAGTGATATACAATAGAGGTTCAGGGCAGAGCTGAATGGGGCTTATTGGGTTTATGCTACTGGCAATAAAAAACAAGTCAACCAATACTTGTAGTTGGATTTCCAAGACTGGCTGATGGTTTGGGTATGGGAAGCGAGGGAGACAAAGGGCTCAATGTTACTTTACCTGGGATTTTGTCTGGAGGCCATGAGCTAAGAGACTCCATTTACAGAGTAGGAGGAAACAGGAGGAAGAACAGGTTTAGGGTATGAGTCAGGGAAGGTTGGCGATGCTAAGTTTGTGAGAGAGCCAGTTAGAGGTGCCAAGTAGGCAATTGCATATGAGATGACAGGAGACATGAAGTCTCCTTTGGAGAAAGGCACTTGGGAATCAGGTACTTAAAGCCATTGTACTGAGATCAGAGAGAGAGAGAGAAGGTTAAGACTTGAAAGGTGAAGGAAGAACCCACAGGAAGATAAGAAATGACTGGTGACATGGGAACCAAAATAGAGAAATTGGTTTAAGGAGAGTGTGTGGGGGGAAATGTTTCACAGAGACATGCTTCAGTACAGAGAGCTTGAACACAACTGGGCTCTGTTCATTGTATTCAGCCACATACGAGGTGGTGGGACAGGATCTAGATGAGAAGTGGAAACAAGGAACTGAAAGTGGTTCACAATGCTATCTCCCTTGAGAAATGACATTCAGAAAGAGCAACACGGGTGTAATATGAGACTATACAAGATCAAGTGCAACAAAGATTCCTGGTTCCTTATCTGATACCCATCCTTCCCTTTCTTTCTCATTGCCCTTTTATTGAGGATTTCAACATGTTTAGTTAAAAAATTGTATTCCAAACTGGGCACTAGTGGCTCACATACATTATCCTCACCACTCAGGAGGCTGAGATCTAGGGTTTGTGGTACAAAGCTAGCCCAGGCAGAAAACGCCACAAGATTCATCTCCAATTAAACACTCAAAAGCTGCAAGTAGAGTTGTAGCTGTGGTGATCACGCACTAGCTTTGAGCATTAAAGTTTAGGGAGACTACCCAGGTGCTGAGTTCATGTCCCAGGATCAGCACCAAAACAAAACTATCTTTCTCAGCTCCTCTCTCCATTCTGGGGGAGCATGTGAAGTGGAAGGTCACTGGGCTGAGTTTCTTTAAAAGCTCTATTGAAGGGACTGACTTCGGTTGTTCGATTCTTTGTCCTGCCTAGATTATAGGCCACAGTGGAGACTACAGGAGCCAAATTGCAACCCTGACAACACACTGGAGATGCTTCTGCTATAATAAAGAGAAATAGAAAGACTGGACAAGAGACTAGGGCATGAGGAAACGTTTCAGGGTCAGGAAAAACTCTAGAAATTGTAGGACTGCAGCTTGTGAGAAAGCATGAATAGTGAGATCCTGAGCGTGCTGATCTGGGCTTTATGGGCTACTGAAAAAGCTAAGGGACACCTCTCAGTGTATTGTTAATTTGATCATCTAGAATAACTGGACAAAATTCCTAGATATACCTTACCAAGATGGAAGAACACTTGATGAAGAGAGCGTTTCTTTCCCCTTGTAGTAGACTCTTCATCTCTTCCTTCCTAAATTCATACCCTATGCTGCATGCTGTCATCGTGATATTCTCAAATGCAAATCTGATTTTCAAGGCACCAAGTAGCTCATCAGTCATAATGATGAAACATCACTTGCTTTGCATTTAAAGAAGTCGTTTTGGGTTTTTCTTTTCAGATTTCTATTCGTGGTTTTTCACCAAGCATTTTGCATGCATGTCATGCGTGGCTATCAACTCATCCATAATGTTGCCTTTATATTTTCTACCTTTGGACTTTTCTTTATGGGACTTCTGAGATCAGCCTTTTTTTTCCTACTGTCTTCCAAAGTGTAGCTCCAATGAGTAGCTCTGTCGAGGCCTTTAATTAGAATGAATTGCTCTTTTCCTTGTTCTTAGAGCTTCAGCTGTTTTCTTCTCTTAGCATTTCCTTTTCTGATAGTCTCTTCCCTCCAGATGCAAGTTTTGAGGATAGGGGCCATCACTGATTTCACCTTCATAGTGTTACTCCTCTTCATAGCCAGAAAGTCCCCCAAAACTTGTTAAATGAGGAGGCAGCTACAAGATCTCCCCTTGGAGATACTCAACCAGTTGAGGATCTGCTTACTCACCAAATTACCTTCATCAGGTGAATTGTGTGGAGTTGATTTTTAATAGCAGAGTTAAATGTCACTTTTAATCAAATAGACCTAAGAAACTTCTACAGAAGATTCTATCCAAGAGCTACCAGTTGCACATTTTTTATGATCAGTACATGGAGCATTCTCCCGGATAGGTTATATTGTAGATAATAAAACAGGGCTCAAGCCAGGTACAGTGGTTCATGCCTATAATCCTAACTATTCAGAAGGCTGAGATCTGAGGATCGAATTTCAAAGCCAGCCCGGGCAGGAAAGTCTGTGAGACTCATCGTTAACTACCAGAAAACCAGAAGTAGTGCTGTGGCTCAAGTGGTAGAGCACTATCCTTGAGCTGAAGAGTTCAGGAACAGCACCCAGGCCCAGAGTTCAAGTACCACAACTGACAAAAAAACAAAACAGAGGGCCGGGAGTTTGGCCTAGTGGTAGAGTGCTTGCCTAGCATGCACGAAGACACAGGTTCGATTCCTCGGTACCACATACATAGAAGAAAGCCGGAAGTGGTGCTGAGGCTCAAGTGGTAGAGCTCTAGCCTTGAGAAAGTCCAAAGACAGTGCTCAGGCCCTGAGCTCAAGCCCAGGACTGGCAATAAAAAAAAAAAAAAAAAACAACAACAAAAAAAAACAGAACAAAAGTAGGACTCAACAAGCTGAAAAAGTTTGAGATCATGTTGAATAGATCCTTAAACATTACTCAATGTCAATACTGTACTCTACTAGTATGAACCAATTTTATCTTTTCTATATCAGTTAAAAAATGCTTGTTCAAGGAAAGGCTTTCCCCAGTCAATTTGTCTCCTAAGGAGAAAGCTATCTTGTGTTGTCCTGTGTGTTCTTTATTCTTTCCCCCTGTTTTGCTGAGAGCAATACACATTCTTCAAGGCATGTCCCTCTTCCATTCCTATCAGCTGCTGCAGCAACTCCTTCAGCTTTGATTAGTCCAAGGGTCTTGACACCAATTTTCTTGCCTAAACTACAGTTCATTGGAAGAGGTGCACGTCAATCATTGTAAGTCACTATATTCTCAGACTTGGTCTCTTGTGAGGCTTCCAAACTTTCTCCTTATGTAAAGCTTGGTCTCCTTATATTCCTTAGATTTCTGACTACAGTTCAGCTTCACTCCAAGATAGGGCACAGGAGATGGCAGGATATATCCCTTGTCAGCAGGAAGGAAAGGAGCCTCGGTCTTCCTCTGGTATCATTAGACCATTCTGGATTTGTAACAATGCATTTTTTGTTTTCATGTTCCTGGAGGAATGCTTGTCTAGCTGGCATTTTGAAGTGTTGGAAGTCAAACTTGGTGTTTCCTGCAGTCTTGCTTGGTGAAGATTACAGGATTACATTCCATCTTGTTGGGTTTCTCTCTTCTGTTTTTCAATAGCCTTTGATTTTAATGGATGCATGTTTTAATTTTATTTTCTATTCTCTTAATTTTATAGATTTCATCTGTATCATGAGGAAAATTCTATAGCTACCCGAAAGGAGGGTGGATAAATAAAGACGTTGAAACCTCTTGCAAACTAGCTTTCAAATATCAGTATCTGAGCCAGGTGCCAGTGGCTTACATCTGTACATCTAGCTACTTGGGAGACTGAGAGTAGGATCATCCAGGGCAGAAAAGTCTGAGACTCCATCTCAGTGGATGAAGTCGCGTGTGATGGTGTTTGCATGTAATCCCTGCTTTGATGGGAATACATTGCAGTCAAGGTGCATTTCCTGTGCAGGACTCAGACCTACCTAAAAATTAATCACAAAATTAGCACAAGAAAATACTATGGGTGGATCACCTGTGTAGCAAGTGCCAAGCCTTGAGTTCAAACCTTAGCACTGGCAAACTGTCAGCAGCTATTATCTGTGTTCATTCCTCTAACAACTTAGACTTATCTATAGCACCTGGCCTATACCTACTGCCAAGGAGAATGGGTTACTTAGAAAAATTTCTTTGGGCGAAATTATATCTATTGTCCTTTACATCCATTACCCAGTGTGTTTCTGTGTTTCAGATTTGTGAAACCCCAGAAGAATTATGATGGTTTGTACCATGAACTTTGGAAAGAAGTAAAAAGAGCCTGAGGTAAGCAAGAGTCTATGGAATACTAAAATATGAAATCTTTCAAAGTTGGTTGCTTTATTAAGATTTACTTGAGCACAGGATTCCACCCTATATCAACTGGCCAGAAAGAAAGATAAAAAATGATATACAATTCAGACAACCCAGGCTGCCTCAGAGAAAATGCAGACTCTAGGACTTACACAGGAATTGTGCAGAATGTGATGGAAGCTCTTTCAGTGCCACAAATTAGGTAGCCCTGAAATACAAGCACATTGGTGCCAAAGGAACAAGGTAGCTGGCTGAAAAAAAATGTCTCTGTGACCAAAGCTTAAGAAATCCGAGTTTACAAATAAGCAAAGCAGTGTTAAACTATAATTCAAATTATGAACCCAATATCTATGGATCCTTATTGGTCAGAACAAATAAATAATTGATAGAAAGTAGAAAAAAAACTCCCATGCAGGAGCATTGCATGTACTTTGCATACCTATTTTTCCCTTAACGATGAACTGTAAACCATACTCATTAAATGAGGGAATAGAAGCATTTCTTCCAGTACTTGGTGTAGCAGCCCGGTGATCGAGGTTAATGTCCACAAATTATTAGTCATATACCCTAGATGAGATGATAGTAGCATTTTTGCCTTTGGGGTCTTCCTCTGTCCGATAACAACTATATAATCATGGGAAACATGGCATACAAATTCCACTTGAAACCCCTGACTATCTGCTCCTAATAGCTTCAAGGCCATCAAAATGAAGAAAGAGTCTTAAAAAAAAAAGTCACAACCCAGAGGCACCAAAAGGAACAGGTTGACAAAGTGTCATATGATATCCTGGGTAGAATCCTGAAAGGGAGAAGTGAAAGCTAAGAAAAATGGAACCAAGTGTGGGCTTTATTGAATAACAATGGGTCAACATTGGCTCATTAGGTGTGAGGAACTTGAACAACAGAGAAACCAGATGTGGGGAGTATCAGAGAATTCTCTGTACTTCCTTCTCCCTCTTCCTCCTCCCTCTTCCTTCTCTTCATCCTACCTCTTAGGGCAATAGTGCAGCTTCACAATGGAAACAGCCTTCCCTCTGTATGTGCCCTCCCCTTCTCCCTCGTGGCCCCTCAGTTCTACTTGTGTCCTCTTGGTGTTCACGTTCTCTGAGAGGTCCTCTCTTGAAAATAGTTGGTGCTTTTCTCAATGAGACATGGGGGTAGATGGCTGGCTGCTTGTGTTCCAGGCTGGTCTTCTGGCCATTTTTTTTTTTTTTTAGTAAATCTCCTGGTCTCTAGGTTGATCCTTGATTAACATTCTCTAAGCCTGTCTGGTATAGCACTAAAGGAGCTGCACTAGAGAAACCAGGGCTAAGTTGCCATCTCTGACTTCTTAGCCTCTAAAACACAGATTCTAATGGAGAGTTGAGACTTGTTGCACACTTACTTCATACTGAACAATGCCTGAGTTTCTCCCAACAGCCCTCAGGGGCAGATGGCTTTATCATCACCCTGTTGTCTTCGGAAACATGCAATCCCTGGCCCTTGGTTAAATGTCACAGAGCAGCAATAGAATGCAGTGAGGATTCCATCCCAAATCGCCTGCTGCTGAGGTGGTCTGGAGATGTAGTGTCCTTTCCTGGTCTCTCTTGGAGGCATAGGCCAAAGAATTGGCTTCCCAGTTGGTACAGTGAAAAATCATCAGCCCTGGGCTTAAAACCCACTTTGCAAACACTCTCTCAATGTGACCTTTGCGACTCTGGAGTAGTCAGAGGCAGGCTAGGTGTTGTAGAATGATGCTTCCGGGCTGTTTCTTCAATAGATAGGTTCTTTTCTCTCTCCCTCTCTATTTGTTCTTTTTTTTCTTTTATTAAGAATGTTGAAAACATGTATATGGTGATAGAAGGGGTGACACTGTCCAAAAAGAAACATATTCCTTATCTTACTTATATAACTGTAAACCCTCTATCACCTTTGTAGTAAAAATAAAAAAATTTGAAACACAAAAAATGGTTGGACCAAGGCTTGATTTTAGTGGCCTCATACCTGCTTTATTTGTTCAAGCTGGTGTTCTACTACTTGAGCCATGCCTCCAGCCTGGTTTTGCTGGCTGTTTTGGAGATGGAGTCTCAAGGATTTTTCTGCCCAGGCTGGTTTTGAACCTTGATCTTGAGATCTCATTTTTCCTGAGTAACTGGGATTACAGGAATGAGCACTAGTAATCGCACTAGTAATTAGTAAACTCACTTTCTTAGATATAGGAAAAAAAATTCCCCTCTATCCTCTTCACAGTTGATTTACCCTTGTGAAACGGTGCAGTGCAAATTTTAACATACACGGGGTCACTCAGGAGCCTTGTTAAAGGGCAGACTCTGATGATGAGGTCTGAGATGAGGCTTATAATTCTGTATTTCCAGCAAGTGCTAACGAGGTACACGCCTTTCCTCGCAGAATACATCTGCCTAATCACGCTGCTAGAACTGGCTAGGGAGGGGGTCCAGTGTTGCAGAGCAACATGAGCTGCAGATGAGAGATGCAATGTGCCTCTGTAGATCCCCCTCGAAAGCCATCAAGGAGCAGGGCTTGGCTGCTCCCTTTTCAAAGAGTCACAATGACAAGACAGTTTACTATCACAACACATATGATGCATGTTTTCCATCTTCAATAAACTACAGCTTCTCACTTTGACAGGCCAGTGATTGAGATTGGAATCACAAGTTCTCTTGTGAACTTGCTTCTGGTTTTAGGCCGAGACACGCAGCTTGGTGGCATGTGAAGTAGGTGTTGCAATCTCCAGTCTCATTTCCTCTCAGTGTCTGCAATGCATCACTGTGCAGTAGTCTTGAACTTGGAGAATGTGCAGAGCCACATTGCTGACAGCACAAACGGCAGTGTCTTTTTGTCTGGTAAAACATCAGAGATTGTGAAGTGATTAACTGACCTGGGGCTTGGATGATACCAGTGAGTTCCAATTCTATAGACATCTCACGACTGCAGAAATAATCTATAAGGTGACACACAGGCGTATTCCATGATTTTTTTTTCTTTCAACAGCCATTCTTTGTAAATCTGAGACTGTTTAAAATGGATATAGTAGTTGGTGGCAAAATAAGTTGTCTCAGATGCATAAGCTCCATGCTTTTGTTAAAAGTTGAATTTCTGTTCTCCTTAGTTCTTATTAAATGTGTGTGTGCGTGTGCGTGTGTGTGTGTATATATGTGTGTGCGTGCTTGAAATCAGGGTCTTGGGTTCCCATTTTGCTTGGTTGCTTGTGACTGGTTATCTACTACTAGTTCCATGCTTCTAGTTTTTTGCTGGTTTATTGGAGATGGAGTCTTGTGGGCTTTTGCACTTAGATTTTCTTGAAACTTCACCTTCCAGATCTCAACTTTCTAAATAGGCTCATTCATAGGTATGAGCTTCTAGTGCTCTCTACTTCTTCCTTCTATGAGACGGACTCTTTGGTTTCTGTAAATGAGTGAGACACATGATATTATTTGTCTTTTAATGTCTGATGTGTTTTGTTTAACCAAATGAAGAGTTCCAACCATGTTGCAGCAAATGCCAGGTCATTCTTTATTATCTCTGAGTATCATTCAATTATGTCTACATAGCCCATTAGGAACATTTTTATTAGCACATATTAATTATACAAGGGGGTTTCATTGTGCCATTTTCACACATGCAAACAAGGTACTCTCCCTGAACTCCCCCACAAAATCGTCCTCATTCCCACTTAGCTGCTTTTTTCTTGTGCTCTAGTTTACATTCCTATCAAGAGTGTATAAGGGTTCTTTCCCTCCCACATCTATGCATTTGTTTTTGTTTCCTTGGTGATTGTCATTCAGACTGCAGAGAGATGGGCTCTGTTTTGATTTGTACTTGCTTTATAGCTGAGGACATTGAAATTTCTTCATGGTTTTAATTGGTTATTTGTATTTCTTCTGAGAATGTTCTGCTTAATTTGGTGTCCCTTTTATTAACTAGATTATTCTTTTACTGTTTAATTTTATGAGCTATTTTATCTGTTCGGGATATCAATCCTTTATTTGTTGAATAGCTAGCAAGGCCTTTTCCTCCCATTCTGTGGGTTATTGTTTGGTCTTGGCAACTGTTTCTTATGGAACGCAGACATTTTTAATTTGATGCAGTCACATGTGTCAATTCTTGTTTGTTTTTTCTCCTCAGTTAGGGTCCTATTTAGAAAATAATTATCTGTGCTGAGATCTTCCTGAGTTTTTCCCATAATTTTTGATAGTAGAGTCAAAGTTTTAAATCTTAAGGTCTTTGATCCATTTGAAGTTATGTTTTGTACAGGGTTAAAAATAGAGACATGGGGTCTCATTTTTTAATCTTCTGCATGGAAACAACCAAATTTCCCTGGACTATGTGTTGAAGAGTCTGCCTTTACTGTTTGTTTTTGTCTCCACTGCCAAAAATCAAATGACTCTAGCTGTGTGGTTTTACCTTTGGGTCTTCAATTTGTCTTTGTGGTTGAATTGGTGCGAGTACCATGCCTTTTGCTACTATAATTCTGTTGTATGATTTGAAGTCTGTTATTATGGTTCTTATAGCATCACTCTGTTTGCCCAGAATTACTTTTACTATTTGGGATCTTTTATGCTTCTTCATGAATTTTAGGACTACTTTCTAGTCCCACAAAAGATGACATAAAGATTTTGATGGGCATTGCATTGAATGTAGATTAATTTTAGTGATATGGCCTTTTTTTACGGTTTTGATTGTCAGTTCCTATGGACTTTCCAACTTTTTGTCTTCAATTGTTCTCAGTTTTATCCTTTCCATTGAAGAGTTATATTTCACCTATTTGGTTATGTTTATACCTATGGCTTGTCTTTTATTGTTTTTCCTATTTATTTCTCTGGTTGTTCATTGTTGGTATATAGAAAAGCTACTGATTTGTGTAGCCGATTTTATATACTACCATTTTGCAAAAGTGTGTATGAGATCTAGCAGTTTGGGGTGAAATCTTTAGGCTCCTTTACCTGTAGGATTATATAATCTGCAAATAAGGACAGTTTGCTTTCCTTTTCCCCATATATGAATCTTATTTCTTGTCACATTCTGGCAAAAAATTCTAGCAATATATTGAATAAAAATGAAAGAGATTGGACACCCTTGGCCTCATTCCTCACTTCAGAGGAAATAATTCCAGTTTTCCCTATTTAGTGTGCTATTGCCTATAGTTTTGTCATATATGAATATATGGCCTTTATTATATCAAGGTACATTTCTTCTATTCCTAGTTTCTAAAGAGACTTTTATTATAAAAGAATGTTAAGGGCCTGGGGTGTGGCCTAGTGGTAGAGTACTTGCCTAGCACCCATGAAGCCCTGGGTTCAATTCTTCAGAACCACTTACATACACAAAAGCTGGAAGTGGTGCTGTGGTTCAAGTGGTAGAGTGATAGCCTTGAGAAAGCTCAAGGACAGTGCCCAGGCCCTGAGATCAAGCACCAGGACTGGCCAAAAAAAAAAAAAAATGAGTTAAATCTATCAAAAGATTTGATGTTCCAATTTAGATGGTCATGTGACTTTTGTCATTGGTTTTTATGTGTTGTATTCATTTATTGATTTACATATGTTAAACCATCGTTGCATCTCTTAATCATGTGTTGTGTATGTATCTGGTTTGCAAATACTTTATGGAGAAATTTTGCACCCATGTTCATTAAAAAGATTGGTTTGAAATATTCTTTTTTAATTTTAAAATCTTTATTGTAAAGGTGATGTACAGAGAGCTTGCAGGCATATAAGTCAGGTAATGTGCATACTTCTTTTTGAAAAGTGTTACTCCTTCCCTCATTTTCTCTCAGTTTTACTCCTCCCAACTCTCCTCGCCCCCGAGTGTAGTTCACTTTCAACACAGTGTCATAGAGTGTCACTGCTGAATTAGTTTACCCTTTGTCTCATCATTTCTGTGCTTCCCCTTTACTCTCCAAATAAGACAGATTTACAAGATAAAAGGTACGAAAAAATTTTAAAAAGTGACAAAAGGACAACAAAAAATACCCCCACGAAAAGTAAATAAAAAAGCTTCCTGTTTCCATTACTTTGTGTTCATTTCCACAGCTTTATTTTCTATGGTCATATGCACATAGTTATTGAGCCCTTGTGATTCTTTCCTAATCTATCCTCCTTGCATCTTACTGTGTGACTGCTTAAAATCCTGTTTAATTTATCATGTCTAAGTGTATTTTTTTGTCTTTTACTGTCTGTTGTGTTTACTTGCAGATTTATAGGTACATTCTAATTACTACAAATGAGGGAAATGATGCAACCTATATTTCTTTGGTCTGTCTGCCTAATTTTGTTTAGTAGAGTTTTTTCTAAGTCTTTCCATTTCCTTATGAATGAGACACTATCACTCTTCCATCATTCTAATGGAAGTATAGAATTCCATTTTGTATATATACCACATTTTCTTGCATGTGGGTTGATTCCATATATTACGGTCAAAAGGGAATGCTACTACAAAGTTGGTGGGAATGTAAATTTGTTCAACCACTCTGGAAAGCAGTATGGCTATTCCTCACGGCTTTTGGGCTTTTACCCCAGTGATCAAAGGCAGGCCATACTAAATCTCTGTTATAGCTTTGTCTGGTTTTGGTGTGAGTATAACATTGGCTTCATAGAATGAGTTTGGTAGCCTTCCTCCCTTTCTATTTTATGGAAGGATTAGATCTAATTAAGTGGTTTATATCTTCTTGGTTCAATTTTGGTAGTTCAAATATATCTAGAAACTTATCCATTTCCCCCTAATTCATTCTCTCTCTCTTTCTCTCTTTAAAATGTAGATTCTTTTAGCTATATATTTTTCTCTTAGCACTGCTAAGAATTAGGTTGTATTTTCATTGTTGTTAGCTGATAGGAATCTTTTAATTTCCTCCCTTATTATTCAATGACCCAACTGTCATTCAACAAGGTGTTATTTAATCGGTCTGTAGTTAATCTGTATTTTCTTTTGCTGTTGAGTTTTAGTTTAATTATATTATTGACGAATAGAATAACAGGAAGTTATTTCATTGTTTTTGAAAACTTGCTTCATGTCCTAAAATATGATGTGTTTTGAAGAAGGTTCTGTGGGCTGATGAGAAGAATGCATATTTGTATGCTGTTTCACTAATGGATTAAATACTTTGTAGATGTCTGCTAAGTCCGTTGGTCTATATTGTCATCTGGTTCTGAATTTGATTATATATAACATGTGAGATATATTATATGATTATATATATATATATATAATTTTAGTGTCTCTACTGGTGAAAGTGGGGGTATTGGAGTGGAGCCTGACTATTGTGCTGATGTTTTGTCAGCGTTGTTTTTTTTTTTTTTTTTTCAGTCATGTGGCTTGAATTCTGTTGAATTCTGGGCCTCAAGGCTACCACACTACCCCTGGGTGTTGTCCCTGAGCACTTCAGCTCAAGGCTACCGACCCCTTGAGCCACAGCCCCACTTCCCATTTTCTAGTGATTAACTGGAGATAAGAGTCTCACATTCTTTAGTGCTGCTGCTAGCTGGCTTTGAACTGTGATCCTTACATCTCAGCCTCCTGAGAAGCTAGGATTATAGGTGTGAGCCTCCACATCTGGCTTATCAGTATTTTAAGTCCAAAAGTATTTAATGAAGTTTGATGTGTATTTATACCTCTTGATAGACTGTTCTCTTTATTAATATGAAGCAATTATCAGGTGTATGTTTGTCTACTTCTGCCTGATTTCTGGGTATATGTACTTGGAGGAAAATCTTAGTTGACCCTTTCACCCTAAGCTTAATTTTTTTTTTTAATCAGTGAGATGGGTTTCTTTTCTTCCTTCCTTTCTTCCTTTCCTTTTTCCAGTCCTGGGGCTTAAGGTTAGGGCCTGGGCACTGTCCTGAGGTTCTTTTACTCAAGGCTAGCACTCCATCACAGTGCTACTTCCAGCTTTTTCTATTTATGTGGTACTGAGGAATCAAACCCAGGCTTTATGCATGCTGGGTAAGCATTCCACCAGTAAGCCACATTCCAAGCCTATGACAGGTTTCTTTTCTTTTTTTATTATATTTTTTATTGTAATTAATAGAAGGGTTACACTATATTTGTCAGATACGATGGGTTTCTTGAAACAAAAAATAGCTCCTGTTTTTTTTTTTTTTTTGTATTGCATACTTTTTTTTTTTCTTGCCAGTCCTGGGCTTGGGCTCAGGGCCTGAGCACTGCCCCTGGATTTTCTCAAGGCTAGGGCTCTACCACTTGAGCCACAGCACCACTTCTGGCTTTTTGCTACATATGTGGTACCGAGGAATCGAACCTGGGTCTTCCTGCATGCTAGGCAAGCACTCTACCACTAGGCCAAACTCCCGGCCCCTTGTATAATTTTTTTTATTAAAGAATTTATTAACATTGATTTTTACATCATATTTCAAATGACAAGTTTAACAAGCAAGTGCTCAAGAAGGGAATCTCTATATACAATCACTGGTATTTAGTTTTTAAAACTTAATCAAAATTAGAGTAAGGGTTTATATGTCATAGTTACATATTAGTTTATGAAATAAAACATTATGTCTATAGAGTCATAGGTTTTTATGTCTATATAGTTATGTTTTTATTTCCATTACTATGTCCATAGCATTGGGTATGCAAATATTGAGTCCTTGCTCTTGTACTCTTTGGATCTAATAGCCACATATTAAGGATACCATGTGCCTTTTGTTCCTTAGGTCTTGATTTGTCTCATTCAACATGATTCACTCTAGATTCATCCACTTCCCTGCAAATGCCATTATTTTATCTTGTCTGTTGGCTATGTAGAATCCCATTGTGTGTGTGTGTGTGTGTGTGTGTGTGTGTGTGTGTGTGTGTGTGTGTATCACATTTTCTGTATCTATTCATCTGCAGTAGGGCATCTGGATTGTGTCCATTGCCTGGCTATTGTGAATAGTGCAGAGATGAACATAGCTGAGCAGGTGTCCTTATCATATCTTGGGTTATGATGTTCAGGGTAGATGCCCAGAAGTGGTATGGCGGGATCGTAGGGAAGGTCAATTTTCAGTTCTTTAAGAAACCTCCACATTGCTTTCCAGAGTGGCTGAACTAGTTTACAATCCCACCAGCAGTGTAGTAGGGTTCCTTTTTCTCCACAATCCTACCAGCAACTGTCATTGTCTGAGTTCAAATTCTTGGCCATTCTTGTTAGGGTAAGGTGGTATCTTAGGATTGTTTTTATTTGCATTTCCTTTATGACTATGGATGATGAACATTTTCTCATATGCTTTTCTGCCATTTTAATCTCTTTTCTTCTGATAAGTCTCTCTTTAGTTCTCTTGCCCATTTAGTGAATGGTTTGTTGGGTTTGGGCGGGGGGGGGGTTAGTTTCTTGATTTCCATGTAAATACTGGATATTAAGTATTTGTCAGATGTATTGTTGGTGAATATCTTTTCCCAGTTGGTTGGCTGTCTCTCTACTTTTGCGACTATGTACAGAAACTTTTTATTTTTAGGTAGTCCCATTTATCGAGTCTCTCGCCAATCTGTTGTTACCCTGGGATTCTGATCAGGAGTCTTTTGCCTGTGCCTATGAGTTCCAATGTCTCTCCTACTTTATCATGTAGCAGTTTCATGGTTTCCAGTCTGACATTGAGGGCTTTGATCCACTTTGAGTTAATGCTTGTACATGGCAAAAGGCTAGGATCAATTTTTAGTTTTCTGCATGTGGCTGCCCAGTTTTGCCAGCACCAATAATTGAATAGACTGTATTTGTTCCACTGTATATCTTTTGCTCCTTTGTCAAATACAAGTTGCCTATAGGTATGTGGTTCTAGTTCTGGGTCTTCTATTCTGTTCCACTGATCTTCTGGTCTGTTTTTGTGCCAGTACCAAGCAGTTTTTGTTATTATGGCTCTATAGTAGAGTTTGAAGTCTGGTATTGTAATACCACCAGCATTGCTCTTTTTGCCTAGAATTGTTTTGGCTATTCTAGGTCTTTTCTTGTTCCATATGAATCTTTGGATTATATGTTTTATTTCCGTAAAGAATGACTGTGGGATTTTGATGGGGATTGCATTGAATTTATATATCAATTTTGGCAGTATAGCCATTTTCACTATGTTGGTTCTCCTAGCCATGAGCATGGGATGTCATTCCATTTCCTAGTGTCCTCTTTAATTTCTTTCATTAGGCTTTTTATAGTTTTCATTAAATAATTCCTTTACATCTTTGGTTAAGTTAATTCCTAAGTATTTTATTCTTTTGGGGGTATTGTGAATGGGATCATTTTCTTGATTTGGCCTTCTGTTTGTGTATTGTTGGTATACAAGAAGGCTATTGACTTCTGAAGGTTAATTTTGTATCCTGCCACTTTGCTAAAGTAGTTTATTAATTCTAGGTGTTTGGGAGTGGAGTTTGTTGGGTCACTCAAGTAGAGGATCATGTCATCTGTGAATAGGGATAGTTTAATTTCTTCTTTCCCTATGTGGATCCCTTTGATGTCCATTTCTTGTCTTATTGCTCTGGCTAAGGGTTCCAGCACTATATTGAAGAGAAGTGGAGAGAGTGGGCTCCAGTTTTTTTTAAAAAAACTTTTTTGCTGTTATCTTTTTTGGTGCTTGCAGTTGAACTTAAGTGTAAGTGCTTTGTCACTGAGCTACATCCTACCTAGAATTTGTGCTTTTTAATCCAATTTTTCATTCTCTCTCTCTCTCTCTCAACTTTTGCTTTTTAAAGAAATTGTTGTTATAAAAGTGATGGACAGGGGAGTTAAAGTTATGTAAGTTAGATAATGAATACATTCCTTTTTGGAATTGCTCTTTCCCAGTTTTACTCTGTCTCTTGACTGGAGTGTTGAGATCATTAACATTTAGGATTTGGCAAAGGACATAGCTAGCAAACTAAATAGAAAGCCCACAGAGTGAGAGAAGATCTTCACTAACCATACAACAGACAAAGGCTTTGTATCTAAAATATAGGAACAGCTAAAAAAATTGAATCACTCTAAGGCTAATCTCTAAAGAAACAACCATCCCATTAAAAGATGGGCCAAAGACTTAACGAGAGTCTTCTCTGAAAAAGAAATAGAATAGCCTATGGAGACATGAAGAAATGGTCAACGTCTCTGGCCATAAAAGAAATACAAATCAAAACAACTCTGAGATTCCACCTCATTCTAGTTAGAATGGCCATGATCAAGAAATCTAATAACAATAGATGCTGGCAGGGATGTGGCCAGGAGGGATCACTTCTACACTGTTGGTGGGAGTATAAACTAGTTCAACTGCTATGGAAAGCAGTGTGGTGGTTCCTGAAAAGACTAAACTTAGATCGTCCCTATGACCCAGCAATTCCACTTCTTGGCATTTATCCAATTGTCCAGAAACAAGGACATACTAAATTCACTAGCACAATGATGTTCTTTGCAGCACCAATTACCTAGCGAAGATATGGAACCATCCTAAATGCCCCTTAGTTTATGATTGGATCAATAAGATGTGGTATTTATACACAATGGAATTCTATGCTGCTGTCAGAAAGAACGACATTGCCCCATTTGTAAAGAAATGGAAAGACTTGGAAAAAAATCATATTAAGTGAAATAAGCCAGACTCAAAGGAACATAGGCTCAATGGTTTCCCTCATTTGTCAAAGCAGTAGAAACCTTGGGCTCTCCTAGCAGAGATTTACAATAGAACAAAACCTAGATACATAAGGCCATATAGGATGAGGCTAAATGAAAGGACCTCCACGATATAGAAACAAGAGCCATATAAGGTATGACTGTTGTTCTTAATGTACTATGTTATTTCTCATCTCTTGTTGTCCCTTGGTTATCTCATATTGTTACAGTATCTTACCTTGTTATCTGATATATTGTATATATTTATTTGAAATAGGGTAGGGAAAGGGGAAAACAAGATGAGGGGAGGGGTTGGGGAGGAAAATGGGGACAAAAACTTGAGAAGGGGTAGCAATGATTATTAAGGAATGCACCTTCTATCTGGCGAATATATGTAACCCTTCTATTAATTGCAATAAAAAATTTAAAAAATTGTTTTAAAAGTGATGGACAGACAGGTTAAAATTATATAAGTTAGATAATTGGAATTGCTCATTCTCAGTTTTAATCTGTCTCTTGACTGGAGTGTTGAGACCATTAGCATTTGGGATTAATATCAAAGGTGTTATATTTCCTGCCCTTTGTTGTTTTTTAATGATGGTTATTTCTTTTTTATTTCTTGGTGTTATCCTTTCCAACATTTTCCTGTTTTTGTTTGTCCACGTTTCCTGTGTGAAGAATTCTTTTTTATTTATTTATTTATTTATTTTTTTATTGTAATTAGTAAAAGGGTTACATGATATTTGCCAGATAGAAGGTGCATTAATTCACATACATTGATACCCTTTCACATGTCTTGGTACCCGTTTCCCTCCTCCTGTGTGAAGAATTCTTTTACATATATTCTGCAATTCAAATTTTATATAAATAGTGTTTTATTAATCCATTTATTTCCTGAAGTGCATCTAAGCTAATTTTACATTTTGTCAATTATGAAGGCCTTTGGGGGGTTCCTAGAGAAAAAAAACATTGCCTATCCTAGTGTCCTTTATGAATCTGTTATGTATTTCCATGTATTTTTCTGTTTTTTTCATTTTTTTCTGTTATTGAATTGTAGTTTTATTCTATTGTGGTATAAGAGAGTTATGTTATGATTTTAGTTTTTTAAAAATTTGTTTCTAATGTATTTGTAACCTACCATGATTTATCTTGGAGAATGATCTATTTGTATTCTGCTTTTGGATAAAATATTTTACATGCATCTGTTAGGTACATTTACTCTATAGTATAGGTCAATGCCAATATTTCTTTTTTATCTTCTGTCTGGATGATCTATTGAGGAAAATGCAGTATGTAAGTCCCCGATTGTGATTATATTAGAATCTTTCTATCCCTTTAGATAGAATAATATCTTCTTTAAATATTTGGTGTCCTTGTGGTTGTGTGTGCATTTGTGTATTTGTGTATATACATATACTATGATGTCGACACCATTGTAAAATTAAGGTTATCAGGATACAAAACAGTCTATCTGTTCAGTATAAAATATTTCCTCCTATTTTCCCAGTGTCTTCTAAATGCAATTCTCCAACTTCTGAGAATTCTTCTTGAATTTTCTTTGTGTCTGTTCTCTGTCCACACATAAGCAGTGACACAGCTGACCTGCATGATCTGATTTTTTAGACCAATGCACTTTGCTTCTAAACTCACTTTTCTGTCTCTGACATTGCTCCTCTTCAGCCTGTTCTATTCACCACTAAGATATTTTTGTACTGTATTAATCAATACACATCATTTCATTATTTAGAGAATCCTTCGTTGATTTGCACTTTCTTGTAGCTGAAATGCTTTAAACTCTCCTGTTATGTGAAGCCTTCATATTGACTACCAATTCTCTGTTCTTTTTTTTTTTCACTTTCTGACATATCCTCTGGCTTTTCTATTTTACAACAGGTATTTTAATATTAGTTATGTTTTCTCTACCTGTCTTCTTTGATATTTTTATTGTAATAAAAGGGTTACATGATATTTACCAGATAGAAGGTGCATTAATTCACATACATTGATACCCTTTCACATGTCTTGGTCCCCATTACCCTCCCCCCCACCCCCCCATCTTGTTTTCCCCCCTTACCAGGCCAGACTGAATACTAATGATCACAAATGACCCTGAAACACAAAAGGTTTACAATAATAGTAACTATTTAAAGCAATTGAAATCAGATTGAGGCAAACATTTTATGCATCTATATATTTAAATTGTTACTCTAAATTTTATTGACTCAAGTACTACCATTAGCATTTTGCTATTTTTTTGGTATTAAAATTTTGTATTGGAATGATCAATAAGCTGTTATTTACTTTAATACTATTTACTAAATAAATGTGGCATCCAAGTAAAAAAACAAACAAAAAAAAGAA
Source organism: Megascapheus bottae (assembly GCF_031878675.1). NCBI lineage: Eukaryota > Metazoa > Chordata > Mammalia > Rodentia > Geomyidae > Megascapheus > Megascapheus bottae. Next base: position 51,762,692 of record NC_143524.1, read on the forward strand.
AACAGTCTATCTGGGTCAATATCATTAAAATTAGCTCTGATAAGGCTTGGTCATTACTATATACCATAAAACAGGTACAAGATATTTTACCTTCAAGAAGAGACAATTCTACAGGCACATTTTGATGTTTTATTCTTTTTCCACAAGAGGGCCCAAAAGATGGTAGGACATACGCCTGTAAAGAAATGGGCATTTGTAGCTGGGCTCACGCCTGTAATCCAAGCTACTCAGGATGCTGAAATCTGAGGATCAAGGTTCAAAGCCAGCCCGGGCACAAAAGGACCTGAGACTCTTTTTTTTTTTTAAATAATTTTTTTATTGTGATTAATAGAAGGGTTACATTATATTCACCAGATAGAAGGTGCATAACTTCACAAACATTGATACCCTTTCTCATGACATGGTTCCCATTTATCTCCCTCCCTCCCCTGCTTATCTTGATTTCCCCCCTTCCCTATCCAATTTCAAATAACCAATTAAGCACATATAAAATATATCAGATAACAAGGTGAAAAATTGTAACAATATGAGACAACCAAGGGATGGCAAAAGAGATGAGCGATAACATAGTACATTAAGAACAACAGTCACTCATTATATGGCTTTTGTTTCCTTATCCTGGAGGTCCTTACATTTAGTGTCATACTATTTGGCCTAATGTCGGACCTGAGACTCTTATCTCCAATTAATCTCTAGAAAATGGGAAGTGGGGCTTGGCTCAAGGGTTGGGCAGCAGCCTGAGCTGAAGAGCTCAAGGACAACACCCAGGCAGAGGGATAGGGTGGTAACCTTGAGCTGAAGAGCTCAGGGACAATGCCCAGGCCAAGTTCAAGCCCCATTACCCACACACAAAAAAAGTGGGCATTTGTGTTTTGACAATTTTATCTTCCAAATGAATTGATTTTTTAAAAATCCATATGTAATGGCCTTTCTTCTATATTCTTAGTACTCTTTAAAAAAATCTGCCTTATCTGGACTGGGTGTTTGGTAGAGTGCTTGCCTAACATGCATGAAGACCCAGGTTTGATTCCTCCATACCACATACATAGAAAACACTGAAAGTGGTACTGTGGCTCAAGTGGTAGAGGAAAGCCCAAGGAACAGTGCTCAGGCCCTGAGTTCAAGCCCCAGAACTAGCCAATATATATATATATATATATACATATTAAAAAACATCAAAAATTTGCTTTATCTGATATGAGGGAAGCAACTCTTTGTCACTTCTGGCTTTCATTTGAGTAGCATAACCCGTCCCCCACTCACACAGTCTTTATATTCAGTATCTTGCGGTATTCAATTTTTTGTAGGCACCACACAGTTAAGGCCATCTTTAATTTATTTTTATTTTAATGTATCGAGGGGTTACAGTTATATTTTCCAGAAAGAAGGTGCATTACTTCTCACACATTGATACCTCTTCTCATATTTTTGTCCCCATTTTCCTTCCCCCACCCCTCCCTTCATCTTTTTTCCCCTTTCCCTTTCCTATTTCAAATAAACAAACAAATGTTTGTGCAATATACCAGGTAACAAAGTCAGATATTGTAACAATGTGAGATTAACTAGAGTCCATTTTTGAAAAATAATTTTCCAAGTCTGTCATTTGATTGACAAATTTAATCCATTTACATTTATTGTTGATAGTATGCTTCCTCTGTCATTTTCATTTTGTATCTTTTGCATGTATATTGTTTGTGTCTTTCTGATTCATTTATTGCATATCTGTGGCAGACTTTTGTCAGGATAAAATTTTATGTTCTTATAGATTCGTGTGTCTAGTTTTATACATTTGCATGTTTTCATGATGGAATTATTAGCCCTTAAGTATTTGTTGTAGGTGGTAAACGCTTCCTTTCTGTTTATCTGGGAGAGACCTTATTTTGCCTTCATTTCTGAAGGATGGTTTTGCTGGGTGTAGCTCGTTTGGTTTGGAGGTTTGTGATGTTTCATACCTATCTTCAAAATTTCCTTTAGAAATTGTTTCCTTTTATGTTTCTGCTGCTTATGTCTTGGGTACAATAACTGTCTTCCCCAGTCTTGTGGGGGTAGGTTTTTATTAGAATTTTCTTATTGAGTAAATGGGATTGATTCGATGGGATAGAAGCTATAATTGGGGCATGGGCTTTGGGTTTTATTATATGGAAAGTACAGTGTCGTATTTAATTCCTTAGACTTTGATTGATGTTGTCCAGGAGTCTGGACTGCAGTGGAAATCAAGAGCAAGTGGGTAACACTCCGTGAATGTGGGCTGCCAGAAGTGTGTGGCTCCTCAGGCCCCATAGAACCAAGTTCCAACTGGTTCTTAGATCTATGCCTGCAGCCTTCTGATCATTCTCACCTCCCGTTCGAGACGCCAGTTTTGGACCACTAGCTTCTCCATATTTGATGAACATCTTACCCTTCCACTTGGGTTTATTTGGCAAATTAATCAGGCAAAAACAAAATAATCAGAAAGCCATCTGGCTATAGATTGGCAGGTTGACCAATGAGCTTGGGTAGGGATGACAGGCACAGGAATGCCTGGGAAGTTTTTCAATGACGTTTCTTCACAAGATGTATGCAATGGAGAAACTGATTCATGAAGGTCAAGGTCATTCTTTACATCATTTTCTCCTTCATTCATACTGTTTTAGGGCACCCAGTATCTTTTCTTCTTTTAGATTTCTGCATTCTTTGGGAAAATAAGACTGCGATCTCTGTATTTATTTTTAAACTTTTACTCTATCATGTAAATAAAGCTTGGCAACAGGCAGGTGTTCATAGTTTGTTAATCAAAAAAGTTTAAGGCATGATAAATAAAAGTTGTAGCATTTATTATCTTGTTCAGATAATTTTAATTAAGCATTTTCTGGTCTTTACATGAAGCATTGACTTAAAAACTTTAAATTTTAATATGTTAATTGATCTGTTTGTGTATATATGGATGTATGTAATTATGTATTTATTTATTTTACCAGTCCTGGGGCTTGAACTCAGGGCCTGGGAACTTTTCCTTGAGCTCTCTTAAGGTGAGAACTCTACCACTTGAGCCACAATATTTGAGCCACTATATCACTTCCAGCTTTTTCTGTGTTTGTGGTACCAAGGAATTGAACCCAGGGCTTCATGCATGCTAGGCAAGCTCTCTACCACTAGGTCACACTCCATGCCCAATCCAAATTTATATAATTTTGTACTCTGAAAATTTGATAGTCAGAAATCACACCACTAGTTGTTAATGGAAAGGATTGTGGACTTAGGGCCAGAGTTGGTGGTGGGGAGTACATAAGAGTGAGTGATATTAGAAAAACCTAGTTTTATAATCCAGTGGGGTGGAGGGTTGAGCTCTTCCATCCAAGAATTTTTCATCCCATAACTGTCAGGTCAGAAGACTTGGCATGTGACAAGGGAGGGTTACTAAGATGGACCAAAGACACAGTTGTGACTCATGAAAACACAACAGTCAACAAAGAATGACTTGTTAGTTTTGCAGACTAGGCACTAACTGCTCTTTCTGAGAAACTCTTAATTCCATTACCAAGGAACTATTAATGTAATTTGCTATTTAGGGTCATAAGGAACCTAATTTTTTTTTTTTTTGTCATGGGGCTTGAACTCTGGGCCTGGGCACTGTCCCTGAGCTCTTCAGCTCAAGGCTAGCACCCTACCTTTTGAGTGACAGTACCACTTCAGTTTTCTAGTGGTTAATTCGAGGTAAGAGTCTCTCTGACTTTTGTGCCTTGGCTGGCTTTGAACCACAATTCTCAGACTTCAGCCTCCTAAATAGCTAGGATTATAGATATGAGCCACTGTGCCTGGCTGGAACCTAAACTTTTAAATGGTACATCTCCTCTTACTCTCCTTTTAGATGGAAGCAGTCCATTGTATTTTGGTAAGATCATGTGTGTTTTGTGTTTTACCTCTGTGCAGTAGTCACAAGGTCTTTCTGAAACCCTAAAAAGTAGCAGTTATTTGATCAACCAAATTAGAGCCAGAATTGACAAGCCAAGCCATAGTCATAGGGTGGGTAAAAGTCATGTCTTGCTTGGTGCATAGTAATTTGGCTTTGAGTGATGTCTTAATGTGTCAGCTGTCAATTGAAGGTCATTTGTCCTTTGCAGTGGACAAGGAGATAGCAATTCAAATTAACTGCAGTGAGTTGAGTTCATCTGCATATGAATGTGTGGGAGCCAAGGGAATGGAGGGCAGGAGATGATACTGCAGATCTAGTAAGTCAGATGTGGAAACTGGAACTGTACTAGCTTTGTCCCAAGTGTCATAAGAGGAGAATTAGGGACTAAGTCTGAACTTGACTATTGAGCTGATGCAGTTGAAGGGAGAAGAGTCAGTTTGAGAATAACAATGATGTCTAACTTGTTCCTAAGAGAAAAGTTAGTTACAGAGAACAAAAATTGGGGGCTATGAAGCCCAGCAGTCCTGATCTATCCTTTCCTGGCATCTGCAGAGTCAAGGGCTCTGGTGAAATCTAGCAATGTGGTGACTTTCTCTTCAATGGTCTTCAGTGTGGTGCCTTGGTGGGTCATTTAAGTTCTGTAATTGAACAGCAGGTCTCACAACATACACATAGAGGTCATAGATTCGTAACTGTCCTTTTAGGTTCAAAAACATGCAGTTCACTTCTATCAAGTCTCCTAGAATGACAGAGCCGGGCACCTGTCGCTCATGCCTGTAATCCTAGCTACTTAGGAGACTGAGATCTGAAGATCTCTGCCATCTTAGGCAGAAAAGTCCTTATGAAATGCTTATCTTCAATTAGCCACCAGGGAAACCAGAAGTGCAGTTGTGATTCAAAGAGGTAGAGTGCTAGACTTGAGCAAAAGAGCTCAGTGACAGTACCAAGCCCTGAGTTCAAGCCCCATAGCTGGCAAAAAAAAAAAAGAGTTAAAGAAATGAAACAGGACACAAATAAAAATCATCTGCTGTTCTAGCATTTTTCTCTTCTGAATAAGCACAGCAATTATTGAATCTGGTAGTCTGTTTTTAATTTGAGAGTGTTGAAAACCAAGCCCTCAAGACAACATCACCATCTGCACTGACCCACAGTGACAGCTAGGATGGTCTGATCACCTACAGTCTGGCTTTCTGAGTGACTGAGCTGATTGTCTACTAATATACCAGAGTGATTGTTTTGATGACATTGTATCTCTTCTAAGGGGGGAATTTGTTTTGGAGCTCCAGCTGCCACACCTGTGCTATCTACATCCCAAGATGGAAAGCATATCTGTAACCCTGGTGAAGGATTTAGCAAAGGAACTCTGCAATTATTGATACCTTCACATCTTTGGAGCAGGTATGTTTTGTGACTCCAATGTGTATAGACAATGCCTCTCCAAAGTATGCTTTTCTTTGCATCCTAAGTATCAGGAAAACTGATTCTGTTCTTAGCATTTCTGCAATCTTCCAATTGTGACACTGGAAATTTTTTCTCCAGATATGTCTTTAGAAGCCTATGTTTTTTTTCCCCTGGTCCTGGGCATTGTCCCTGAGTTTCTGTGTTGAAGGCTAGTGCTTTACCACTTGGGCCACATGTGGCGTTTTTGGTAGTTAGTAGAAAATAAGAGTCTCATGGACATCCTTGCCTGGGCTGGTTTGAAATGATGGTGCTTAGGTCTCAGCTAGGATTATTAGGCCTGTGTCACCAGGACCTGCTAGTAGTTTCTTTCACTACAGTATTCACTTGATAAGAATGCTGATTAAAATCAGGCAAAATGGTCACCAAATATTTTGAAATGAGCAAAAGTACCACTTTCAGGGGGCCGGGAGCATGGCCTAGTAGTATAGTGCTTGCCTAGCATGCATGAAGTCTGGGGTTGGATTCCTTAGTACCACATACTCTGAAAAAGCCAGAAGTGGTGCAGTGGTTCAAGTGATAGAGCACTAACCTTGAGAAAGGCCCAAGGACAGTGCCCAGGCCCTGAGTTCAAGCCTCGGGACTGGCAAAAACAACAACCAGGGCGGGGAGTTTGGCCTAGTGGTTAAAGTGCTTGCCTAGCATGCACAAAGACCCGGGTTCGATTCCTTGGTACCACACACATACAAAAAAGCCGGAAGTGGTGCTGAGGCTCAAGTGGTAGAGCTCTAGCGTTGAGAAAGTCCAAGGACAGCATTCAGGCCCTGAGCTCAAGCCCAGGACTGGCCAAAAAACAAACAAAACAAACAACAACCAAAACCCCCCTCACTTTGATTTCCTCTGAGCAGTGCCAAAATTTCTTAGTGCAAACCTACTGGAGTTGCATTGTAGCACTGAAACCAGACTAATTTCATAAAAAATAGACATGTTTTTTTTTCTCCTTTATCAAATAAGACAAACTGTTTTATGGGAGACTATAATTAGCTATAAAGTATGAATGTTTTTAATATTTGTATCTTATAGTAAAACCATGACATGTGTATATAAACGCTCTATCAAGACTTTTTTTTTATAATAGGGCCACTCCCCAAACACCTAAGAACACAATAAATATTCAGAGACACATCTAGTATGAAATATACATCTTGATTTTTATAATTGTGTGTGCTTTATTTTCTTTTTACACAAATGGAATGGAAGTGTTGAATATTTACACTTAACAGGAGTGTAAGCTGTGCAGTGTCTCTGTCAACTCCAGCCCAGGCAAGGAGCGAGCAATCCCCCCACCCCCTTCCCGTCCTGTGTTACAGCTCAGCAGAGAAACATCCTGTCAGAGAGAAGCACAAACTTGTCCTATTAAAAGGATCTAATGGATACAACCTGGTGCACTCAGAAGTTAAGACACACTTAGGAAACACAAATTCAAGAAGGAGAGAGGAAAAGTTTGCCATCCCATGGGGTGGGGGAGCTCAACCTTACCATGTGGCTGTCATGGTGGGTTGCTAGGGAGATACTGTTCTCTTTGAGTTGATTTAAAAAAAAATTTAAATCTAAATCATCTGCCTGTCTCAGCTTGTCCTCAGCTGTGACAAGAAACTGCACAGCTGGACAAGAAATGGTTTCTCAAGCACAGGTTTCAGTGAGGAAGAATATTTACAGACTGGAGTGTGTGTTGTGTGAGCATTTTCCAACCAGAGTAATTTCTACCTAATGGAATATGTGTATATCCAGTGTGCATTCCACATGTGCCCTACATACACGTGTGTAAAACACACCCACCGAGTTCTGTAGGGAATCTCCTTGTCACATGGGATTAGTCCTCATGCTTTCTAGGGGGAATTAACCCTTTCTTCCCCCCTAGCAGTAACAAATGAATATGCTAAATTTAGGAACTAGCCTGAGTCCTTGGCTTCAAATATTTTTGGTAGGAATTTTAGGGAGGACCAAGACAGGAAATAAGAGATGTTCAGTTCACCAGCGAGTCCATTCAATCTCACCAGAGCAATCACCAGCTGCAAAGCAGAGAGGGGCGAGGGGGGAGGGCTTCACATGAAAAATATGGACCAAAGAGAGGGGAAGAAAAATCTCTCTCCAAAACCAGGGCGATGTCATGGCTTCAATGAGGAGAAGGAAGTTTGCTCTCAGAATAACTATTGGGGCCAGGGTCTGCCTTTATTCAAAGTAAGTGTCCTCAGAGCCTTGAGCAGTGCTGGGAGTGGAATTTCAGAGGACCTTTATTTAGGCAGAGAGCTCATAGGTGCCACAGAGCCTACAGCACACGCATGGTCACTGACTGGGGAGGCCAGGCCAGGGTAGCGGTGCAGGCTGGCTCTGCTCTGTGAGGCAGGCCGGAGCTGGCTCCAGTCAGGGCCTCACACTCAGCGTGGCTTTCTGGGCTGAGTAGGTAACAAGGTGACCCCATGTGTTTGTGTCATTTGTCCAATATATGGACTCGCTGTCTTGAGTCAGCCATGTGCCCTTTATAGGACAGAAATAAGAAAGGAGTGAAGTGTGGGGATGATCGGGAATGTGAAGAGAGGAAGAGGACAGAAAAGCAAGGGAGAAAGGAATCAAAAGGCAGTGAGAGAAGGAGGAAATGGACAAAGGGAGAAAGGGAAGGGAATAAAAGATTATAGAGTCAGCAATTCAAAGAGAGAAGGGGAGGCTAAAGGAGGGGGACAAAAAGAGGGATGCAATAAGATAGAAATGAAAGAGGGCAGAAAAGAATGAAGGGAAGAAGATGAGAGCCAGAGGTGTAGAGGGCTTGTCCCTGGCTTGTCCTGCAGGGCTGGCAGTAGTACTCAAGAAAGCTCAAGGAGGCATCTGAGTGCAGATCATAATAAAGAAGGGCTTGCTAAGCAGACAGAGTCAACCCAAGAACTTGGGGCTTGAGGAAAGGCCTGCAAATAAACAGCCAACAAATCCCGTGAGAGGAGAGCAGAAAGACCAGGTGCTCTAACCATTGGCTGATAAATGGGATTTTGATTTTGGTAAAGCTGAGACCCTCGTGGTGCTACACATTGTACCAGAGCATGAAAAATAGCACCAGGGACACGATCTGGCACTTTTCTGAAAGGGCTCAGCACGTGAAGGTGACATTGCGCCCCCAGCAAGCCTTCAGATTGGAGAGAGCTCTGGACAAAATTTGCAGTGTTAGCACCAGTCTGGCCCCCAGGCTCCAAAGTGCATTTGTGCCAGATGAAATCTGGTTAACTTCCATGCCATGTCCACGCAAGTCCTCAGATTTGCTGCAAAAGAATCAGTTCATAGGAGCCATAGAGACCTCAACATTAGGAAGTGCAAGACAACACAACAAATGGAGGTGTAAATTCTATAGGAAAAAAACCCTCTCACCAATTTGCTTGGTGATTGTTCAAGCAAATATATATGCCTATATTTATATAAATCTACATAAAAAATCAGTGCAAATGCCGATTCTAATCTGGAAGCATCCACACTAGGAAAATAAATAATTATATTACTCAAAAAAAAAAAACCCAACAAAAACCCAAAGGGTTGGTAGTTCAATTTGTTTATACTCAGCCACGGCAATACTACTAAAATGGGAAGCACATCACATGACCCAAGAAAAAAACATCTACTCATTAATGATAGTCCTCTAAATAAACATTTTGCATGCTCAAGTTGAGAAACCAAAGAAGTTCATCCTGATGGCCTAAAAACAGAGCTGGGATTAGCAATGACATTCTAGTGGCAGAAAATGTCTGGGTGCAATATTGAGGAAAGCTGGCCTTGACCTGAAACTGGTGAGTGGCAGACAGGGACACTTTTTTTTTTCATTAAAAATTTTTTTTTTGAATGTTCTGAGGATGTCTCTGGAAATTTAACTTTCATCAGAGGGAAAATACATCACTAGCCCTTCTGTTGGCAAAGGTAGCCTCGAGATTATAGGTAGATGCGTGATTTTTGCTGTTTTGTGTTTGTTTTAGCCACTACAGCCAGGCAGACAATGGTACTGAATAGACGATGAACGATGGGTGTTCCTGGAAAGAGACTCTCATTTTTGAGCTCTGATTTATTTTTACTGTGGAGAAGCCCCATCGCTCTGATGGATCTAGCTTTTGCTCTACCACTCCAGCCTAGATGCTGGTTTGCTGCACAGTGTGGCAGAATCCCTGCCCGGTCTTGATGTACCCCAGAAGTAAGGCGATGGGGCTTAAATCTGGGTCTGCACAGAACCCAGAGTTGAGTGGTTATTAAACTCACTGGAAAGTCTCTTATACACCTTGGGCAAAACCAGTGCTGATGTCACTGTCCACGCTAAAGTGGGAAGCTTAACTCTACCGTTTCAGTTTATAGGCTTTGGGAGGTTTCTTTAAAAAAAAAATCACCATTACTATAATTGTTAAAAAATAAAATTGGTCCAGGTACAGCCCCAAGGAAGGCAGCTCAGTTGGTTTGAGTTCAAAGTCATAAATCATCTTCGCCAGTGGTTCTGTCTCTTTGCCCTATATAAATAAAAACCAACAAAAATCCTTCACTTCTCATCACCCCCTGCCCCTAACCACATGCTTCTCTCCTCTCTTCCTCAAAGAAATAGTGCATCCTTCCGACAGATGTCCCCATGTAATACCAACTTGGGCTGTGACAAAACTCTTAATCACCCTGTGAAACAATAAAAGAATCATTCCAATGACTCACGATTGACCAGAATATGACATGGTCCTTTAAGAACTGTATGCAAGAGACTAGGAACCAAGTTATTCAACTATTTTTCATGGTAGGCCCAGGTTATTTCACTAGAGAAAAGCAAAAAAGTGCTTTTAGGTCCTTTGCATGAGTTTGTCTCTAAAAAGCCATCCGCTGGGGGTGGGGGGGACTAGACATTTGGTACTAGCAAATGTCCTCCAAAAATGTCCACAGGGGCAGCTCGTTAAGTGATGTGCTCCATAAATGTGTGTCGCTAGTGTGCAAGGGAGGCTGGGGGAAGGTAGTGAGGAAAGGACTCCGATGCTCTGAATGGATTGCTCGTAACGAAAGGGAGAGTGCAGCTTTCAGTCCTTGAATTTGATCCTCTGATAGTGCATACGTTTAGTCTTTCAATTAAGTCTTGACAAAATATTTCACAAAACTTTTTTTTAACCTATAGAAATTCGTTTCTATACATTTAATATATTTTTATTGTATAAATTATTCTCATCTTTAGTGCTGTCTTTCGGCTTATAAATGGCAAAATAGACGATCAACAATCATAAAGCTAATCCCAGGTGAATCCCCTCTTCTCAGTTAGATTACACTTCGGAATTTTATGCAATGCCAGTCAAAGAAACTATACAAATTATCTTTCCCTGATCGCATGTCATCTCCAAAGGAACTTCTTTTCTTTTTGTTTCCTTGTTTATCTCCTTTGCTTGCTAACAAATCAGAAGATGTGCATAGTTATAAAATTCGAAGTGTACTCATTACAGATGTGGGTTATGAGAAGGTTTGGTGAGGTTCGAATGCTGGCAACTTTTCTTTTAAGCAAAAGACACACAGAGCTCAGCAGCTAGATCAGCTCTGGACACCGGCTGGGCTGAGGAGGTTTCCCATCTCTTGGGCAGAGAGCCCATCAAAGAGAGGCTCATCCCTACATGTGGTACTTTGAACAAACCAAAGCCTTCCTGCATACTGCAGTGTTTTTTTCTGTCCCACCCTTTGGCCCCTCCGTTTCCTTCATGGCTTCGCACAGTTTGTGTTGTACATTCATAAGAATTCACATTGACTGCAAAAACATAAATGCAACAAAAACATAAAAGCCTCCAAGTAGAATATTATATATATTTTGTTCTTCTAAATGTTCTTCTGTTGTTGTCAGAGGCGCAGTAGCTAACTTATAACTTTTCCTTGGAGGGAATCCAGATGAAAGGCCCAGATTGCTCTTCAATAACAAGCTTGCACTGGTTATAGATATCTTCTAAAGTGTCTCCTTGGACAATAGCTGTAACAAAAACAAACACACCCAGAATCAGGAAGCTTGTGATGTCTTTAGTAAGCAGAAGCAGAACATTCCCAGAAACACATCACACCAATGAGGAAAATGCTTTCAATACATGACCTAGATCAGTTATAAGTATATCACAATTTTTACACTTCCTATATCTGTCCTGATAATGAATTGTTTATATAGTTAGCGAATATTTCATGGGGTTCTATCCAGGAGCACTAGAGTAAAGCAATGACTAATGTTCAGGGGGAAAAATACTGACCTGATAGTCTCTGTGCCTTACTTATTTTGGAGGAGATGGCAATTCAGGGATTTTAGACACAGAGGAAATAATAAAGATTTTGGAGAAAACTTTAACATTCCTAGACTCTACCACTTTTAATGGGAAATCCTGTATATTCTCTTTAGTAATGTGGTAAATAATGATTCTTACCAAATAGGGCGATTTAGGGTACCCAATAAACTATGAAGCAGCCATTTAGTCAAAATACAACTTGATTTAAACTACTTACTTAGTAGGATAGATCTCTACAATGCATCAATATTCTCTATATGACTCTAAAAGAGTTCAAAATAAGTTGCTATTTAAACATAGTTTAGATCTACACAAATAAGCTGAGTATACTAATTATATTATTCCTAAATATGAACTTCTGATAAAAAATGACTTGATTTTCTGAATTCACACTTTAGTTATTGCTAGAAACTTCATTTAATTTTAACCTATTAAAATATTTGCAAGCAGCCTTGCCTGACACTCTGTCTTCTGAATAAGATAACATTAAAATATTAATTTCACATGGGGCAATTGAAGAGTAAAATTACTATGTTTAAGCCATTTGAAAATCACTCAGTGATAAGTGATTGCTTAGCATGTACTTAGTCCTGGATTTGATTCCCAGCACCACACACATCAAAACCAAGCCCAAAATACAGAGTAACTGCTTAGACACTGTCCATTTTGAGCCCTAAATGCTTCTTTTGCAAACATTTTCGGATGTCATCAGGAAGATAATTTAGGTACCAATTTCTAAAGTCTCCTTAATAGGATAGAACTCAGAAGCTATCGGTCACTCATGGTTTTGGATAAGGCCAGTGGGACCCCAGAAACTGTCTTAAGACTAAACTCAGAGGAGAGGTCCCAGAGCTCTGGATCAAATGGTTGAATTTTAAGTGCAATATTGAGGATTTATAGTAAGATTTTCAGATCTTTGCATACAGGTCCAGAACCATGTATAAGCAAAATATTAGTTTTATCTCCTTTCTCATCATGCCAAAGTAGGAGGAACTTACCTGTAAAATATTCTCCAAATTCTTGTTCCAGCTTAATTGCTCGGTCATAGGTTTTCTTGGCTTGTTCTTCTGTTAGGCGCTTGTTCATTTCCCTAGGAAAATGAGGGCCTGGTATTAGAACACAAAGGCAACATACCCAACCCTGAAAAGTTCAAGTGCATGGCAAAGAAATAACCCACAGAAAGCATAGCATAGCTTAATCTCATCAGTGGCATCTTAGTCTTTGGTCAGCATTCCTTTTTTTTGCCCCCACTGAACTCACTGTCCTTCTGGCCTTTTCTGTGTATGTGGTACTGAGGAATCAAACCCAGGGCTTCGTGAATGGTAGCTCCACTAGACTAGACTTCTGGCCCCAAAGGTCAGCATTCCTCTTGGCTGAACTAATTCCAGCCAAGCCCCACAAAGGGCTTTCTGCTAGGGAGCTTTGCTGTCTCATCGGGCAGACTCTTGGCCTCACTTTGCATAAAGTAGGATATGTTTTATGACTCACAGTCATTGTTCCCTGTTGTGTCTCAGCAGTCCCTGGAGTAAGGCTGTAGGGCAGCCTACTTTAAATAAAGTGTCCATGAGCCTGTTGGGACTTCCAGTTCCGAATACACTGTCCTACTTTCATCATCTGCCTTTCACTGGTTACAGTTTCTTTCTTTCTTTTTGTTTTTTGTTTTTTTTTTGCTAGTCCTGGGCTTGAGCTCAGGGTCTGAGCACTATCCTTGGACTTTCTCAAGGCTAGAACTCTACCACTTGAGCCTCAGCACCACTTCCAGCTTTTTTCTATGTATGTGGTACCGAGTAATTGAACCCGGGTCTTCGTGCATGCTAGGCAAGCACTGTACCACTAGGACAAACTCCCGGCCCCTGGTTACAGTTTCTAAACTCAAACTTTTCTTAGGTATTCTTTGTCAGACTTGTAGTATCTTAGCTTTTCCTAAATGTTGGACCTTGAATTGGAGGAAATCTTCCAAGTGGTCAGAGGCAACAGGAGCAGTGGATTCCCTCCACTGCTTCCGTCTCTGCATGTGAGAGAACTTGACTGTTCTTAAGTCTCAAACTTACAAAAGGCTTTGCTTTCATGTTTCCCTCACTCTTCTAAAGGGCTGCTGTAAATCCTCTAGCTGTACCCGGACACTGGTAGAGAAACACAAAGTGCTTCCAAAGAATTACATAAAATCTGTCAGACTTCACAGCTCTATGTCTCTCATGTCCAAGGAAGGAATTTTGCAGCTCTAGCTTCTGTAAATGTCAAGGCATGTCAGTGACAACAGGAGGCCAGACTCCTGTATATCAAAGATAGATGAAGGGTCTGCCAAAGACGGAGGGCCAAAAAAAGGTCAAGGTCAAACAGACCCATATCACAATGAAATCTCTGATTTTGTATAATGAATATATGGGAATAAAAAGGAAGTGTTAGAAACCAATATTTTCAAATAGACTATAATCAAGAAATTTGGTGAAAGAGTGACCTGCATGAAAGAAATCTCTAGTATGGATATGGGTAATAGGCACAAAGTACAGTTGGTAGGAGGAAGAAATTCTAATGTTAAACAGCATACTAGATAACTATGGTTTATAAGAATTGAACATTTCAAAATAGCTAGGGGGAAGATTCTGAATGTCTCCAACGAAATTATGTTTGTGTGAGGTGACAGTTATTCCAATAACTCTGATCTAATTATAGTCATGTACTAAAATTATACATGTATTCAATTTCTATATTCCAGCTATAAATAAGACTATAAACAAGATAGTAAGAAACACGGATGCCTACTCTGTTTTTGTTCTGAGAATGGACTACAAAGGAATTGTTCCAAGGACTCCTTTTTTCTTTTGGTCAATCTTTTAGCCATTGGTTTAATGCTGTATAAATGTTGATTAACCTAGCATCAAGAACAAATCAGTGTAGGAGAGTAATGGAAAAAAATCTAATTAAATGAATAACCAATGGTAGGTTTATCCCTTCATGTCCTCTATGTATTGAAAAAGCCCAGGTGAATGCAATGTCATTTAGGTTGGCTCACCAGGATACATTTAATAGGGTAAGAACATTTCATGTGGGGTAATTATTTTTAGAAATCCTAGTGAAAGGTTCTTTTTCAAAGTTAAGGGTATAATCATATATAAAGTGTTTAAAAAAAGGAAATTATCTGTCTATCCTGTCTGTATCTGTCTATCCTATCCTCTCTATGTATCTACCTACCTACCTACCTACCTATCTCCAAACAAGTCAGACACTATGGCTTATCCCTGTAATCTTAGCTGCTCAGGAGGCTGAGATCAGATCCGAGTGTGAAGCCAGTCCAGGCAGGAAAGTCTGTGAGACTCTTAGCTTCAATTAATTAGCGAAAATATGACAGGGAGGTATGGCTCACTTATACAACACCATCCTTAAGTGAAAAAGCAAAGGCACAGCACCCAGCTCCTGAGTGAAATCTCCAGGACTGTCACCTGTGCACGCATGCGCGTGCACCTGCGTGCACACACACGCACACACACACGCACACACACACACAAAACAAAAAACAACCCCCGCTAAACTGAAACATTACATTGATTTTGGACATAACTGAGAACTGAAGTATAAAGTAGGGATTTCTTGAACTGTCTTCAAGAGTCCTATGTGTAGAAGCTTTTAGTAGAAGCGGGCCATCTGCATCTCTACTGTAAAGTGTTTTAAACTGAATGGTAACTTCAGAGAAAGGGATGATTTTTCTAGAGAAGGAAAGCAGTTTTGTCCCTCTTGATCTTCTTTGACTAGTCAGTTTTAGTCTGTTTTTATTTTCTCCTGCATTCTCTTTGCATTTATTGTGGCAGCTACTCACTTTGAGCTGTCATCTACTTATGCATTTGTCTTTGTGTCCTTGCCTAATCTACATGGTGTTGTGAGAAAAAGCCCTGGCTTGTTCTTTTTTTTTTTTTTTTTTTTTTGCCAGTCCTGGGCTTTGGCTCAGCGCCTGAGCACTGTCCTTGGACTTTCTCAAGGCTAGAGCTCTACCACTTGAGCCTCAGCACCACTTCCGGCTTTTTTCTATGTATGTGGTACCAAGGAATCGAACCCAGGTCTTTGTGCATGAGGGGCAAGCACTTTAACCACTAGGCCAAACTCCCAGCTCTGGCTTGTTCTTAAGATAGGCTTCATGCCACATGCTAGATTATCTGTTGAAGAAGTGAATAAATGAATAAACGGAGAGCTAAACAATCATTATAATTATGATATGATGTGGCAAGATGACAAGATCAAAGGTGGCAGAGTGACGAGCTATGCTATGTGGTGGGGTAGGGGGGTAGAAGTCAGGTAGTGGCCCAGTATGTAAAGAACATCTTTCATGCGTGCCCTCAATTTTATGCTCTCCTGAAGAGTCAGCTATGTGTACACTAATGTGCTCTATGGCTTGATGTGGGCTATGCACTTGAGAAATAATGTGTGTGTGTGTGTGTGTGTGTGTGTGTGTGTGTGTGTGTGTGTGTGTGTGTGTGTGTGTGTGTGTGTGTGTGTGTGTGTGATGAATCAGTGCCTAACTGTGAGCTGCTATGCTTTTGCTCCAGCTGACTGGGCATTTACTCCTTCCGGGGGAATGCCCAATTCATGCCTGCTTTCCTCCTGATGTCAAATCCTCAGAAAAGACTGTAGCATAAACACGCAGCACTTAGCCCTGGGATCACATTGGTCAGACCCGTCACCCACACTACAGCAAATCACGTCCGATTCACTGGCCTCAATATGTTTCATAGGGTTAGGTTTCAGTCTTCAGAAGGTTTAATGTTCCCTAGTGGTAAGTGGCTGTGACGGTGCCCTAAGGCAAAACTCAATAAGTCATGGTGATGGGATTGTCACCTACTGTCATCTTTCCCATTGTAGGTTTATCATGTGAAGCCTCTTCTATTTCTGAAATCAGCTTTTAAGATGCTGTTCCCAAGAGGCAAGGGCCATTTTCCTTTTTGTTTTTTTTTTTTTTTGGCAATTGTGGGGCCTGGACTCTGGGCCTGGGCGTTGTCCCTGAGCTCTTCAGCTCAGGACTACTGCCTTATCCCTGGAGCCCCTTCTGGTCCGAGTCTCTCAGACTTTAGTGCCTGGGCTGGCTTTGAACCACCATCCTCAGCTTTCAGCCTCCTGAATAGCTAGGATTACAGGCATGAGCCACTGTGCTGGCTTCCTATTCTTCTTAAATGTGGCAGTGTTTGTGAGGCTCTTTATAGATTAGAAGTCTCGTTTACGTAACAGCCATTCAGATTGCTTTGCTTAGCTAGATATAATATCTTACATCAGGAAACATCTTCACATATGAAATCAGGGTCAGTAATAATAGTAGCCATTCTTTTTTCCCCTCTAAATCACTAATATTTTTCTATGTGGCAGCTATGGGAAAATATTCTTCATGGTAAAATTTAATAACTAACACACCTAGGACTCTCCTAGCAGATGATTACAATAGCGCAAAACCTAGATACATCAGGCCATATAGGAGGAGGCTAAATGAAAGGATCTCCAGGATATGGAAACAAGGGCTTTATCTTGTGTGATTGTTGTTCTTAATGGACAATGTCATTTCTCTTCTCTTTTGTTGCCCTTTGTTTAATCTCATATTGTTACTGTATCGGACTTCGTTACCTGGTATATTATATATACGTTTATTTGTTTATTTGAAATAGGAAAGGGAAGGGGGGAAAACAAGATGATTGGGGAGAAGGGAAATGGGGACAAAAACATGAGAAGGGTTATCAATGTGTGAGAAGTAATGCACCGACTATCTGGCAAATAGAACTGTAACCCCTCTAAACATTACAGCAAAAAAAATTAATACCTATATTCATTGGCCTTAAGGTATTCACAGTGATTTTCAAATTTTATTTCCTTATCTTGATGAGAATCCTTGTCTACCTTTTACTTATGGGAATATATTCTGCTGTCAGGTTATAGCTCTGGCAATTTCCCAGAGGTCAGTTGTGCATTCAACTGAATTCTCTCAGCCAGCCATCCCAGCTATATCAGTTTGCTTTGGGTGTTCATCATCAAAGAGCAGACCAGTTAGGTGATAACCTTAGTAAATACTGCACTGATCTCTGAGATTAAATACTTCCTGGTTAATAAGTCTTTCCATAAATACTGTTTTCTCGCATATACGCTGTGATTCATTCCTGGACCCCCTCCACATGCTGTGGAAGCAGAAATAGAGGCAATATTTGACTGACGTTCTTATACCAGTCACATTTGCACCATTCATTTCTTCTATTGGAAGCTGTTTATGTACTTTATAATGATAAAACTGCATTATTATTGTTTCAGTATTTACTATATGCCAAAGACTATAATAAGAGCTTTTTACCCATGACCTAGCTCAGCCTTCACACATGAAATATTTATTAATGTCTAGAGATGAGAACCTCATTCTTAGGTGAAGTAATTTGCTTAGAGTTATGTAATTGATTCCTGGCAAAACAAAGCACCAAACCTAGCATAACTAACTTTCTTTTTTTTCCATGTATTTTTTATTGTAATTAATAGAAGGGTTACATTGTATTCGCTAGATAGAAGGTGCATTAATTCACATACAATTGATACCCTTTCTCATGTCTTGGTCCCCATTTCCCTCCCCCCACCACTGCCCCTCATCTTGTTTTTCCTTCTTCCATATCCTATTTCAAATAACCATATAAGCATATATACAATATATCAGATGATAAGGTGAATACTGTGACAATATGAGATAACCAAGGGACAGTAAGAGAGATAACATAGTACATTAAGGACAACAATCACTCATTATATGGCTTTTGTTTCTATATCTTGGAGGTCCTTTCATTTAGCAGCATACTATATGGCCTTATATATCTAGGTTTTGTTCTATTGTAAATCTCTGCTAGGAGAGCCCAAGGTTTCTACTGATTATGACAAATGAGGGAAACCATTGAGCCTAGGTTCCTTTGGGTCTGGCTTACTTCACTTAATATGTGTTTTTATAAGTCTTTCCATTTCCTTACAAATGGGGCAATGTCGTTCTTTCTGACAGCAGCATAGAATTCCATTGTGTACAAATACCACAACTTGTTGATCCACTCATCAACTGAGGGACATCTAGGTTGGTTCCATATCTTTGCTATGGTAAATAGTGCTGCAATGAATATCATTGTGCCAGTGGATTTAGTATGTCCTTGTTTCTGGATGATTGGGTAAATGCCAAGTAGTGGAATTGCTGGGTCATAAGAGAGCTCTATGTTTCATAACTAACTTTCAAGTCTTTTCTTGCATTGTATCTCTTTTGCTGTATTACCTATGACAGCATGACTTTTTTTTTTCTCCAGTCCTGGACCTTGAACCCAAGATCTGGACAGTGTCTTTGGGCTTTCTTATGACCAGCGCTCTACCACTTGAGCCACAGTACCTCTTTGGGCTTTTTCTATGTATATGGTACTGAGTAATGAAACCCAGGGCTTCGTGCATGCTAGGCATGCACTCTACCACTAGGGCAGACTCTTAGCCCCAGGTAGCATCACTGTCATCTGAGAGTTGCCTCAATGACTTTTGAGTCCATCATGAATATGGGCCCAACTCGTTTACTAGTCTTTGTAGCAAGGTATTTTGGGTCCTTTAAAATTGTGAAAGTCAAACACTTCCCCTTTGCTCATAAATGTGCCTAGATACGGAGCTAGGATGTTTTTCTTTCTCCATTTAGTCCTCTTAATAGCTATTGAGTTCTTGCTGTTCTTTGGATCTTGTGTCTTCAACTGTCTTCTTTCATTTGTAAGTAAAAGGCAAGAGGCTAAGCAAGAAACACAACAACTTTAAGTTCACATTGGCCCATTAAATTCAGCTTGAGAAGATTATATGACACTTTAATCTTTTCGGACCCCTTAAAAATAAGAAGTGAAAAGAAGAAAAGGGGTGATTTGTTACTCTGTGTCAAGTACAGTGACCTGAGTGTCTACCCAATCCTACTCTTGATCCTCTTTGAGGTCACGATACTCCACAGGTGGGTTAGCTTAAGCTGGGTAGATTCAGGATGGCAGCCAGAGCATCCTCGGGACAGCATCTTAACAGGAGCATGCCTTTGTGTGCATGTGAAATGTCACTCTAGCACCCTGATGGTTGACAGCTGCCTTATTGGAAAGACCACAGAAGAGCAAAAAAGAGGGTCCCACCTGAATTCCAGGAAAATCGCCCCCCACTTTCAGAAGAGATGTTATTCGTCCCTTTCACTATCCTATCCCGTTCCTTCATTTCTTCTCCGTATTTACAGGAATCTGAACTACCTTCAAGGTTGTGGAGATGAATTTTGAATTTATCTCCTACTTTTCCTATTCTTGATCAAGAATAAAAATTTCCTCCTCTGCTAAAGACAAACACAAACCAACAAAACCTCAAGGCTTTGTAGTGAAAGTATATCAAATAATTGCATAAAAATCAAGGGTGGCATTCCCTAGTTATGAGTATTTGTGAGCAGTGAATAGTTTTCTGTGTTATGATTGGTGTGTTATGGGGAGCTGGCTGGACAAGGGCCTCTGGTGTCTGTACTTACATCAGAGGTTCCAGAGACTTGGGCTTTATGAAAATAGCAATGGGATACAGCTGGGCAACTTGTAACCTCTTGATGGCATTTCCTGATACATCAAGTATACAGTGTTTGCCCTGGAAGAAAGAGAGGAGAAAGATGTAGTTAATTCTGCCAGAATGGTCAGAATGCAATGAAAAGACGTGCTTTTGAGGAAGGCATGGGATTGCTAAGTTTCTAAAATTTTAAGAGTACCATCAACTCGAAGTCTATGAGGTAAGTTTTACCAATTGTGTTGTACAAAAGAAGACTGAGGCTGAGAAATATGAACTAACTTGCCAAAAAAAAAGTCAGTACTAAGCAGAATCCAACCTAGTTCTCCAAATTGCCTTAACTGTTGGTTGGAATACATAAGACACCTATTCATCTCACCTTGCCCTATGTTAAACTTAGAAGAATGGTGGTCAGATGAATTTAGAACAATGCCATACAATTTGCTCAGTGCTTCTATGTATCCTGCCATTGAAAATATTCAGTTAGTGGAGGATGGACACACACACACAATATCTTAAATGTTACCTGGTTTAATGTTGAGAGAATTCTGCAGAGGGCATGTACACTTATTTGTTGACAAACAAAAAGTCTGATTACATTTTAGTACACCTCATTTCACTTGTACTAAGTGAAATTTCCACTGTACTAAGTGCGCAGAGGAAGGAGCTACTTTATAGCATTCATGTAAAAGTAGTTGCATTTGCCATATCATATTCATCCTCCTAGAGAGAAATGACCTCACTACCCTGTAGCTACAAGGACTTTACATAAAAAGAAGCATTTTATGCTGATACGAGCAGTCCTAAATCAGTAATGAGATCCACATGAAAACAGCCTAGTGAATACTTGAACACATTAATAGCCTTTATTACTTAAGCAATAAATGTCAAGTGAGCTATCTCTGAAGTGCTATTTATGCACTAGCTGGAACATTTCAAGTAAACAGAAGTAACCCTTACATGTTCAAAAGAGAAAACAGACAACAGTTGTACAGGGAACTAATCAGAATCAGTATCCATTCAGACAATAGAACATCTTTTCAGTATATTCTCAGACATTAAATTTCTTCTTTTTGTTATTATGTATTCAAGGTACATGCAATGGGGCCCAGTGTGGTATCCTGCCTGCCTGCCTGTCTGTCTGTCTGTCTCTCTCTCTCTCTCTCTCTGTCCCTCTGTCCTTCCTTCCTTTCTTCCTTCCCTCCCTTTCTTCTTTCCCTCCGGTCCTCCCTCCTCCCCCCCCTCACCCCATTTCTCTCTCTGCCAGTTCTGGGGGCTTAAACTCAGGGCCTGAGCACTGTCCTTGGGCTTTTTCAAGCACTCTACCCTTGAGCCACAGCACCACTATATGTGGTGCTGAGGAATCGAACCTAGGGCTTTGTGCCTGCTAGGCAAGTGCTCTACAAGTAAGCTATGCTCCCAGCACCCTCTGCCCAGTGTATTATTTTCATACATACAGCCCACATCCCCTTTCCACCCTCCCCTATCCACTCACCCTTCTGCCTTTATTCTTAACTATTCTACTTTGATTTTCTTAAACCTTGCTTATAGGAGACAGAACATACTACTTATCTTCATGTGCCTGGCTTATTTTTCTTAGCATAATAGCTTCAAAATCTGTTTATTTTGCTATAAATGATATAATTCTCCTTTATGGCTGACTAATACTCCATCGTGAATATACACTACGTTTTCTTTACCCATCCATGCAGTTGACGAGTACCTGGGCTGATTTCTATTTTACTTGCTGAGAATAGTGCTGCAATAAATGAGCTTTGAATATCTCTTTGGTACACTAAATTCCTTTCTTTCTGATGTGAACTTAGCAGTGGGAAAGCTAGACCACATTACAAACCTAGTTTTAGTCTTTTGAGGAGTATCCATGGTATTCTTTTTTTTTTGCCAGACCTGGGCATTGAACTCAGGGCTTGGGCACTGTCCTTGGGTTCTTGGGTTTCTTAAGCCTAGAGCTCTATCACTTGAGCCACAATACCACTTCTGGCTTTTTTCTATATATGTGTTATTGAGGAAATGAACCCTGGTCTTTGTGCATGCTAGGCAAGCACTTTACCACTCCAAACCCTATCCATAGTATTCTTTGTGTGTGTGTGTGTGTGTTGTTTATGTTTATTGGACTATGTACAGAATAATTATTTTTATGTTACAACATTTTTTCCAGAGAATATGTAGAAACATGAAACTTTTAGAACTGTGTTTTCAAAGATTAGACTAAATCAAATTGCTTCTGCAAATATCATAGTATTCTTAATTGCATCATGTTCTAATTTGCACTCTTATCCATAGAATACCATAGTTTATTTTCCCTACATCCTCATTAGCTAATTTTTGATTTTCATAACACAGTATGAAATAGTACCCACTATTTTGATTTGTATTTCTTGGATGAGCGTTGACATTTTCATATATTTGTTGTTCACTTGCTTGTCTTTTGTAGTCATGGAACTTGAACTCGGGGCATGGGACTTTCCCTGAGCCTCAGCCCCACTTCCGGTTTTCTAATGATTAAATGGAGATAAAAGTCTCACTGTCTTCAGTGCTCTGGCTGGCTTTGAACCTCGATCCTCAGATCTCAGCTTCCTGAGTAGTTAGGATTACAGGCATGAGCCACCGTGTCCAGCTTGTTTGTGTTATTGTTGTATTAGTTTTAAAAATTGGGCCAGCTTTTTGTTGGCTGAGTCTCCTAGATACATTTGGGTATTATCCCACTTGTCAGAGGGATAGGTGGCAAACATTTTCTCCTTCTGTCAGCTGTCTCTTTTTTGGACTGTTTTGTTTGCTGTGCAAAGCTTTTTAGTTTGATGTAATCCCATTTGACAATTTTGTGCTTTTGCTTCCTGTGTGTCAGAATTCTATTCAAAAAATCACTGCTAAGGTATCAGTGATTTAAAGTGTTTCCTCTAGGTAGAGTTCTAGATGTTTTTGGCCTTTAATCCACATAGGTCATTAATTCATTCTGAGTTGTTTTTGTTCAAGGTGAAATAGAGGTCAAGTTTCAGTCATCATCATGTAGATTTTCCATTGGCCCAGCAAAAGTTATTGAAGAGACTGCCCTTTAGTATGTGATTTTGGTGTTTTGTTGGGAACCGGTTTGTTGTACATTTGTGGGGTTCTTTGGACTTCTGATCTGTTGTATTCGCTTAGAAATCCATTTTTATGCTCATGTCACATTGTATGTGTTGTTATAACTGTGTTAAAGTCAGGAATTGCAATGTCCCCAGCTTATCTTATTTGGCACGATAGCTTTGGCTATTTGGGAACTTTTCGCCTTATAAATTTATTTTAGGATTCTTTCAAGTTTTGTGAAGAATGTTTTTGGTTTGTTGCTAAGGATTGTACTGAATCTATATTATCATATTAAGTGTCCACAGTACACAAAGTTAATAACGTGGAAGAGTTTCTTTTAGGTATGTCTTTCAAACTTTCATGTGTATTCTATAGTTTTGCTTTAGTATTTCCTTAGAAAAGTTATTGGTATATGAAAAAGCTATTGATTTCTGTATTTTGATTTTATATACTCTGTACTACATAGAATTCGTTTTTTAGTTATACTCTTTTAAGTGGATTCTTTACATTTTTCTCTTATATAGGTACTTATTTGTTCAGGTTTTATCATGGAAATTGATTTTATCAAATGCATTGTCTTCATTTGAGATAATCAACTGATTTTACCCCTCATTTTGTCAATTTGTATATATTGAACCTTGTATCCATTGTATGAAGTCAACTTAATCTTTGAGGTACTGCTCAATTTTGCTGCTAGTTTTTATTTTTGTGTGTGTTGGTCTTAGGGCTTGAATTCAGGGTCTGGGTGCTAGTGCCCTTGTGCTGTTTTGCTGAAGGTTAATGTTCTACCACTTGAGCCACAGCTCCACTTCCAGGTTTTGGTGGTTAATTGGAGAAAAGAATCTCATAGCCTTGCCTGTCTAAGCTGGCTTTGAACTGCCATACTCTGATCTCTGCCTTCTGAGTAGCTGGGATTATACGGGTGAGCTATTGGCACCGAGCTTTTTATTTATTTCAGATCAGTGTTGATAGTAATATGTGTTGGCCTTGACCTTGGGGGCTGAAGTGATTCTCTGGCACAGCTTTGAAAGTAGCTGAGATTATATGCATGTATCCTCATGTCCGGTGTTTTTGCATCTATATTTGTCAGGCATATTGGTCAAACATCTTTTTTTTGCTATATTCTTATGTGGTTTGGAAATGGAATGATACTAGTTTCATAGGATGAATTCGGAAGGATCACTCCCATTCAGTTTTGGGGAAAAGTTTGAGAAGGATGCTAATACTGGTAGTTTGGTAAAACTCAGTAGTAAAGGTACTGATGTTGACATTTGTTTTGTAGCAATTTTTTTATTACTAATACAGTATAATTATATGAGATTGATGTGTTCAGACATTTTTTATTTTCTCTCTCTCTCCAATCCAGGTCTTGGGGTATGCTAGGCAAACACTTGACTGCGAAGCCAAACTCACGGCTTCTCTCTCTCTCTTTCCTCTCCTCCCCTTTCTTTGGGTCTTCGTGCATGCTAGGAAAGTACTGCTAGGTCAAACTTGAGGCTCTCCTCTCCTCTCTCTCTCCCCTCTCCCCACCTCACCAGGCTCTACCTTCCTTCTTGCTGACTTCTGGTATTTTCAACTGAAAAATGCAGCTTTCTACCTGTTACTTTGGCTGTCTCTGAATGAGAGGAATGCTGGGTATCTCTGTTCAGCCATCTTTTCCTCATAGAAAAATTTCTTGTGGGCTGGGAGCATGGCCTAGTGGTAGAATGCTTGCCTGGCATGCACCAAGACCCAGGTTCGAGTCTTTCTTACTATATACACAGAAAAAGGCAGAAGTGGTGCTGTGGCTCAGGTTGTAGAGCTCTAACTTTGAGAAAGTCCAAGGACAGTGCTGAGGCCCTGAGTTCAAACCCAGAATTGGGAAAATAAATTAGTATATCAAAAGGGGAAAAGGGTCCCATGAAATCATTTCAGTTAAACTAGTATTTTCTCATATAAAGCTGGTCATGTGTGTTCACAGGAGATAGGATTTCTCTGTAGGCAGATCTTAAAGACATATTCAAGTATCCTACCATTCTAATCTCAAATATTGTCTTTTTTCATGTTTCTGAAATTGTCAGGAAGAAGTGAATATCAACATTTCCTCTGATTCAGGACTTTATGCCAACAGCATGCCAGATAGCCAGCCCCTGAGGCATTTTCCTGAACAATGTTAAATGTTTAGAAAGGAAAAAGTTAATGTTTTCCGCCATGTAGGCCACACAGCATAACAAAACTTCCCTATTCAATTCAGTTTTACTTACTAGGGTCTCAGCACATCAAGGACAAAGTGAGTTCCATAAACCCCAGGCTGTGTAAACTCTCTTAAGGTCTGTGGATCCATTCCCTGTACCCCCCCGCAAGTCAGCCAGAATACTTTATTGGGATGAAAGATTAATGATAGTGCTCTAGGGTGATTCTCTGCATGGATATCTTTAAAGGAATATTTAATAAAAATTTATGACTGTAATCAGAAAAGAATAATGACAAAAAAATATGTAGCTTGCCACCGAGAAACCTTCTTGAGGGGAGTTGTAAAAAATTGGCAAACGTACCCTTTCTGCTACAAATCTCACAGACTGCACACTAGTTCCATACAAATTGTCATTATACTGCCCAGCTTCTATAAATTTGTGCTCTTGGATATCTTTCTCCATTTGTTCTCTGGAGATGACAAAGTGGTAGTCTCTGCCATCCACCTCGTAGTCACGCTTTGGCCTTGTGGTATCTGTAAAACAAGAAACAATGAAATGTCTTTCCTAAGTTTTCCTTTCGACTTACTTGTTTCACCACTCTCCCAGTGTAGATATACAGATAAATGTAATATGATGGATCACGATGTAATAATAGGTGCCAGTTGTACCTTCGCATACAAATGACTATAAATATAGACAAAATAAGAGGAACAACTCTTGCTGAGGTATCAGAGTACAGGGCATACTCATAATTTTGTTGAGGATTCTACATACATACAGAATGAGGCCCCATCTCACTATGTAGCCGATCTGAAACTTACAAACTTGGTCATAGGGCTTGAACGTAGGGTCTGGGCACCGTCCCTGGGCTTTTCTGCTCAAAGCTACCACTCTACCACTTTAAGCCACAATACCACTTCCCATTTTCTGGTGGTTAATTGGAGTAAGAATCTCATGGACTTTCCAGTCCAGACTGGCTTTGAACTGGGAACCTCAGATCTCAGGCTCCTGAGTAGCTAGGACTATAGGCATAAGCCACTAGTGCCCAGCCAATAACTATAATTTTAAGAGAAAAGAAATACAGGAGAATTCTTCTACATTTATCTTTCTAAAAATTTTATTGTTGAGATAATGTATAGAGGGGTTACAGTTACATTTGCCAGGTAGTAGGTGCATTACTTCTTGCACATTGATAACCCTTTTCATGTTTTTGTTCCCCATTTTTCTCTCCCCAACCCCTTCCAATCATCTTGTTTTCCCTCCTTCCCTTCCACACATGAAATAAATAAATGTATATAATATACCAGGTTCTCTTTTGCTGTCCCTTGGTTATATCGTATTGTTACAGTATCTCACTTTGTTATCTGATATATTGGATAGGGAAGGGGGAAAAACCAAGATGGGGGGGTGAGGGGGGTAATGGGGACCAAGACATGTGAAAGGGTATCAATGTATGTGAATTAATGCACCTTCTATCTGGCAAATATCATGTAACCCTTTTATTAATTACAATAAAAATATTTTTAAAAAGTCATGTAACTTGATAGGTTCCTTGGGAATATTCAATAAAGTTACATAAATAAACCTAAAAAAATAATATACCAGGTAACAAAGTCAGATACAGTAATAATATGAGATTAACCAAAGGGCAACAAAAAAGAAGAGAAATAACACAATACATTAAGAACAACAATCACACAAGACAAAGCTCTTGTTTCCAAATCCTAGAGTTCATTTCCTTTATTCACATCCTATATGACCATATGTACCTAGGTTTTGAGCTATTGTAATCCTCTGCTACAAGAGTCCTAGATGTGTACTAATTCTTTGTGTTGTGTGTGTGCCTAAAATTTAATTCAAAAAGATTTACAAGCAATGCATCCTCAGTCCTCAGCCAATGTGTACTAATTCTTACAAATGAGGAAAACCATTGAGCCTATGTTCCTTTGAGTCTGGCTTACTTCACTTAATATTTTTTTCCAAGTCTTTCCTTTCCTTACAAATGGGGCAATGTCATTCTTTCTGATGGCAGCATAGAATTCCATTGTGTATAAGTAGCACATCTTCTTGATCCATTCATCTACTGAGGTGCTTTCTGCTCCATTTATCTTATCTTCCTACTTGGATATAGTTCCAAATAGAGAGTCTAGATGTCATACAGTATTAGGACACATTAATGTTTAGCCAGAGTAAGGCATTTGATGAAGATTCCAGAAAGATCACATTTTAGGAGCTACTTTGGACTCTACATTCATCTTTAGAAAGTCTTCAATCATAACTTAAGCAAGCTAGTCTGTCAGTACATTATTGCTTATTAGGATAAAAATACTACATTAAGGAAGGTAAAAATCTAGATTCTACCTTCTGGGCATGTAATGCTTGAAATCCCAGCACTGGGGAGGTGGAGGCAAAAGGTTTATGAGTTTAAGCCCAGCCTAAGTCATGTAGTGAGATCTTATCTCAACACTGTTAATCTGTCTCTCTATCACTATAGTGTTTAGCACAATCGGGAGAAAGAATGTACTTTTAAGTCCATAAATTTATTTATAAATTGTATGCCAACGTTATACTTGTTTAGGCTGAAATACTGCCATTATAGAATGTAAAATATATGAGTGAGAAGGGAAATGTAGTCTAGCAATGTGACTTTAAAAAGTCAAAATATTTCTGATCTTTTATTCAATTGCTTTTTAAGAATATCTTAAAGTGACCAAATATGCATAGTTTTACCTCAGATGTTTATACTTATAAAAAGAAATTATAGTTATTATACTTACAACTCACAGGAATAAAAATAGTATCTATATAGATGAAGAGTGGTTAGTTATAATCATTTGAAATAGCCTACACTTAAAATGTTAAGAAAAAAATCGTCATCTGGAAAAACATATGCATTGGAAGTAGATGGAAATTCACGAAAATATTTATGTGATGTTATTTGTAGGTCTTGTGTGAGACTCTGTACTTCCCAATTTTCTTGTTTACCTATGAGATGTATTCATTACATAAAAATGCTATTTATTAAAAAAAAAGGAAAGAGTAGGCAAGATGGAGAGAAAGGTAGAATGGTGGTTGAAAAGTTTTTCTGTCAAGAGCGAAAGATCACACTAGAAGCTCTTTGTAAACCAATTTGTACCTTGTCATTTACAGAGTCTCAGTATATGTTCTATTTCAGGACCTTTTACCAGAGTCCTTGTGTAGACTATTCCATGAACTGAGCAGTCATTCCAACCTTTTTGTCCATGTAGCACACACACATAATTCCTGCTATTCTTTAGAACTCTACGTTGAACTTTGTAGTATTGAAATGTTACAGATATTTGGACTAGAAACCATAAAAATATGCAGAGTGAGAGCTTTTTGTTAGGTTCAGATTTAAGAGTTGATATGTACATGGAACAGCTTCTTAGAAAGCTGCTCTCAGTATATAGAAGGCTCTGTGTATGCATGAGGTTAAGTGGAGAAGTGGGCTGGTGGTGATGGTGGATAGAGAGATACAACAGATAGAATTGTATGGTGCTATGTAAGAGAAGAGATGATACTTATAGGAGCCTAGAGAGCTAGTTTCATACATATCCTCTCCTCCTTCCCTTCCATGACCTGGGACTATCTAGACACATGGGGGAAAGACTATTACTAGGTTTGGGACTTGACACAATGTCCTATGGCATTCTGGAATGATTTTTATGTGTGTTGTTTTTTTAATCGGTCATGGGGCTTGAACTCAGGGCTTTGTCACTGTCCTTGAGCTTCTTCAGCTCAAAGCTACTGCCTGACAGTATGAGCCACAGCTTCATTTCTGGTGGTTCATTGGAGGTACACGTTTCACAGACTTTCCTTCTTGGTATGGCTTTGAACTGCCATCCTCAGATCTCATCCTCCTGAGTAGCTAACAGGCATGAGCCACCAGTGCCTGGCTTATGTGTAGCTCTTCTGATCTCTCCCACTCAACTGGGAAAGATGCTTTGGTGCCATTTCACTCAAGCTGTGGGCCATGACAATGCCTCTGGCAAATGTCATGATGTCTTTAGTGGTAGGGGGCTCTGTCTTCTTGGGGACTACAGTCAGTTGAGAGAATACCTTTTCATACTTACCACACATCGAACAATCTGTGGCAGCATAAACAAAAAGTAGGAGGTTGAAAATGACATAAGGTGTTAAGAGAATAACTAGTAGTATTTGAAGCAGCAAAATTTGAAATAGCAGAAAGTCTACTGGAGTCACAAAAATTTGATTTTCATTATCTTGTCCTGGATTCAAGCTTTTCTCTGGGAGTGAGGGAACAAGGTACTTACGAGGCACACAGGAGCCAAATTTATCTGGGAATTCAGATATCAAGTCGTCGTTGATTCGATCCTTCATGGGACCCAGGATAATCACTGGCCGAGTATAGGTTACTGAAGGCACAGAAAGGAAGGGACAGCTCAAGGTTAGGGACTTGGAAACTACTGCTCTACTGCCTAGCAGGGATGCTTCTCTATGAACAAATGCAAGTAATTGTCCACTGGGTTTCAATCTAACATATCTGTTTATGTGCAGGATGCATCTTGGTCTGTTACCTTTACCATTATTCTTCTCATCGCTCCTGGCTTCCATTTTCATGTGTGTATACTGAGTACCACTGGATTCACTCTCCCCTCTCCATTTGTACCTTGCTCCTTGCAAAGGGTGATTCTTACGGACTAATCTCCAAGCAGTAGGCATGTACATGGGATAATTTACCCATGTAGCCCGCAAATGGTCCTTTGAATCTCAGCATGTCCACTTGCTACTGCCTGAAATTTACTAACAGGAAGAGCAACTGCAGCATCTGGCAATGAAAACTCCCAGATGGTGGAGTTTCACTTACCCCAAAATATGTCAAAATACCCGAATTTAGTCAACAGAGGGGGAAAAAGAAATTCAAACCAGCTGTTTGGCCATTGTTTAAAAGTAATCCTTAGTAATCATGACACTTTGCTTTGGTAATTTCTTTTCCTCTGCTCAAAATATTGTCTCTGTTAGGATTCTACCTTATGCTTGGCCCTAGGAGTAACTTTAGCTCATTTGGCACAACTCCCCATCTGATGCCTCAGTTTATTTTTCTGTAATCTGTCATCAAGACTACTGATACATCAACGACCCCGGGTGAAGGAAGTAGGGGTCCTGGAGAAGCCTGTGGAGTAACTTGTGTCTCACACCTGCTGCAAAATCGTTCTCAGTGCTGACAGCCATTTCCCAGCAGTTTCTCTTCCTCACTCACGCAGCTAGGCCATTAAGTAAGGAGGTGTGTTCTTTCCCTCTGAGGCCACCTCTGTTCCATTCTCTTGGGAGTTGTTACTTGCCCCATGCTGAGTTTATTTCTTTAGTCCTTCATTCCTCCCCTCCCTCAATAACAGTATCAATCAAAAACCCGAGCATGCTAAGAAACTTACTTTCCTGCCTTGTGACAGGCTCATAGGAAAGAATGAGGTCTTCTTGTCCTCCTAGGAAGAAAAGAAAAGGAAATTACAGTTGACTAACAACCAGTCACACGCTACAGCTCTAATCCCTGCTCTGAAACATAGGAAACACGCAGAGTTCAGGGTTACTTGTCCTTGCTGTCTCCTTGAACCATTCCAAAAAAGAAAAAAAAATCCCTTCATCCTCAAACTCTCAAGCACTACATTAGTGTCAAGTTATCACATAGCCCAGCTGTAATAACTGGTTGCTACTGGAGCTGTTTCTGTCTCATGCTAGAAATGGAGTGCATGCCTCTGTGCCATGCATTATCACCTGAAGTCAAGCCACTTCACTCACAGAAAGGCTCCCTGTTCCACACTTTCTCATTTCCTAATCAGAATTTCTGTCTCTTTGATTTTATTTCTCTAAGAAGTAGGCACTGACTTTTGAACAACCTATTTTAACATTGACCATCACATTCCTCAGAATATAGCACAGGATACTAAGGCCTTTCCTCTCTTATTGAATCACCAGGGAAATGCTGTCGGGCAATTAAAGATGACTAACTCTTGAGAGGAGGCTGGGGCTTTAGCACAAAGGCATTCCTCATGCTTAGCAGGGTTTGACTCTTGATACCCACCTCTCACCAAAACGTTAGAGGGGCTCTCTCTGGCATTAGTTATCACTGTTAATAAGCCATGCCTTGAGAGAACTAAGGAAGACACTGTAGAGAAAGTGTCCATTCCCTCTGTGCTGTTTGTTGCATGTCTTCTTGGGGCCTCAACAAATAACTGTAGGGAGGACATTGCACTTGGACAATTCTTCAATGATCTATTTTACCAAATTGATTAAATGGTTATGGGATTAGCTCAGTTTAACTGTAAATCCTAAAGGCTCTGTTCCTATATTTGCATTAGGGTTAGTATTTATTGACTATCTCTGGTGTCACAAAGAGGTTAGGGTGGTTGAGAATGATGGGCTATCTCCTAGAGGTGACAGGGCAGGAAAAATGGACCATGAGACAGTCTTTCTGAAGCCTAAGGACAGCCATGTTTCTATAGCTCACCACTCTGGAATATATATTTACTTTGTGAATGAGGGGATGGTCCTTTACTGGCACAGGTTAGGGAAAAGTTAATTTCACAACTGACCAAAAGATGTTCAGAGAACTTTCCCCCTTCCGAGCAGGAATTTTGTCTCACATAAGCCAGTTCCAATTGTATTCAGGAGAAGATGGAGATATGTAGAGCCTATAATTCATTCAACTCTTAGGGAAAAACTAATGTTTTAGGAATAGACAGTAAGAGAAAACCTTCAAGGTTAGGTGATATCTGAATCTCCCCAAAAGACTGAGAATTCTATTGAGGCAAAGGCCTAGTTACATTCATCACTGTCCCCAGTGCTCAGTAAAGTACCTAATGTAAAGATGTCAATGAACTAACATTAGGATTTCATTCATGGGAAACAGGATGAGTAATAAGGCCAGTGATAGGTTCTGCTCTGTATTTGTCTATATGATAATTTTACTTTGGGAAATATGGTTCATACTGAAGCATATTGTTACATTTATTCAGAGAGAATCTTGTTTTTTTTTTTTTTTGTCGGTCATGGGACTTGAACTCTGGGCCTAGGTATTGTCCCTGAGCATTTCAGCTCAAGGCTATTGCCCTACTCCTGGAGCCCACAGCACCACTTCCTTAATTAAGTATGAATCTTTTTCCACTAGTCTTGGGAATCATTCTGATGGAAATCTGTAAGAGTGAGAAAAGTCAGGGCCATTTAATTTCCCAAGTCTATAGTTCCATGTAGGCCTGTCACTCTGCAGGCCTTTTCTCACACCTGTTGGCTTCTATTTTTCTGTCTTCCTTAGATGCTGAGGGAGGTGGTGATTTATAGAAGTTGGGGAAAAAGATGTTTGAGGCCTTTCAGCTTCCTCAGCTAGTCAGTAGTGTAGTCAATATTTAAAGCTATTTTTTGTTTTCTCATCTATTCAGTATATTACACTGTCTCAAAAGGGTGAGAGGTAAGATTCTCTGGGGAAAGAGCTTGCAAGTCAAAAAAGAATGACAGGCCGAAGTCAGGCCAGAGTCATTGAGAGGCCATAGGTACTCTAAGTTCTAGCTTCTCTCTGCCTACATGTTACTGTGTCATTTCCATGAAAATTGTGTTCCTTAGTATTTTGTTGCTCTTTTCCTTACATGAGGTTGACACTAAGAAGTGACAGGTACAAAAGTATTTGATTTAGTTTTGGCAGCTTCATGGTTGGAAGATGGGTGCTGAGATTCAACAGAAGACTTAGTGTTTTACATAGTGGGGTTTTTTGCCAGTTCTGGGCTTGAGCTCAGGGCCTGAGCACTGTCCTTGGACTTTCTCAAGGCCAGAGCTCTATCACTTGAGCCTCAGCACCACTTCTGGCCTTTTTTCTATGTATGTGGTACTGAGGAATCAAATCCAGGTCTGTGCATCTAGGCAAGCACTCTACTACTAGGCCAAACTCCCGGCCCCTTACATAGTGTTTCATGAAAGTGATCATAATGTAAACTGGAGGCCTGTCACAGTGAGACTTCCCCTGATAGAGAAAAACAAGTTGCTATTCTTTAGGAATCCTTGGAAACAAAATGAGGAAGTAAAGATGGACTACAGTCCATTTAGTCTTTTCAACTTGGTTTTTAGTACCTGCATAGAATGGTTATTAAGGGTAAATTAAACCAGGCACTGGTAACTCACTCGGGAAGCTTAGATCTGAAGATTATAGTTTGAAGCCAGCAGAAAAATCTGTGAGACTTTTCTCTCTAATTATCTAGCCAGAAGCAGAGGTGGTGTTAAAATGGTAGATTGTCAGCTTTGGTTGTAAAGGCCAATGGGAACTCAAGGCCCTGGCTTAAGCCCCATTCAGTACACATGGATAAAGTAGGATTGTAGAGTCATAGAATATTATTGTTAAGAGAGGATTTGGAGTTTGTGTGCTTCATGGCTACAAAGCATGGAACGCATGTTGTTGCTGCTTTACTCTGGGCCCATAAAAGAATCATTATCTGCATTACTGTTGAGTCTCACAACCTTCTGCAATACAGTTCCTTAGGTAGCTGGTATACAGAGGTGAGAATTGAAATAAAATCTACTTGCCAACTCACTTATATTCATTTTACTACTAAGATTCTGAGTAATTCTTTTCAAGATAAGTTGGAGAATGAATTAGCATCTCAATGTCTCTACAGGATCTTCAGGAGATTAACTTACTTAATATATCTGAACACTTCAAACCAGACTTAGTATATAGCTAATACTCTACTACAATGAAAATTATGTAACACAGTATAGTTTGATGGATAGTAGTGGATGATTGCAAAGTACTTGATTAAACATGAAGAATTTTGCATTACAAGTGACAGGGAAAAGCAAAAATGATGTAGGACTCAGAATTACAAGGTCTGGGTTGGTATTGCAAGTTATTGCTTATTAGCCTCTTGAAACTTCTCAGATAAAAACAGGTTGTTAATATAAGAAATATGTAATAGTTTTATTATGGAAATCAAGTAAGGTAACAGATGCAGTGACAACTGCTTTATAAAAGATTAAAGAAAAAAGGCAGTTGGGCATGGTTACTTATATCTATAATACCGGCCAACTGGGTGACAAAGAACTGAAAGATTGGGATTTGAGGCCAGCATAGGGAAAAACATTAGTGAGACTGAGAGCCTCTCTTACTTACTAATCGACAAACTAAGCATGGTGTATCGAATTTACTAAGACTAACTTGGCCATAAAAGGGCTGAGGGGACATGAGTGGTAAAGCTCCTGTTTGGCAAACCCAAGGCTCTGAGTTTCAACTTTAGCAGTCAGAGTTGAAGGGAGCTAATGGCCTCCCACGGCAGCCTGGGAGTGGAGTTAGCTAGACATTCTAGACACTAATTTGTATTTGTTCCCTGAAGTCTCAAGTGGAATTTTCAAAACAAGAATCATAACTGATGAACACTACTGTGACCATGATAAGAAAAGAGCTTTACTGAACTTCAAGAAGGCAGAGAGTTGTTTAGCTCCACAGGTTTGACTACTCCCTTTCACACTTGGTTGGTGTTCCCACAGGGGTAATTGAAAGGGTTAATACAGAACTCTAACCTGCACTTGCCTACTGACAGAAATGTGCAATTATCTGACCGTGAAGATAGCACTGAAGTGGTACTTTGCACGTTTAGATAATCTACACAGTAATTAATTGTATTTTAGCAGCTACTCAAATTAACTGGACTCAGAAAAAATTAATTACAAAGGTGGAGATGGTGCCGTAGGTGCCTGAGCTACCCGTTAGAAACTGAGGCTTTTATACATGTGTGTGTGTGGCATTGCTCATCCCTCATAATACTAAAAACCTTTTTGCCACGGTCCAGGTACTGTATTCACTTATATGTCTGTGCCAAACATTGGTGTGATCTCTTGAGATGTTGCTCTATCTAGAAAATTCCTTACCTTGTTTAGCTGCTGAGGGAGCATTTTCTTTGCCACTTCCTTCCCAAACTAGTTCTGATGCTCTCATCATTCTGAGGCTGACTTAGCAACATTTGTTCATTTATGAACAAGTGAGATGGGACCCAGAGTTATTTATATTTACATCAGAGCTCATGGTGCCTACGAAAGGGCCCCAAATGCTTAAATGACTGTTCCTCTGGAATTCCTTGTATCTGGAGTTTTTTTTTTTAATCTAAGTGTCTGGTCTTCTATAATCTCATATAAAACCTAAACTATCATAGAATCTAGCTTCAAATCTTTTCTCATAAATAATTTAGAGGTAATCTTTTCAGTGTTATCATGACACATTTTTCCAAAGGACAAGGTAGTTCTTACATTTGTACATTCTGGAAGAATGAGTAGAGCACAAGGCAAGGTATTTTCAGTGGATACATTCCTTTTATCCCTGAAGACGTGTCACTGGTCTTCATGAAATAATAGCTCTATGTAATAGCTCTATGTTTTCCCACAGTAAACAGAAGGTAAGACATCAGAACAACAAAGAACTGGTGAATTCTTCTTGGCCTTATTTCCAAGTTTAAAAGGAAAGGAGTGAGCAAGGCACTCTTTTGAGTCCCCAAAAATGAAGGGCAAGGTGAATGTAATAATGTCAGCACCCTTAAATGATTCAGTCGGAAGCTTAGGCAATTTTGAATCACATCATAACATCACTTATTTCATTCTTTGGTCTGTATCTTTTTTTCTCCTTAGGCCTGCTTTTACCTGCCATCCTTTCTTTTTTTTCTCTTTTTGATTCTGTCTGCCACCAATTCAATTTTCTAAGACCTTTCTAAAAATCCCAGTTCCATTAGCCATATTCTAATAAATTTGGCACTCTGCCTAAAATAATCTGAAATATTTTTTCCTCGTTATGGAATGATATTTCAGAAATGTATGGCTTTAACTTGTCACACATCATTTAAACAAAAAGACAATTTTTGCCTCAGTAGCTGTGGCTGTTTGGGCCTACAGATTTCTAATCTAATACTCGAGCAATTGCTTTTTAAGTACATCGTTTCACTAATGATTTATAAGTTTGTAAAGATCCTCGTACATCATCCCAAAGTAGTAAAGTAGCTGGTAAGAAACCATGAGAACTGATCAAAAGGATATGTTGTGTGAATAGTTCCATACACTAAGCAAATGGCTTGAGGGTAACCAAAGAAAGATCAGAAAGACTTTTTGATGGTGTTACCTACCTTTCTGATCTTTTAATAAACATAGGAATATCTTTAACATTAGAAGAAGAAATACTCTCATCATTTTTCCCAGCTATCACTCAAAGTCAGATACCTAGGTGTAGTATCTGCTTAAATATGAACCAAGACAAAAGTCTCTCCCCACCTGATTTTGAAAGAACACTATAAAAAAATTCTAAATTACAGAGGATAGGCACTAAAAATGGGAAAGGCAAAATGAGAAAAATACACTCATGGTGACTTTTCCATTTTCCTGCAGGGATTTTAAATTGATTGGGGGTGGGGTGGGGTAGAATGTCAAAATCTACCATGCTGAACTTTCCCTATGAAAATGCAAAGAAATCTCTGGGCCATAGTCAGCTGAGATTTGAATTGATATTAGTAAGGTGGCTTGGGTCTTTCTGTCTCTTTGAGTCAAATGTCGATTTCATTTCAAGCCATTTGCTTTGGGTAAGGATGGTAAAAGGCAGCAATTGGAGCAACAACAAAAAGGCTGAGACGATTACCATAGGCAATGGGGTAATTGCAAAGAAAAGAACTGCAAACCGAAGCAATAACTTACTGTAGCTACTTTCGCTATCGCTGGCATTAGAAGAAACATGTTCTGCAAGAACAGCACAGCAAATTAAAAAAAATACCAAGCATTGAAGAACAGCCAGAATGGAAAGGAATACACCCATGCATGGCTACTAGAGATGTGAGCAAAAGGCGAGTCAAAGGCTGCAGAAGAGATTGCATTAAGAAAATTTAGATTATCAAGATGAAAACTTTATCACCTTTGTACCACAAACTGTAGTAGATTTCTGTTTCTTCCTTGTAGTCAATAAGTGTTGAGTAGTGGCACTCAACACTTTGGGCAACAATAGTTTTTTAAAAAAAGGAAAATTATTTCATTTATTCAGCTCTGGTTTTCTTGATGTGTGTTACAAAGGCCAGTGTATCTCCAGCAAATGTTTCCTTGATTTTGAATCCTGGAGCTTCTGGTGTGTTTGGTACTATATTCCTGTAGGCTCTTAGGTTTACTCTTTAGTTATTTTTCAGAAACACTGATTTCACATTGGTCTTTGTACCTCTTGAATTTTTATTTCTATGTAAGTACTTCACAGATTCTCAAGATGATATGGGATTTTCCAAGTTGTTTCCTGTCTCAATGAGAGTAGATAAATCTTAGAAGGAGAAATGAGTCAGTCATATTTTTACATTAAGGTCTTTGATTGGATAGCTATTAGGTTTGGGGCAATGGAGCAGATAGGAGATAATGACATGAAAGAAGTTTTGAAATTCTTATTCTCAAAAACTTGCTTGTTTAATGACATTCCAAATTATTTTTTTTCTTTGCCAGTCCTGGCTTGAACTCAGGGCCTGAGCACTGTCCTGGGGTTTTCTCAAGGCTAGAGCTTTATCACTTGAGCCACAGAACCATTTTCAGCGTTTTTTCTCCCTCCTATATATGTGGTACTGAGGAATTAAACCTGGGTCTTCGTGCATGCTAGGCAAGCACTCTACCACTAGGCCAAACTCCTGGCCCCCCATTTTTTTTATACAAACACTTACTGAAACCCGAATGTGTACACTGATTATAATCCAGACTGTTTATCATCTGAAACTTTGGAAATAAATCCTAACTCAAATAACCTTTTTAAAGATTTAAGCTTATTTCAATTTTTAGGTCTTTTTCTAAAAAAAAAACTAGTACACTAACATTAGACCTAACACTATTCCCTAACAAAAGAAATGCTTGGGAATTATGCATTTTTGCCAGCTGAGTGTTTTCAAGCAAACAAATTCACATTAAGCATTTTCCTTTCTGCAGGTCTAGAACTGCACTGCTAGTGTGAATGGCAGGAGAAAGTGTGGATGGATCCATGTATGTTTGTTTTCTGTCAGTGAAAAGATGGCTGAAGCATGGAACCAATGCATCTCCATAGCACAATCACCTTAGCTACCTTGAATTGTCCCCAAATCTTCTGTTTAGTGATATGTGGTTTGAACTCAGGGACTTGAGCAATTCCTTTAGTCTGCTTTTTGCATGTTACTTTAGAGCTAGAATCTCTGATTTTTTTTTTTGCCTGAGTTGGCTTTGAATTAATAATTGTCTGAATCTCAGCTCTCTGAGTAACTAGGATTACAGTTGTGAGCCTCTGAGTGAATATGCTCAGGTTTTAATGAGTATATAAACATCTACATATTAAAATCTTTTTCCTTCTGAAATTGATAAATTTTCCTTGGTGATACTTGATGTCAGGTAGATCATGTTAAATTAGTATTTAAATTTCAGTCATAAGAATAATTTCCTATCACATTCTATGCAGTGACTCAAAGATAAAGTTTTCATCTTTAAAGAGACCAGTACTCTGCATCAGATTTTGTTTCTTATGTACATATACACACATAAAAATCCACTTTAGGTGTCATCACACAAGGTTAAATAAACAGCCCGAGCTGTTAAACAAAATCAAACACATCATACAGTTGCAAGAGTCTGTTCTGATTCCATTGGTGCCTACACAATGGGTTAGTGTTAAGGAATATCACATCATAGCACAGGATATTGATATACAAGCTCAGTATTTTTAATTGCCAAGTGCAATGAGACACAGACCAAAGACTTGAATAGAGAATGTAAAAGTCTGATAGAATTTTCCTTCTGTCCTACAGCTAATAAATCACTGACATCCAAAGATATTAATACAGATTGAAAGCTTTATCATACAAACGGTTCAAGGAGGATCACTGCAAGTCAGAGAAAAAAATCAAGTTAATAAGAAAGAATTATTTATGAAGGATCAAATGACTTATTTTTTGAGAATGCATGTTCCTTTTGATTAATTATAAAATGGCTTCTGTACTAATAGAAAACTACAACTCGATTATGGAATTTGGCAAGGTCATTAAATATTTCCATGTTGAAAAGGCAAAAGAAAGCACATAAAGAATATCACTACGTTGCTGTTCTAGAACATTCAGCTCACCCTTTCTTTCAACATGGTTTCTTGCTCTGGGTAGCAGGTAGACAGTAGAGCAAGTGGCACTGCCTGGCATCGGAACCATGTTGGCCATGTCACATGGTCAGAAAGGGAAGGTGTTAACTGCAACACAAGTTAGAGTGCCTGACACACTTTGCTTTCCAATGCTGACATGCAGAACAAAACAAGTGAAAATTACTTGGTGGGAACATTCACAGCTAGGTAACAAATAAAACTTGTATCTTGTGCATGCTAGGAGTGAAAGGCCCTCAGGTAAAGGAACAAAAGCCAAACTCAAAAGGAAAGGAAAAGAAAAATAAAAAGTTACAGTGACCATTCCTGGAAACTTACTCAGAGTCTTTGTTCCATAACCGTCGTCACCTAATCCGGGGATGTCCTGCATGGAAGTCCCCAGAGAGAGCAATGAGAGAGGAAGAACAGCCACGGAAGAGGAAGGTAGAAGTCAGTGGAGTTGAAATGGATACTACCATGACAGACCGTGCTGCCCAAACAGTCTGGATCCCAGTGGCTCTTTTGAAAAGGGCTTTTACCCCCATCTCTCTGGGCTGAGACTTCAGAAATTTTGGACAGGGAGATTTCAAGAAAAAAAAAGCGCAATGCAATAAGTTCCATTCATCCATGTTGCCACTGACACATGTTTCTTAGAACAGCGATCTCCTCCAACTTTGGGATCAAAAGTCAGAGGTTTCGTATTTATCAGTATCAGCTTACTGCTTGACAAGTATTTAATGTATAATGGGAGCAAAAGAATGAGTTCATGTGCCAGGATACGATAAAGGGATACTAATTGCTCCCCAATTAGTTAGGTTAGCATTCCAAAAAATCATTTAGGGCAATAGAACTGAACACTCTTCTTGCCCCCAACCACCCCCCAAAATTTGTCTGGAGCCCTAGGGTGTTGTGTGAGTTTTCAGAAAAGTCAAAGCAGACCCATTCCTGCTCACTACGAAATGTTGGCTGGAAGCAAAGCCTACATTTGAGTTAGTCCCTCTCCGTTGCTTTCTAGAAAGAATAGCCACGCCCAGGATCCAGACTGCAGTCAAGCACTGGTCACAGTAGTAAGCCCTCACCTGCCTGCCTGCCGTGTTGTTTGCCTGGTGTGTGGCGTGGGAGAGCCTAGACATGCGTGCTGCCGTGAAAGATTTGTTGTTTTGCTCTTGTGTTGCATGTGACATTATCTTTGCGAATCTACTTACGTTCAGGATCACTGGTTTCCTGCTCACTCTGCTCCTTGTTCTTGTAGAATGGGAATTTTCGTGAAAAGATGAAGCTCTTTTTACGCTTGTCATTGAATGACTGTGAAGGAGAAAAGGCATGGGGCAAAAACAGGGGACGTCTAATTGTTGTCACACTCATGCTGACAAAACAACTAGTCTGTAAAAGCAGAGAGAGCTGGAGTGACACAAGTGGATACTCTATAGAGGTGTTAGGAGGTTCTAAAGGAAGAATCTCTTTTCAAGGAGTTTCCATTCTGAATTAAAACATCTTGTGAAAACTCAAGATTTCCAGATAGATGGGGATGGGGGGAAGGTTTTGTCCTGGCTCTACAGCCTGGTTGCCTTTTTTTTTTTTTTGGACAGTAATGAAATCTTTCTGAACCATGATATCTTTCTCTACAAAAAGGAGAATGAAGATGACAGTAGCTGGTAGGTGATGACACATATGACAATATAAACATCAACTGCTAAACAAATTTCATAGTCAGGCAGCAATTACTTCTAGTGTCTACACTTTGACAGCTTAGAAATTATTTCCAGGATGACAATGTGGCTCAAGTGGTAGAGCAGTAGCCATGAGCAAAAAATGCTCAGGGAGGTACAGTGCCTAGGCCTTGAGTTCAAGCCCCAGTTGGTGACAGTCACTAATTTATATTGTGGTAAAATAAGAATGGCTGCCTTCAAGAACTATGTATACACACACATGCACACCATTCCATTAGCTTAAAGAAGCTGAATTAAAATACATAGTATAGTTTAAATGTATTTATTCATATTATGTGGCTTATCTACAATACTTTACCTGAGGCTTTTCTTATTCCTATTATATAGACCATAGAAATCATTTGTAAGTGACAAATATGAAATTAATATGTTTCACAAACTTAATTACTATCCTCATTTGGTTGAGAATTATTAGAAACACTTAAAATAATTCCCGGAGGAACAGGGTTTATTACCCACACATTTTAAAGTCAGTGTGCCTATGTTGTGAATATAACAGCAGCTGGTAGGAAGTATTGCAGAGCTAGCAAGGTGGCTACTTGGAAGGGAAGAGTATTTGGGGACTGCTTAGGTCTTGTCCTATTGGTGGCACTGATCCCACTGTCCTGAACTCTGATTAGATGGCACAAATAACTCCATTCAGAAAGAACTGTCACATCAATTTAATGGGCCTTAATAAGACTATGAATAAGAATACTTTATTAAATATTAGATTTATTCTTTTTCAGAATTAATGACGGCAGAGGACAAATTTTGTTTCATATTTTGTTTCATATCAGATAATTGTATTTCTTTTCTTCCCTGAGAGTATATTTTTCAAATTCAGGATTTATGCCTCTGCTGACAGTATAGTTCAATATGGTTTCATCTGGTTGGTAATTGTAGAATAACCTCCAAAAAAAAAAAAAAAGGTTGGGAATGAGCCTTAAATTGTCCCAGTTAAAATGATCATCCTTAAAGAAACATTAAATATTTTTTGCAGCACTCCAGTTTCATGCTACTTTTACATTTGAAGCATATTTAAATTTTAGTAACTGAAAAACAAAAGAAAAATACCATGTAAGAATTAATGGCAAGTGATATTTGTAAGATATGTTAGACATTTATCTTCAACATTACAGATGATCTCATGCAAAAAATTATGAATTTTCATGCAAATAAAAAAAACAACAGTGCCAAGAGGAGGAAAGCCCGGTGGAAAAACACACACAGATGGATTAGGTAATGACTTTCAGGGCTGCATGCAACTGGCATCATTTAAATTGTCTCAAGGGTCAAAGGGAAATGAGAAGGTGTTGTTTCTGATTCTTTTATGTCTCAAAGCAAGGAATGTAATAATATTTCCCAAGCATGAAAATGCTATGTATCACTAGTTATCTGATTTGGGACTTAATACTGTGCACCATTTATAAAGGACAGATAATAGATATTAACATAATAAATAGAAAATTTTTGAGCTTAGTCTTATTAGCAAAAACCATTTTGTAATGAAATTACGGGTTACACTTCCTGATATATAACCAAATCACTTCATTTCATACAGATTTACTAGTCACACACTTAGGCTAATATTTTTGCTACTGTAATTTTTTTAAATGTAGGAAATATAAGTCTGGGACATGATGTTAGATGAGAATAATCCTATGTTTTGTGGCAGAAAACTTTGAATAGTGAGTCTGAAAACACCAAAGGTGGCATTGGGTAGGCTGGCATAATGACAAATTTTGTTTTGGAATTTGCCATAAGTCATTCAGTTTTATGACTAAAAAGGTGATAAATGCTTAATAACTGTCAACTATTATGTGTCCAGCTTAGTTCTACAAGCACAACTTGTGTATAAACTCTATGCTAATTTTATGAGGTTGCTCCTGTACTTGCTCAGCATCACAATGGTAATAAGCAGTAAAGAACTGAATTTTCTATATAACTTTCATTGCAAATCTTGTAAGCTCAGATTATCTGAAACCTAAACATGCTTCAGATTTAAAGTTATTAGCATTTGACTCTTATATGTGCTAGTGGATTTAGTAACATCTCTTTTGGTGTTCCTGCTATGATCTCTTACATACACACATTCATGTATTTGAGGACTTTATGTAAAAAAAAATTAAAAAGAACATCAGTGGAAAAGGTCATGAATGCACTTTAACAATGATTACTTATGACAGGTAAATCTACAGAGAAAAGTAGATTAGTGATTGCTTATGATTGGGGTAAGACAGAGTGGGGAAGTGACAGCTCACGGGTATAGGGTTTTAGGGTATATTGTTCTCAAATTGGATTATGGTGATAGC
This sequence comes from Megascapheus bottae, assembly GCF_031878675.1. NCBI lineage: Eukaryota > Metazoa > Chordata > Mammalia > Rodentia > Geomyidae > Megascapheus > Megascapheus bottae. The sequence continues at coordinate 51,806,202 of NC_143524.1, forward strand.
TGCATAATCCCGTGAATATGCTAAGAAAAAATTTAATTCTATACTGTAAGTGAATGAATAATATTCTATGTGAGTGACGTCTGTGAGTTATATATCAAGAAGACCATTTAAAAAGCAAGCTCTCCCCAACCCACACCAACAGAAGCAAGGAAATAATAGCTATAGGATTCTTGTTTTACTTGAATGCTCTACGACTCTTGCTGTCTTTTGTGGCCCTGGTTTGTGTCAGTTAAGTGAACATCTTTCATGTTGTGACAGACATTAGTATCTTATCACTATCATTCTCATACACGACCCCCCCCCACCCCCATCAAATGATATAAAGATTGCATAGCCCGATTCCCAGATGTAATGCATTGGTGAGCTGGTTTAAATTCCTGCTTCACAAAGATAGCAAAAGTCTCGAAACCGTGTATTTCCCTCCTGCCCCCAAATTCCATGTTTTGAAAGACATGAGAGAATGGAAAGCTTTTCTTCTGGAAAACTTGCCTGCTCTACTTTCTCAAATGTTTCATAGTTCTAAAATGTCATCTTCGTGATAAGAATCTTCTTCGGGGTGGATATAGACTTAAATTTACACTCAGATATACTTTTTGTGTAGCCTCTTGTGTTTTCTTGGGAAAGTTGTTACTGTAGATTTGCTGTAGTCCAGCACAAGGCCAGTCCTTATCTCCACCACCACCAAAAAACTTTATATGCATACACACACACACACACACTTCGCCAGTCCTGGGGTTTGAGCTCAAGACTAGAACTAAGGATTCCTTGGTACCACATACATAGTAAAAACAAGCCCAGGTCTTCGTACATACTAGGCAAGCACTCTTACCAGTAGGCCAAACTCTCGACCCCATAATTTATAGTCTTGATGTGTGGTAATGGCATTGTGATCATGTCATATGAAAGCATTTACAGTTGAAATGACCTCATGAATTAGACAAAAGAATGAGAAAATATTCCTTTGGTTCTATCTGCCCACTAAAGTTCAACACTACCTTTAGAATACATACTGAAACAATGTGAAATATGTTCTAGGACTGAGCAAGTGAATAAAGCAGGGATGCCGCTGGGAATGAGAACTGGCATTGTGAACAAAAGACATGGAATACAGAAGGAGAAGAATCTCATAGTAATTAGAGGCATTAGCTTACAGACTGTCTATAATGTCTAACTCGGCCTCACAAATAAGCCTGAGTACAATGATATATGTGTAGCCAAAAGTACATATAAATCTTTTGAAAAATGACATTACAAGTCAAAAATCTAATTTCTTTTTTTTGTCACAAAGGGCCAATTCCAAGGCTGGATCAAGGAACATACAAGGTCAGTCTAAAACATTTTGTTGGGATCGAAAGTGGTATTCAACAAAAATAGTACTCAAACAAAACCTAATACAACATGGCGTGTGAAAACGATACTACTGAAGCCAAACCTAGATAGGTAATTTGAATAATGATAGTAGTATCTTAAACTAGATAATTGAAAAGAAGAAATTAAAAAGAGGGAGGAACTCCCTCCCACTCTCATTTCTCTATAGTCCAAGCTAGTGGCCTGAAACATACATCCTTCCTGCCTCAGTTTTCCCCTCTGAAGTGCTGGAATTAAATATATTCACCACCCCCACTTTGCTTAAAACAGCTCTTACAGCAGAATCCCAGCCAATCATTAGAGAAGGAATAATGTGGTGAGGAGATCTCTGTCTTACAACTACCATAGTAATAGTTTATACACTGGTTTGCAGTAGCCACAGGTACTGAATTTTCATGTCCTCACATATTACAAAGATTAAGCACGAAAAGTTGGTTGTGAACTCCTTTGTAGTAAGAGATTGTGAAAGGAATCACTAACTTGTGGGGCAGTCAAACACAACTGCTTTCTGATGGGAAGGTAAACTGAGAAGTGTGCAACATCAAGAGTATAGTATTGTAATTAAAAAAGGGTGAGTTCCAACTAACATTACAGAAATAATAAAGCAAATTAAGATACATCCTCTTAAAATATATGTTCTGAAAAAAATGTCATCTTCTTTTTTTGATAGAATGTCATTTCCTCTCAAAATATTTCACTGGAATGGAAGAGTTTACCATTCTATGGTTCATGTTTTTAAATTCTCATGAGGCCTAAAAAGAAATGAACTCATTTAGTACTTAGACTACATCTTGTAGCTTCCTTATGTCTTGTAGCTTTCTTTTTTGTTACTACTTTGAGTTTAATTCTGATTAAAATTCAGCAGAAGGGTACATGGGTAATAATCATCCTCAACTGGTTGATTATTCAAAAAATGAGTACCAATCATCTTTGACCTCAAATGACAAAATCCTGCACATTCGCTGAATCTTTTGTATTCCTTTCTAAAAAGTGGAATGAATCCCCAAATGAAATCTCTGGACTCTGAATCCAGTAAAAGAATTAGGGTAGCCAAGTTTCTCTTTGATTTTGAGACCTAATATATCAGTGACATTTTCCCAAGAAAATGTTCTTCTCCCTCATCCTGCATTCTCATGGAGCTACAACTAGTTAGGCAGATCTTTTTTTTTTTTTAATTCAAGCCTGTCCCTGCGCTGTACTACTTTGAGCCAAAACACCATTTCTGTTACTTGGGTTCTCTGTTGTCCTTTACAATCAAAAGGCATCCCACCTTCTCTCTTGAGTAAATTCAAATCACACTGTGTATAATAGTTCAATAACTTCTAGAGTAAAACTATGTATGGCTCATAAGCTGGTCAAGCCCTCTTTGTAATTAAAGTTTAATTGTGGTACAATCACGGTCCTTTAGGGATACAACAAAGGCTAAAATATTCACATCTGGGCTTTAAATAATAGATTTTTAAAAATTCTTTACTTAAGGTCACCAAAAAGTTCTAGGATATCCAATTTAATGTTTATTCACTCTTGGAAAATAAAACACCCTCTTCCTCAATCTCACATGCTTTATCATCTCCCAGAAGAACTTGCCTCACCAAACTCTAGGATATATCAGTATTTTCATTGTCCTACCTAGAAAAAAATCTGTTCAGATTACAAAAAAGCTGGGACATTCCTTGTTCTTTTCTCTCATTTCCTTCTTCTCCATACTTGTTCCGTAAGCAACTGCCCACTCTGATGACTTCATTGTACCAAAATAATTATTTCCAGCCATCTCGAGAACTGTATGTCTAATACCTACTTAGATGTCTTATCTGTGTCCCATTAACACCTTACAAATATTTTGATCTTCCTCCTGTACCCAGAAACAAAGTAAGCAGAAGTAGAATTCCAATGAGACAGAACACTTGTGTTACCCTTGACTCCTTTGTTTCTCTCATACATTTCATCCAACCTGTCTATAAATCCTGTGTTCTCAGTGCTTTAGAGTACATCTATAGAGTACATCTATAATCTCTGACCACTGTCTCCAGCTGGTTCTTATATTTGCTCATTTTCCCTATATTCTGTCATCCTCATAGCAGCCAGGGTAATCAATCCCCTAAAAATCTTTTTTTTAAAGTATATCTTTCATTGAATAAAGGAGTTGCCACTTAAGAAAGCAGTTTATGAATATAAGGCAACACATCTTCATCAATATCAACATAAAAGTCTTTGTTCAGATGACCTTATAATTCAAAAGCCTCCAGTGGTTTCCATCTCATTCAGAAGAAAACCTACCTGTCTTCAGAACTTTTCACAATCTGGCTGCCACTTAGATTTCATCTGTTTCTGTGAGGTCTCTTTTCTCTGCAGTGCTGCACCTGCTGCTTTCCTTTGAATCCATCTCATCTTGCTTTGGAAATGTTGCCCTCTCTCCCTCTGTTTACAGTCTTTTGATTCCTCTTTCAAAATCCCTCACAAACCTCTCCTTACCAGGGAGACTGCTTTCTGACTAAATTACCTAAAATATAATCAGCCCTACCCCTCTTCCCATATTCTTTTTTCCTTTAAAAAAATATACACACACAGGTTACTATTGCTTTTTCCTAATAGGAATGTAAACTTCCCCAAAATAAGGACCCCCCCCCCACTTTTTTGTTGGTTGTGGGCTTGAACTCTTAGCTCCTCAGCTCAAGGCTACACCTTGAGCCACAGCGCCATCTCCAGTTTTCTGGTGGTTAAATGGAGATAAGAGTCTCTGGGACTTTAGTGCCTATACTGGCTTTGAATGGCAATCCTTAAATCTCAGCCTCCTGAGTTAGCTAGGATTACAGGCATGAGCCCCTGCGCCTGGCCCTTTCTCTCATAAAATGCATATACATGCTATATGCTTAATAAATATTTGTTGAATAAGTGCTCCATTTTTGTGTGCTTACATTCTAGCACTTATTTCAATCTATGAATTTTTTTTTTACTTGGCTATCTCCCCCCCCGATCATATGAATATTGTTGCATAGATTCACCCTTTGATCTTTTTTATTATGCCCCTTCCCTTCTCCAAATCAGATAAACATATAGTGACAACAGTAATAATCCAAAGGACTGTGGTGGGGGGGGCACAAGAAAAAAGAAATAACTTTACACAGCACATTAAAAAAATAGCTACATACATATGACCATATGGAATGATGCTAATTGAAATGAGTTCTAAGATATGGAAACAAGAGGCTTTTATTTTTTAATCTCAGCATTTTCAATATTTCTCAAACCCAGTACAGTCTGCTGGAAATCCACGACCAATGCAGAAACTGATTTAACTTGCAAGTAAGTGGGAGGATTTTTCAAGTGGGCCAGTTATCAAAGGTGGAGTTAGTCTAAGGGAAGAACCTTACCACTAATAGAAGTATCAATGAAAACTCAGAAGTAGGGAAAACATGGATTAAAGACAGTGGAAAGGGAATGTGGTATAAGAATAAGCAACAGTCAAATCATCACAGCACATTTCTGCTGACTTAAAGCTGTTTGACTTTATACCATAAAACTTTGCCTGCACATCACTGGACTAAGGAGGCCTCCCAAAACTACTGGTTTAGCTTCTATGTCTTGTGGCTCCTGCTTCACTACAGAGTAGTGAAGACAACATCACAGAATGCTCCTGACATACGTGACAGGAACCCCTTGCAGAAGCAAAGGAAACTTCTTTCTTATTTATTAAAAAAAATAAATCCAATTAATGACCCAGTGGAGTTGGGTCTGCTTGTCAAATCAAGAACTCTTTTCTGTCACTAACTGGGCAGTAGCTCAGGGGTTCCTTCAACTCTTGCAGAACTGTAATTTTTACATGTCTGGGCTGGGAGCTTCCCAGCAATTCCAAAGAGTCCATTTTGTGTGATCTCTGATAGGCTTGTAGTTTTACAAGTATGCTTTAGTCATGGTTAAACGAGACTCTAAACATGCCCACAGTGAGACCACAGCAGAATATTCTTAGAGGATCACAAGGGCTCAACAGCTGTGTACACATGATCATATATAATGATGCTATGAAAATGAGCTATCCTTTGACTATGGGCCAAAGCAGGGAACAGAGATCTTAGTCTATGCCCTCATTTGGGACTTCTTGAGAGTACAGGAGTATGGATGGGGTCTACCTAAACACTCCAAGTGTCCTATCGCAGTGGAGGATGACAGCCTCGTGAGGCAGGAAATCAGTGCACATTGCCTGACAGCTAGAGAGAGGACAGGCAGGACAGAAGGGAGGGAACAGCATGGCTCCCAACGCCATGACAGATGGTGGTGAGGGTGCTCACTCACCCACCCACAGGACATGGAGAAGTGGCCTGGAGCAACCCCATAGCTCTGGCTATGCCCCTGTTCTAGGGGCTCAGTATAGCTCAAGAAATCAGACCCCCAAAAAATAAAAGCAAAAATTGCCAGGTAGGGATGGCATTAAGCTACAAAGCTTGTGAACCACAACAATAACAGAGACAACATAGCAGATGAGAGGAACGCTAGTTATAATAGGTATTATTGGAAAACAACAAATAACGATATTGGTGTGGATCTGGGGGAGAAACCCTTATAGACTATGGTAAGAATGTGAATACAGCTTTATGGAGAACTGTATGGAAGTTTCTCAAATTAGAACTAGTTAAGAACCAGTGGCTTGGCTGTAATTCTAGCTGTTTAGGAGGTTGAGAGCTGAGGATCAACGTTCAAAACTATCCTGAAAGTCCACGAGACACTCCAATTAATCACCAAAAGGCTAAATGTAGAGCTGTGGTTCAAGTGGTAGAGTGCTAGCCATACCGAGTTTAAGTCCCAGCACTGGAACAAATACATCTAGAACTAGATCTATCATATGATGAGCTGCCCCACTTCTGAGTATGTATGCAAACAGGAAATGAGCATACAGAACAAACATGTGCATGCCCATGTTTACTGCAGCGCTATTCAGAATAGCTAAGATATGGAGTCAACCACCCTAGATATCTACTCAGAAAGAAATATATCCGCAAAAAGCCATTATTATGGTTTACATGTACTTTGGACCCGAGAAAGTTCGTGTGTTGAAATGTGGTCCCCAATGAATGGAATGGGGTGAAAAGGTATTTGGGGGTCACTAGAGCATCACTCTGGAGGAATTAATGTTTCCCTCATGGAGTGAGTTTTTCTGAAAATGAGCTGATATAAAAATCAGGACTAGCTCTGATCATTCTTTCTGGCGTCCTATCTTACCATATGAGCTTTCCCTCCTATAACAGTTGTGCTACAAGGTCACTGCCGAAGCCCAGCTAATGCAGCACTATACTCACGAATCACTAGAACTATCAACTAAATAAACCCCCAACTAAGCTTCCCAGACACAGGCATTTCATTATAGCTAAGAAAACTGAACACAGATATACACCAAGACTGTCCATAATGACTTCAAACTGCAAACAAAACCCATCAGCACAGTGCTAAATGGTACAAAGCAGATAAAAAGAAGTATTATAGAATAAGCAAAAGGTCAGTGGTAAAAACCATACCAAGTACATAGGCAAGAACTGGGTTCAAGTTATTTTTCTAAATAAATAAATAAATGTAGGTAGGTAGGTAGATTTTTCTCTCTATTGACTTGACTGGTAGTTAGCAGCCTTCCCCTCTATCTCATTAACACCCATTAGTGTTAGGCTTAGATGTTCTACCACAGGCTGCCAATGGATGGCACTATGTGCACATATCTTTTCCAGTATGAGATAAGGTAGGTATTAAGGGTCAATAAAAAATGTTATTTCTAAACCAGTCCCAGCAAAAATTAATGAGAGACCATCTTGGAAAAACAGAGAAGAAAGAGGAGAAGGTGGAAAAAGAGGAGGAAGAAGAAAAGAAATAGAAGAGTCTACTAAGTATTATCTACATTTCCCTACCTCTTAAAGAGGAGCAGGTAACCTATCACTTTTATTTCTGTATCTCTGGGCTTTTAGATCATGATAGGCATTAATTTTTAGCTGTCATTATAATAAGCAGCAGAGGTAACTTAGATATTTGCGTACTGCATTTGAGGTCGGCCAGGCCTAACCAGGGAAGGCATGCCATGAAAAAAAATTCAATGAAGAAAGGGATATTATTACTGACTCTACAGAAGTAAAAACATAATTTAGAAATGGATACATAAAAGTGGTATACCAGTAGATGAACTGAACAAATCTCTACAAAGACAGGAACTACCAAAATTCTCCCAGGAGAAATCTAGAAGCTGTGACTAGACCTGTAAGAAGACACTGCATTGACAATTACAAATACCATATGGACAAGAAAGCCCAGACTTTGTGGGGAATTTTAAGTTTTTACTGGTGAATTCTAAATATTTGATGAAGAATGAATTGCAAGCAATTCTCACAAACTTTTTCAAAAGACAAAAAAGGGAACACTTTCTAATTCACAGTACAAGCCCATTATTACTCAAATAAAACTAGAGATATCAAACTGAATTGATCACAGCTGACTTAAGCATCTGACTATTATTCAAAATAGAAAATGACCAAACGTTTACAAGTACTCTGCATTTTAATAAATAGAACATGTGCTTCATATTATAGTCTTAGAAAATATTCCAGGAAATTAAATTATTGAATTAAAATGATAGACAGTTTCAAATTAATGAAACATTACCAGACCATTTTTCGGTAACATTTTTATCATTGGTTCTTAGTTTACATCTAGTCCAATGACATATCCTGATTGCTCTATTAGCCCCCTATGTTTTCCTTATTACCTCATTATAATGTAAGGCATGGATGACAGAGTATTTAAATCTGTTAGCCTATGGGCAAGATTTATTAAGGCACATAAGAAGAAAATGCTGATCTATCTTATAGCTGAACAATTAAGGCCCTGGTTTTTTTTATTAAAATATTCTCTGCTTAAATACCAAGTTTTCTAAAACCAGTTACTGATCTCAAAATATAAACTTCTGTTATCTTTTAAAGCTTGAGGACTAAGACAATAAAAATTCGGACAAAAATTATACCTGGCTAAATAGCATCTTGGAGCACCATACCAATCAAACTCAAGTCAGTAAGATATGGAGGTTCAAATATCAAACACAGTACCTTTTCACCAGAATCTTCCACAGTCCTCCTCCTGCCCTACAAACTTCAAACTTTGTTTGATCACTGAGTCTTAGGTTTAGGTGAATGGCTGTTTCAAGTTCATTAATGCTGATGGGACTTTCACATAAGTAGAGTGGGTCACTCATTTATTTATGAATCAATTATAAAAACTTATACATATTAATTTACTTTATTAGTACTTTTATTGGATTCTACTATTTCCCACTGTGTATCAGTCCTTTTGTTAAGCTCTTTTAGTTCTTTGATCTTCATTTAGACATTTATATTTAGAATCAGTCTCAGAATACATTAAATTTTATTATTTCTAGTACTATGTCATTTGCTTTGCCAATTTATGCCTTATTTTTCAAAGGAAAATTGCCAGACCTTCTGATTCTGATTCTTTCCTAATTCTCAATTTACCCAGCATTTAAACATTAAGCTGTCAAACATTAGAGTTTATGCAACTCACAAGAGCTGAAAACAAGAACTTTAAATACTCGATTCTCTATTTTGTTCATTTTTAAGATGTTATACTTGGGCCACGGCTGCAATTATTTTCAAATTCTCATGTATTAACTATGGAAATGAAACTCAGAACTTATGGCTAATTCTCTATTTCTATGTCATTTTGTTTTCTTTTATATTTTCAAATTTACAACAAGGCAAAGGTTCTTATGAATTCGCAGAAGGCTAAGTTTCTAATTGGTCACCACAGGCGATGGCTGCAAGAACTGACTGGAAAGGCTTCAGGAACCATCCATGCAATTTTAATGGAGCATTGTAGGGAAGGAACTAAGCTTTCGGGAAGCCAGAAGCCAGCTAATACTCATGGAGAGGCTATGTACTCCGCAAAGAAAACAAGAATGAAGAGACATGGGTTTCCGGTTAGACTTAAACAAGTCATCTCCAATCTCTGGGTGTGTTTCAGTTCTTTTCTTTTTTATTTTTTTTGCCAGTCCTGAGCTTGGGCTCAGGGCCTGAACATTGTCCTTAGGTTTTCTTAAAGCAAGAGCTCCACCACTTGAGCCTCAGCACCACTTCTGGCTTTTTATCTATGTATGTGGTACATCCTGCATGCTAGGCAAGCACTCTACCACTAGGCCAAACTCCCGGCTCCTATTTTTTTTTTTAATTTTTATCTGGAAATCATGATGCATAGAATAGCTGGTCTCTGGGGCACCTTGCATCTTTATCTCTTTTTGATTTGGAAACCTCATTCCAGTCCGGTTAAAAAAATGTCTTTATTTTTTCATTCTTCAAATGCATTGAAAATCAAAGGATTTCTTTCATTGCCATAATTTTGTTGTTTTAACTTTGGCAAAACATTTCTGCTTTAATAAACTTTAAATGAATATCTACTAAATATATATCACCAGATTTGGCCCCGTGTTCTGATTTTTCTGGTCTTTTTCCTTCTTGTCACCCAAAGTTATATATTTTCAGATCTTTGAGTTCTTTAATGTTCTGCTCATGTAGTTTTGGGTTTCATTATCAGATAGATTATGGAAAGACTAGGATCTTGTCTTAACTTTTCAGTGCTCCACAGTGTCCACAAAGCAGTGCAACAAAGCAAAAAAGTAAGTCACACACAGGGACAATGATGACAGCCTTTATATTTCCTTCCTAGTGTGGCAGGTCTTTCTTTACATGACTTGTAGGGATTAGCCATTCAGAGTACTTTTCATGTATCCATTCCTATTACATGGCTGTTTATTGTCACCTTTTACACTGAGATATTAATTGTGAACTGAGGAAACACACAAAGAGAAAGCTGAGTCACTAAGGATATATAGCTATATATCCAGGAGTCATAAGCCAATTTCTGCACCTAAGCGGTTGGCTCCAGGGTGGATCATTTATTATTGTCTGCTCTTCCATATTTACCCTCAAGGTGGCAGGATCCTATGAGGCCAGCTTAGGCTGATTTCCTCTGACCTATGTGGACAAAGACTCAAGTACTCAGATAATACACACATCGCTTGACACCAATTTAAAGCAACAGAATTCTCTATTTTTCCCTGTTCCATTACTGTCGGCTAAGGCCCATATACGTGACTCATCTCTGATGGACCATCACTGGTTAGAAGGTTTTCTTAATCACTCCAGGCCCTTCTATCCTATAATTCCAGTTACATCCATTTATATGTCAAATCGACACTGCACACAGTATTGTCCAGCGATTCTGCTATGAACTATGGAAATGGGATAGACACCGATTCCCCACTTACTAGTACAATGTGACTATGTGTGCAAAGTACGAAAAGGGAATGAAGAATGTATAATAAATTCTGCTGAAGAGGAAAAGATGGACAGAAGAGGTGTGAGATACTTATTAGAAGGTTTTTCATTCTATAAAATAGGGATTAAGAAACAAAGCTCATTCTACCAGCAAGAAAATACAATTCTTAACTATTTTCTGGTGTGTCCTTTCTGCCAATATCAATCCATTAACAACAATGATAATAGCAACTTTCTATTGATCTCTTTTTCTGTCATTGTCAGTGTACATCTTGATAAATGTTTATTTTATAGAGCTAGGGCTTGAATTCAGGGCCTAGGCACTCTCCTTTAGTTTTTTCATGCAAAGCTTGGGCTTTATCACTTGAGCCATGGCTACATTTCCAGCTTTTTGCTGTTTAATTGGAAATAAGAGCATCATGGAGTTTCCTGCCTGAACTGGCTTTGAACCTTCATCCTCAGATCTCAGCCTTCTGAATAGCTAGGATTACTAGTGTGAGCCACTGATACCTGGCTTGTGTAACATTTTGTATCAATTTTCTCATTGATTGTTAACTAAGACACTACTGATAATTTCTCCTATACACACAAACATGCACGTACTGCTCCATTTACACTGTTTCATCTCCACAACTAAGAAAACTGAAGCAAGCCAAGAGTGTGGCCTAGTGGTCGAGTGCTTACCTCACATGCATGAAGCCTTGGGTTTGAGTCCTTGGTACCACATACACAAAAAAAGCCAAGAGTGGTGCTATGGCTCCAGTGGTAGAACTCTAACCTTGAGAAAGCCCAAGGACAGTGCCCAGGCCCTGAATTCAAGTTCCAGGACCGGCAAAAAATAAAGAAAAAATCCCCTGAAGCTTAGAGGGGTATTATCTGCCTAGGTGGTAAGGGGATTCCTGTTTCACTCTGTTAGACTTCAAAGCCCAACCTTTGACTTTGTTCTCTGCATGGACTATCTAGGGTCTACAAGAACACTGGGAACTGGACTAGAAGTATTGTGTAACTGCCCAGTGGTTGTCTCAGCAATGTTGGCTGAGGGAAGAATTGTGTGATAGGGGCAGGATCCAGCAATTCATCCCATGATGTGGTTTGGGATGTTCTACATGAGGTCAGTGTTGTATTTCCCTAGATATTAAGTTGAGGGGGGGGACAGGGTACAGGACAGATAGAAGAGCCCAGACATGCCTTAGACAGGCTTAGGCATGTTGCTTCTCTGCCAGACACATTGATTTCTGCAAGTCTTTGCTAACTCTGATTGAACTTACTGGCTGTGGGGCCTTGAGCTAGTTATTTTTTGCCAGTCATGGGGCTTGAGCTCTGGACCTAGGCGCTCTTACCTGAGCTCTTCAGCTCACAGCTACCACCCTAACCCTTGAGCCACAGTGTCACTTCCAGGTTTTCTAGTGGTTAATTAAAGGTAAGAGTCTCATGGACTTTAGTGCCTGGGCTGGCTCTGAACCTCGATCCTCAGATCTCAGCCTCCTGAGTAGCTAGGATTACAGATGTGAACTGCCACGCTCGTCTAGTTATCGCACCTTTTGAGGACTCATTCCTTTCGTCTTCATTGTGAACTTTGTAACTCCTACTTTACTTCCTGCTTGTAACATACAAGGCTCATAGGCAATTCAATCCTCACTGGAACCCAGACTTCTCTACCTGCAGACATATCTGCTTTTGTGTTTTGCAAGTCACTCGCAGAGGAGCAGAGGGAAGGCCCAGGCCTATTCCAGAAAGCAGAGCTAGAAATGATTTTCTCTTTGCCCAGGACTCATGATACTACATTCTTCAAACTTAAAAAAAAACAAATAACAAAAAAACCCAAACCTCATTTTGTCCAAGATGATTTGCCTTGAATCTCAAGAATAAACTAAAGAATAAAATTTTACTTTGTCATTTAGTGTATTTCTAAGCAACAGGTTATGGACAAAGAGCTTCTAGGTTGAATATATTCTTTGACGCCATTTTTAGTGTTTTTTTTTTTAATTTTGAAATACAATTTCCCCTCAGTTCACTGTGGAAATATTACCTGATGTATTAAGGAAGACGTCCTGGGCTAAAGCACAAACTGAAACACTACTGAGGTGAAAGATCTGAGCCCCAAGTTATTGTTTATCTGTTCAGATTTGGTTTGTTTGCTCAACAAGCATTCTACTTCCTGAGCCATGTCTCCAGCCTGACTTTGCGTTAGTTATTTTTAGAGACAAAGTCTTACACACTTTTTTGCCTGGCCTGACCTAGAAACTGGATTCTCTGGATGCTTTGCACCTAGCATTCTAGGTGTGAGTTGCCCGTGTTTGGCACTGATTGCTTCCACACTCATGTGTGGAAGCTCACACTCGGGGTTGGAATACAGCTGTGGACTCAGACAAGATGCTTTCCTTGCAGACCTTACATAAAAGAGGTATATAAAGCAAGTATTCAAGGTAGAAGCACTATAATACTGAGCTTCACTTCCTCTTTTATCCACCAGAAAATTAAATGGGAGGAGGTCCTTCCCTGTGCTGGGAATGTGTGCTCTGCAGGAGTTTGCTTCCTACCTCTCCACACTCTCTCCATCTCCTCCCTTCTCAGGGAGGGCAGTCACTAGGTTCAGGAGTCACGGCTTTGCTCTTGGCCTCCCACTGTCTGACACTAACTTTTCATTCCAAGCACAAGAGGCTACTTGCCCCATTGGTGTTCCAGGGGTGTCTGAGGACAATCCCCCAAGTGTACTTTGGTGCCCGACTGAACAATTCTTTCTGCTTGAATGAAAGGAGGGGAGAGCTTATAAATGGAGGCACATTTATTCTTTAGTGGGGACTACTGGCTTTTTGTCAGCAATGAGTCATGTACAGGGGGGAGGATAGGCGCTGAGAGGGTGGGATGAGAACACAAGCCTATTGGGTTTCTGTCCTGGGCTTGTTGATGTGGCCCACAGTGTGCCATCCGTTCCTTCAAGATGCATTTTATATGCTAGATACAAGTGGACTGCTATGTTCACAGACACACGAGGCCAGTCAAGAGCAGGTGATATCTAGAATGTAAGAGCATATGCATACATCTATGGTTTCACAAGTTGCTTCTGTTTCTTTAAAAGAGAAAATTCAAGTATTGCTTACTAAACTTCATACAATGGATGATAAAAAAATACCCTTACTTGGCCAAGTTTTAAATACCTTTAAGATATTTAAGTGTGGTGACAATGGAATTTCATATAGCCATTTGAGAGTATTGTGTCATTTGCAGGGAAATGGATGGCTCTAGAACAAATCAAGTGAAGTGAGGTAAGCCAAGCTCAGCGAGACATACAGCATGTGTTTTCTCTCATATGCAGGAGCTAGATCTAAACTGTATCAGAGCATGATAATTTATACAGGACTCTTAGTACTCTCACTTAGTGAGACCAAAGGAAGACTTTCTTAGGGGAGGAACACAATGGCGCATTGCCTATGTGCTTCTGATCATATAAAATGACATTTATCAAAATGAACTCCAAGAAATGGAAGGGGATTTTTTTCCTTTTTTTGTGGTTTTTGTGTGTTGTGGGTCTTGGGGCTTGAACTCAAGGTCTAGGCATTGTCCTGAACTCTCTTGCTCAAAGCTAGCATTCTACCACTTTGAGCCAGAGGATCACCTTTGGTTTTCTAGTGGTTAACTGAAGATAAGGGTCTCAAGGCATTTTCCTGCCTGGGCTAAATCCTTAGATCTCAGCCTCCTGAGTAGCTAGGATTACAGGAATGAACCACAAGTGCCTGGCTTGTTTCCTTTTCCTCTGCTCTTGTTTATCTGTCTTTAAGACGGCAAAGGAGGTTACAGAAATGGAGTGACAAAGGGTGAACGAATGGAGCACTGGTACTCATAGCTTGTGGGTGGGGAAGGAATGACATCAAAAAAAGAAATGTACTCATTTCCTGACTTACATAACATTACCTCCTGTATATCACCATTATAACAATAAAAATTAAAATTCAAAAATGATGGAAATATAGACACAAAGGGCAAGAGGATAAAAATACCCTGAACTTTCCTTCATATGCCTTTCTTACCCATGCTAACTTTACAACTCAGTGAGCATGTTCTTATTTTGTCGTTAGACACTCTCGATTCCTCAGCAAGTCTGTCACTGTACACCAATTCCATGTGAAGACGCAGAATATGCTATTGATTTTTCTTTTCCCCAAATGCTACTTTGCCTGGGAAGATTTTTGTACCTTGTTTAGACAGGTTACACATGGCACACAATTGCTTTCTACTTGTGGGAAAATGTACCTGTAGTGCTTAACAGTGCGGGAGGCCGCATCACAGCTGTCATTACCTTTCTCTGCTCGGCGGCTCCTCCTCACAGAAGCTACTCCACTCAGCATTAACAGTGATGCATGGATGGGTCTAGGGGCGAGTCTGGTGGCTCACACCTGCCATCTTAGCTACTTGAGCTGAGATCTGAGGGTAACAGTTCAAAGCCAGTCTGGCAGGAAAATCTGTGAAGCTCTTCTCTCGACTGAGCTATCAAAAAGCCAGAATTAGAGCTGTGGCTGAAGTGGTAAGAAAAGAACAAAAGAACTTAGGAACAGATCTCAGGTTCTGAGTTCAAGTCCCAGGACCAGCATATACTCACAAAAAGAGCTCAGTGGCAGGGGATTCTGAATATTTCCATCTTTATTTACTCCAACTTGCTTATTGTAGTGCTAAATAGAGTCAAGCATGTAGGTCTCTGCCATAGCATGTACTCAATAAATAATTTATGAACTGCTTGGTTATCACTCAATAATCATTCACTGGTTTTCCCAAGTATTCAAGTCTCTCACAGTAAAAGAAATGTTAATAAGTATGTTAATAAACAGTCTCGTGCAAACTAGCAAAGGTTTTCTCCTTTGGGAAAGGGAATATAAAAGCTCACACTTCCTTAGGTCTATCTCTTGCCAAGTGGACTGGGGGCTAAGTTTAATCCCGTTATGTCACTTGTGACAGTCTGGAGAACAGCAAGTGAGGTACTCTTTGTGTATGTTAACCACTGCTTTGGAGAGCGTACAGGTTCTGAGGGCCTGGAACAGGAACCATGGAAGCTGTAGAGTCTCACAGATGGGTGTTACATGGGAATTAAAGAGTAGATTAAGAACTTAAAAATGACTAGCTCAATTGATAGAATTGAATTTTTTTGTGTGTGTGCTAGTCCTGGGGCTTGAAACTCAGAGGCTGGGTACTGACCCTTAGCTTTTTTTACTCAAGGCCAGTGCTCTACCACTTGAGACACAGCTCCACTCCAGCTTTTTGGTGATTAATTGGAGGAAAGAGTTTTTCTGGACTTTCTTGCTTGCACTGGCTTTGAACTACAATCCACATATCTCAGACTTCTGAGCAGATAGAATTATAGGCATGCATTTTAAATTATTTTTTTTTAAATTTTACTCTTACAGATTATACACAGCTAGAGCTGCTTTACTAGATGGCATTTTCTAGAAGTACAACCCAGATCCAGATCAATGTTTGTGTCTATTTCTCATTCTATATAGTATGAGAACTGAGAACGAGATTTGCAACATGATTTCTGATCTGATATCCTGGAATCCCGAGCTTGTAAACTTAACTACTTAAACACTCTCCCATGGGATCACTGCTGAGATCTCCAAGTTCATAAACCTAATCTCCACAGTGATCATATTAAAAGCGAGGCTTGGAGGTGACTAGAAAATGAAGGCATTCCATATACAGAGCTTCAGTGCTTGCCCTACTGTCCTGTGAGGATACACGAAGTATCGTCTGCAAAGAACCTGGCTGGTACCACACAACACATCTGCTGGCATCCTGGTCTCAGGTCTAGAACAACATTTCTGTTACTTATATTCTTCTTGAAAGGGATGACATTGATCAAGATGCACTGCATTCTTAGACTCGTGTGTTGAATGCCAACTTCGTTATAAAACTACTTTTAAAAAAAGGTGAATTAAAAAGGAGGGGGAGGGGCTGGGAGTTTGGCTTAGTAGTAGACCCGGGTTCGATTCCTCAGTATCACATACATAGAAAAAGCCGGAAATGGTGCCATGGCTCAAGTGGTAGAGCTCTAGCCTTGAGAAAGTCCAAGGATAGTGAGTTCAGGCCCCAGGACTAGCAAAAAAAAAAAAAAAAGGAGGGGAGGCTGTAAGGTAGAGAAGTCTGGCTTGGGCAGAAGGAAGGGCTCCCTAAGTGCAAACTCATTCAACCACTATGGAAAGCAGTGTGGCAGTGCCTTAAAAGGCTAAACATACAACTCCCCTATGACCCAGCAATTCCACTACTTGGCATTTACCCAATAATCCAGAAACAAGGGCATACTAAATCCACTAGCACAACGATGTTCATTGCAGCACTATTCACCATAGCAAAGATATGGAACCAACCTAGATGTCCCTCAGTTGAAGAGTGGATCAACAAGTTGTGGTATTTGTACACAATGGAATTCTATGCTGCTGTCAGAAAGAATGACATTGCCCCATTTGTTAGGAAATGGAAAGACTTAGAAAAAATCATATTTAGTGAAGTAAGCCAGACTCAAAGGAACTTAGGCTCAATGGTTTCCCTCATTTGTCATAATCAGTAGAAACCTTGGGCTCTACTAGCAGAGATCTGCAATAGAGCAAAATCCTGATACATAAGGCCATATAGTATGAAGCTAATTGAAAGGACCTCCAGGATATTGAAACAAAAGCCATATAACGAACGATTGTTGTCCTTAATGTACTATGTTGTCTCTCATCTCCTTTGCTGTCACTTGGTCATCTCATATTGTTACAGTATCTCACTTGGTTATCTGATATATTGAATTTAGTTGTACTTGGTTATTTGAAATTTGATAGGGAAGGGGGGAAAACCCAGACGGGTGGGGGGGCGGGGGGTAGGGTAATGGGTACCAAGACATGTGAAAGGGTATCAATGTATGTGAATTAATGCACCTTCTATCTGGCAAATATCATGTAACCCTTTTACTAATTACAATAAAAAATTAAAAAAAAAAGAAGGAAGGGCTCCCTAATGGGAAGTACTAAGCTCTCTCTGCCTCCCCTTTCTCCATTCCATGTGGATGGGATAGAAAAGGAGGGGCAGGGGAAGGGGAGGGGGGAGGAGTGGGGCTGAGAGCAATGGTGAGAAGACATTCAAAGGCAGTTGTAGCCTGGCTCTTGAAGGGCCATCAGAGACATATGGCTTGCTACATCTTCACTTCTGTTCCAGAAAAAAGCCACACATGAGGAGGACTATACATTTTTCTACAGAAATCATGTATGGAGTTCAGAAGCCATCTTTTAAATCAGGGATTTATAGTACTTGGATAACAACTCCCAAAGAATTTTGTTGCCGACAGAAAAGTCACAAAGCCTATCCTTCCAAAAGGAAGCAAGTTCATCTACTTACTAGGCTATAACATGCAACTATAAATAAGGAGGATGAGAATTGAAGATAAATGGATATAAGCTTATTTTGGGGCTTCTTCACCCACACAAGATTTAAAATAGCAAGTTTAGTGTGGGTGGGGGCTGCACTGAAGTGCTGCTTCAGGCAGACACGAACTGGCAGAGTCAAGAGAACAACGGAGTGCCACACAGGCCAGGGAGGCGTAAAGGTGAGCTGAGGGCATTGTGGGACTCTGGCTCCCTCAGTATTCCTTCATGACTTCAGCATACCAGTCTCCATCCAGGGGACGACAGCCAGCAGATACAACAGTGATGGCGCTGAGACTTTACTACCACTCACAGCACCAGGACTGACCACAAAGACACTTCCACATGACAGCCACAGTCAAGAGAAGACTCTGTTTCAATAAAATATTACCAATCACATTATGTGATTTTGAATTTTGATAAGATTTACACATACTATATATAGAGTGCTTGATATATACACTTATTTGAACTGATAGAGCTATAGTCATATTTAGAGCTATAGTCATATAATTTGTACTTGGTTTTATGTTTACATGTATGAAGAATATTATCACATTACTTAATCCTAAGGGGAAAGGAAACTGTCCAGAATAATGGTAGTCCTTAAAAGAGCTCCTTAAGAAACTAGAGCAAAAGTGAAAAAAGAGGTGACACTGTTCAAAAAGAACTGCACCCATTACGTGAATTATAGAGTAACTGCTCTGTATAAAATCTCTACTAACAATAAAATTATATTAAAAACAAATACAAACAAACCTAAGAAAATAGCAGCCCCAGTAGTCCTCACTCAGAGTTTGTGGGGTTGACGTACAAATTTAATGATCAAAATCTGGTATTTAGAAAAATACTTGTGCTATTAGTAATCTCTGGTAAATGCTAGCTGTGCTGTCACAGTTTCAGAAACATCCATCCGAGTCAATTGTTTTTGACAGACATGGTTTGCCTCTTAAAAAGTAGGGGGACCTACAGTCTATTCAGAGGAGTCCTGCTGGGTGATAATCCTAGCTTTCGGGATTCTTGGCAGCCTCAATTTGGACTTGTATTGTAGCACTCAACTCACCCAGCGGTTACCATGAAGGAGGAGGATTATCATACGCGTGAACTCATGCCCCAGATTCATGAGCATGTTAATTCCTCACGGCAAGTGAGCACAAGCCAATCAAAGGGGCCAGTGGTGGCTTCTTGAGGCCCTTCAGGAAAAACAACCGTTGACATCAAAGACAGCCAAGCACCAGTCTCAACAAGTGGGAGTCAAGCCTTTACAAATATTCCTGAAGTTGTGAAAACATAAACAAGAAAAGGGGCATATCCAAAAGCTTTTTTTCAATGAGAAGACCTCTAACTTAGACTGACAAGAGCCTGTCATAAATCTGAGAGTCACTTTGCAATTTGCTCTCCAAAGTTCCAAGAAAAATGTCAACTGCATGGCAGTCATCATAGCTAACTGAGGATGTGTGCCAGAGCTTCCCTTTTCCTACCTGCAGGGACCACTCATTCTTGTTGCCCAGGAAGTTATTTCTACCTTCTCTCCTCTAAAGGGACTAGAAGTGTGTACAATTGGCTTAATCAAAATCCTCAGTCCTGTATACTTTCCATTGTGTGATGCCTTGCCTCATTTCGTTTTGTTACTACGGCTTAAACTCAGGGACTGGGGGCTCTCCCTGAGGGTTTTTTTCCATGCAAGGCTGGTCCTCTGTCATTTGAGCTGCACCTCCATTTGCAGGCTTTTGGTGGACGTTTTTGCCTGTGCTGGCTTTGAACTGGGGTCCTCCCATCTCTTAGTAGCTAGGATTTTGGCAAAATAATCATAATGTTAAATGTTGCAATCCAGCTAAACTTGGAGGGGAGTAAGAAAGACATGGGATCCAAAGAACTGCAGTGACAACACAGGCTTATAGAATGTTGCAAGCAGATGGGGTGGAAAGGTACTTTCCAGGGAGTGGGGGGGAGGGCTATAGAAAGAATGGTCTAATGGTGGTGATAACTGAAGTCAAAGGTATTAGAGTTGACAACAGTAATGGTGCCCTTCTTTCTGGTTTTGCCATTCTCAGACCCAAAGCCCCGCATGGCTCTCAGGACTTGCATGCCATCTTTTACCTTCCCAGAGACCATAGGCTTACAGATCCTTATTTTTCACTGAGTAAATAAAAAGGTAACACCTTCATAAACTCATGTACAGCAAATACATCTTCATGTGTCTTCAAACAAGATGCTGGCTGTGTGACCACAGACAGGACACATGTCTTTGGACCCTGAGTCCTCACCCTGTAAATGGATAATGTACAGAGGAACTCTATCAGCATGAGGGATTATTTTTCTACCAAAGAATTTCTTAATCCAGACACAGAGGAGGGGATTCATTATAGCTTCTCCAGTCTCAAATTGATTTCAATGTTTTTTAAGTTTATTTTAGTGATGATTTTATTGATTTACTCTGAGCTGGTTTCAAGTTAATTCAGTGTTTCTCTAGTATCCTGCATTACGGATATTGATTTCCAGTAGCACATGGCAACTACCCAACACTGCTGTGTTAGCTGGGTTATTAAGGAGGTATCTGCTTTGAAAGTAGACGAAAAAGCATATTCACAACTTTTGTTTCTAGACTGGCCTTGGCCAAGTGCATTCCCCCTGAAACCATGATTTGTGGGCTTAATTACTTTGCATGGTTTGCATTTTACCCCATTCCTTGGACCAAACATGCTCACAGATAGATTCCAAGTCTAAGCTGCTCTGCTAAATGCCACTGCGTTCTGTCCTGGAGATGTATCATGAGGCAATGTGATGTCTTCTCTCAGGTCCCTTCCTGATCTGGTAACCACCAAGTACCTTCCAACAGCAAGAGTCTTTCTCCATGCACAAAGTACCTCCTTGCTGTTTTTCTGTCCCAGTAATCTTGAAGGCTCTCAGGGCCCCAGAGGAACCCCTTAACTTGGTAAAGTGGACATTCAATACCCTCTAGCATTGGGCTGCGGGTCCATTTACATCTCCACTTCTCTGCTGCCCCCTTGCGTGTCCTCTAGTCAAATGTAATCCTTGCCAATGGCCAGGTAACTTCTTCTCTCTTAGCTTTGCTTCTGTTATTTGTTGGGTGTGCAAATTCACTTTTTCTATAGGTACTGAAATGTGCCGTATTGCTCATATTCTTAAAGAGTTGCCATGCGAACAAGTTGTAACTTGTTCTTAATTTCTGTCAGCCAGAGGTGGTTTCTCTTTCTCCTTTGTTACCAATACAGATCTACGTGCTTATACTACAATAATGTTTCAGGCTACTTGAAATTGAGCTCTCAGATGACAGATATGGAGCTTTACTTGGTGGTTAGAGTAGTACTTTGTACAGAGAGGAATTCAAAACCTGTCCCTTGAAACAAAGGGCAGCCATGCTCTATTCAAAAGCATGTTCCCCTAAAGGTAATACATTGTTTACTTATGCTTTCTCCCTTACTTCACTTTCCCCCAGCACATTACCTTTTTCCTTATCACAAATTCAGTAATTTTCTCTTCGGTACCACAAATCACTGTACGTCCTAAATGATACCTCATATTCATTACTTTGATGCAACTTGCAATCTATACATACTATTCCTTTGGAATGAAATCAAGAGCCTCACAGAAGCTGCTGGCTCTTCCTCATGTAATTGTGAAAGCTAAGAAATAAATCTAAGCCTAGTATCATTCTTTCATGAAAAGGAAAGGCAATTAAGATCGCATTCCCTCTGTGACGAACATACTGGAAGCTATTGCTCAAACTCTTTTTTAGACATTACATGATCTACCATCAAAAAGCAAAACAGCCCCTCTTCGCCCCCCCAAAACCTCAACAACCTTTTTACCCATACATAAGCAGCCGGAAAGAGGTAAGACATACAATTTTTACTTGTGGGGAGTCTGGCTATAATTACTGTGGAGAGGAAGCTGGATGACTGGACAGTCATTCCCTCTGTATTTCAGTTTTGAAGTTGCCCAATAGTGAACTTATCTGAAGTGTGGAACTAGCAAGCCCCAAGGTCTCACTCCCAGCTTTTGACCAAGGTCAGTTCAAGGAAGAGCTACAGAGAATCAGAATATATTCATGACTAATCCTTGATGCTGAAATGGAGTTGAGTCAAATTTTCGGAATAATCCCTAATATCCAAAATTCATAGCAGAAGAAAATTTAGGAAAAGCTCGGGCACTTGTCTGCTGAAACTCTGCTTGTCATTCATCGAAGAAATGATACATTTTTCATTTATATTAATTTCACTCTGGCATCGCTAACAGAATGGAGTAAATTAATAACATCTAGAATTAACTCCTACATAAGAATATTATTCTATTCCTTTCACACAAAAGTCCTGTCATTGTTTGGGGTCTGGCTTTGTCACTTACTAGACCTCTGAACTTGCATATGTTTAATATTTTTTCTCACCTGTGGAATGAGTATATTTCTACTTAGAGCCATTTTAAGTAGCAGGTAACCTATACCCGTGAAAAATAATGTGTAAGCTACTCAGGAGGCTCAGATCTGAGGATTGTAGTTTGAAGCCAGTCCTGGTGAGAAAGTCTGTGAGCCTTTTATCTCCAGTTAAGAAAACTGGAATTGGAGGTGTGGCTCAAAGTGATAGAGTGCTAGCCTTGAGCAAAAGAGCTCTGGGACAGTGCCTAGGTCCTGAGTTCAAACCCTGTGACTGACCCAAAAGAAAAAAAAAATCTATATAGAGTGGCTAGGAGTATGGTTCAGTAATGGAACACTTGGTGAGTGTGAGAGAAACATAGGTTTCATTCCTAGCACTGAAAAAAAAAAGATCTGTACTCAATAAGGTAATATACAGATGTTCAGAATAATGGACACAGTGACAAGAAAATGGCTTCCTGGTTATAGTAAGCACTGATCAAATGTGTTCTCTGGCATTTCTCACAGGCACGACCTAGTGACAGAATGCTCAAACAGTCCAGATTCACAGCCAATGATACTTAGCTGGGGTGGGAGACTCAGGTCACCTGTTCTGCTACCTTCTCTACCTTCCTGTTTCCAAGAGCCAGTATGTGGTAAGTTTGTCTCTCTTCAGTAAGCAGAGGCTCACATACCCTCTTGCACAAGAGGGTACAGGGCCAGGGTGTTGCAACTTTCCCTCCCTATATACCAGACTTAGGAGGCTGTGCATTCCAGCCTCACTCAGGGATCCCGCAAGATGATGTGTAGATATACAGGGTTGGGAAATGAAGAGCTGAATGCTTCTGAGAATTTCATCCCTTTGAAAATGATTCTCGTTTTTACATCTGTGCAATGGCGGCTTAACTACAATATGGTAACTCTTAAGACAGGCGGAGCATGTTGTGTGATGTTAGGCATTATCTCTGTGCCTATGTTTCAGCTCAACTGCTGGCATGCCATGTAGATGATGAACATGACTTGACCTCTTGGGAGCTTGTTAAAATAGGCGTCTCTAACCTTCAACTCTAGAGCATCGTCCTCTGCCATGCTTCTGCCACTAAAGTTGGCACCTCTGTTTTTAACAGAAGTTTCTGCTAATTCTGATGTGGTGACATGGGATATCTAGGTTTTATTCTCCCACTATATATATATACACATATTTATATATACATATATATTTGTATTCTTAGCACATACATTCATATATTATGTGTATATATGTATGGGAATATATGCTTGTATTCCTAGCACATATATTCATATATAATATGTGTGTGTGTGAATATCTATTTGTATTCTTAGCACATACATCTATTTATATCTATCTATCTATCTATCTATCTATCTATCTATCTATCTATCTATCTAATCTATCTATTTCCTTCTCCACAGCTACCCTGTGGTCTGAGGTCAGGCTTTCTCCATGTCTTACCTGTGTTACTGAAATGGACTCTTGATCTGTAAGGTCATCTCCCTTTGAAATTGATTCTACATGTGGCAGAACTCTGCTGAAACTCTAACCTCTACTAAAACCCTCTCAAGGCTTTCCACAACCTCAAGACCAAGGCTGGTCCTCCTCTGATTCCTGACTTCTCCTGGGCTTCATCTCCTGACAGGAGAAACTTAGTACTCAGGCACAGTGAGACCATGGCTCCTTTCAGGACACAGAACTATTTCCTGTTTTTACAAGTTACCACTGTGACATTCATCCCATTCTTTACACCTGGTTAGATTTCACTGGTCCTCCAAGGCTCATTTGGACCATGATTACTTCTAGAAATTTCCTGTGGATTCCAAGTGAAGCTCAAGGATTCCTCACTAGTGTAACTAGTATTCTGAGCTCACCTCTCTCTTGATAACTACCAGATGCTAGTGGTTATGTATGATTGTGGATGGCTCCTGAAGGCTGGAAGCATGTCTCATTCAAGGTTGATTTCCATTCAAATCATTTCCTGGCTCTGAGAGCTTCAACAGCTATCTGTTCAAGGATAAGCCGTAATGGCAAGGATAGCAGGGAGGAGAACACAAGCAGGTGAATTTATGATGCTTCAATTTACCAGGTTCCCTCAATGAAAACTTCAGCTACTTAGGCATTAAATTTCCAACATTTCCTTCAAGTTCACAACTTCTGGTATGTGTATGTGTGTGCCAGTCTACTCATGCCTGGATGCTATCTGAGCATCTTTTGCTCAAGGGTAATGCTCTACCACCTGCTTAAGCCATATCTCCACTTTATTTTTAGTAGTTTATGTCTGAAAAAAATATAATGAGAAGATGGGGAAAGAGCTGTAAAGACCAAAATACAGTGTAAGAGTGGGGGTATGTACAAGCATGTGGGCATACACAGTCGTACATTACACTAAATTTGCTATATACGGTTGCAGATCTACTTGGTAGCTTTGACAGCAGAAATTCTTCAACTTAGGAAGGAAATCTACTGAGATTCATTCACATTAAAAATGCATTATAAACATGATTTGTCCTCCATGTCTTTCTGTACATTAGCACTCTGCTCACCAGTAACTTACCAAGTAAATACCCTATGAGGAATATTTAAAATATCATCTATTCATCCATTTAAAATGCAGAGTTTTTCTGGCTTTCAGGTTTAAGATAGGACTCACATGTATCAGACACAGACACATAATTGTGGGCCCCTCTGAAAAGTATCAACAGAGCTGTATGTTGGTGGCACATGGCTGTCACTAGGTAGAGGTAGGAAGTGTGCTTTCAGGGCTCATGAGACCCCATTTCAAAAGAAAAAGCTGGGTATGGTGGCATGTGATTGCCATCCTAGTTAAATAAGACTGTGATCCAACTCGTCCCAGGCAAAAATATGAGATTGTATCTCAAAAATATCTGGTGTTAAAACAGGGCTAGAGACAGCACAACTGCCTAGCAAGAATGAAGCTCTGGTTTCAAATCCAAGTACAGAAAAAAAAAATTAACAGAGATGTCCTAGATACTGCTTTATCTGTGTGCTGCTCAGGTGGTTGTTGGTAGCCAGAGGAATTCAAGGCTTGGACAAATATAATTATCATGTTCAAGAGAAGTGTAATATTATAATAAGTGCAAATATACAACGTAAGCATAAGAACAGCAAGTGGTTCCACCTAGGCTGGGTTAGTGATGCTGTTGATTCCCAGCAGTCTTGCTCTGCTCTTTGGAAGATTACTGTAAATCTGGTAAAAACAAAACAAACCAACAACAAAAGAACCACTCCTGAATGCAGAGAAAGATTCAGAGGGGGAGAGACAAAGAGCAGTTACATGGCTGAGGGCCTGGAGTAGGGAAGTGACAATAAATCATCTGAAGAAAATCTTCCCTCTGGTTTAGTAAACTTCTCAAAATTTAAAAACTTGTCCTTGCTGGAGATACTCTACACAGTGGGCACTGTGATTTTCCTTTCATGCCTCCAGCCTGGATGTCTACATGGAATCCAGGAAATCTCTAGACGTGTGTGTGTGTGTGTGTGTGTGTGTGTGTACATGTAGGAGAATAACAGCTCTTGAACATGTCACTTTGAACCTGTTATAAAATCAATCTGCTAGTGAAACAAATATAATTCCCATCTTGCTAACAACACAGTCAAATGGCTTTTTAAAAAAATAAATGACACAACTGCAGTCACTGCTACCAGCTCTCAGGGGGTGTCTGAGAAATAATTTTCAGTTTCTTCATCTGTGAATGACACAGCGGGTGGGAGTCAGTATCCATACGGAAAGTGTCAAGGATCAATGAGGTAGAACTGAGATTTCCAATGCTACCTCCAGCTTGGGTTTTATTTGGGGGACTTCATTGGCACCCTGTCACTAGAGTGTCACCTCTGCCCCACTCTATTGGCTATCTCCTCCTAAAGGGAACTCAAAGCTTTGGAAAAGGTAAGAGACCACAGGTTTAACTCTTTAAGGGTGATACTCTTATCACCACCATTTTGAATTCAGCTTTTGGGAATATCACAGCTTTCTCTAACAGCAACATTTTTTCCTCTAACCTATTCCTATGGCTGTCAGGTTGATCCCTCTGAAACCCATGGGTGATCATTCTCTTTCCTTTGCCTTAACAAGGGCGCATTGGATTGCCAATACATGTTGGAAGAGGAGCGGAGGGCACAGATGTGAGGAGAAGCTCACAGTGCAGCGACACGTGGACAGAGGCCAGGTACACTCAGATGCAAGCCCAGAGAAAATCACTTGTTCTGGTTTGAGGTTGTTAGAAAATCTGGGGCATCGGAACTGACTGAAGCCTAACTCCTAGTCTTGAGTCCTTTGTTTTTCTTGATAAGCTCTTCTTTGCAGTCAATGTAAACCATGTTTCTTTTCCTGCCTATCCTGTATCCTTCTCTTACCTGCCTCTCACATCTAAATGTTACCAATCCCTTAAGCCAAGTTTAAATTCTGTCCGTTTACAAGTCTGTCTCTCCTTTTCCTTTGCCCTTAATGGCACATTGACTGCTTCTTTTGTCTGGTATTATCACTTCTAGGAGACATCTTCCCTTCAGAACACCTGCTCTCCCAGGCCAGTAACCAAGACTTGATTCTTCTTTACCTCCCCAACTGCCTCTCCAGCTGCCATCTGTGAACATGTTTACTAAGCCTTACAAGTATAGTAGAGAAAGTGTGCAGTACCGGCTCACCAGAAATGGTCATCGAGGAAGATGCACACTATGAAGCAGAGCCAGCTTCCTCTTTCCAGGAATTAACTTTATGCTTCAGGTCATTTCTGACAAAGCCACACTGTTTTCCTCCTAGTTCTCAATGCACAACTCTGACAGTCTTAATAGGGAAGAGCATAGCTTTAATAACCAGATCATGTGCTTTGGAATAAGTTGAACACAAGTTCAGATTTCTTCCCTAACCTTCAGCTCAAATCCATACAGAGAAATAAATGATTTTCTCTCCAGTTTTGTTGTAGTAATTAAGAACTGTATGTGGCTCCTGCTACGTGCAAAAAGGACAAACACATTTACTACATTTTGCCAACATACAATAAAGATACTACTAGCTCTTCCTATTAGCAGAACAATATAGTGCATTGTCATTTTACTTTAAGTTCTAAAGTAAAAGGATGGCAACCCCCAAGTAGTTACTGCATTTTCAATGTTATTACTGCTGACTCTGAAGATTATGTAACCACCTAGGCAGGGCAAGAAGATAACTGAATGATTACTTAGGAAAGTAATGAAAAAAATTACAAGGACAATGAAAGGAATTAAGAGTTGATTAAGTGTTTGCCGGAGACTAGTTTGAATGGAGACTCCTTGAAAACCTAGAGGTGTTCCCAGCAGGGGTTCTTGAGGGGACTTGAGACCCATCTCCAGCCTGCTCTTTCTAATCCACATCCAAGTGCATTTTAGGGACTAGACATGCTGGAATGGTGCAGGCTGCTGACTGAACTATGTGTAGACACAGACTTTGTGAAAGGCTTCACAAACTGTGGCTGGAGAGTCTGGCTGTTTTCATGTGTAAACAGCACTTTCAGACAGAGATTCTCACATTTCCTCTTAGATAGGCTCAAAAGTTCAAGGACATTCTAAACTCCCTTCAGGCTTTCATGCAAATTCTCTGATCTTGTGGGTCAGCTCCGAGTGTGACCACAGGGGGGCACCATCACGCCCCTACGCACTGGGGTGTGTGCCCCTTAGCTCACAAGCCTGGACAGTGTCATGAGGATGCTGTTTCCAGGGTGCACACACAAAAAAACTACTACAAGATCTTCATCCAACATCACCTCCTGTTTCAGGGCCTGTCTTTTACTCAAGGCCTAATGTGTATGGAGTAACATCACGCAAAGAGCAGGAGTTCTGCTCTCAGACTGATCTGAACTTAAACCTGATGCTTGTACCTAGAAATGGTGTCATCTTAGAGAAGTTAATCTTCCTGAAGCTCAGGCCCCCAGTTTCTTTTAAAGTGAAAATTGTTCTTGTCCTACATGTTGAGGGATCATCTCTGACTATCTTGTACTATTATTCGTTACCTGCCTATGTTTCTCTTTGGGAACCCAATGAGATGAATAATCTTGCCTTTTTAATTGGTTTGACACCTTATAAGGCACGGAACATCCTGTCTAGTTCGGTAGAAGTAACTCAAGTGTCAACAGGCTCATTACAGACCAAGTTCTTTATAAAGTGCTTTCGGGCCATTGCTGTGCTCATAATCTAAATCACTTACAGGCCTCTACATACTGCTCCTGAGGCTTTTATCACAGCCTGTTCCACCAGTTCCCAGTGAACTCGAGGCTCTTCCAACAATCACTGCTTTCACTCTCAAGCCCTCAGGACATATGAAAATGCTCTGTAAATGCCAGCTAATGATAATGTTATTTCAAGTACCCTCTTCCCTTTTCCATTCTAAACAATCTGCCTGTGCAGTTTATCCTGGATTTACCTACAATGTCTGGGGCACTGAGCTCTCTTTACCCACTATTTCTACAGTCCTTGCCCTTGACTTACAGTGAGTGGAATCTCTTGACCCCACCTGCCTAACTCTTCACCAAGATGCTGGTCTCCTTTCTCCAGTGCTCTTCCTTCTTTCTACATTGTGCTTTCTGTTTTGGGATAAGCAAGGTATTCTCGTCCAGGTATTTGTTCTCATAGAAATCTGGAAAACTTTGGTTTTATTGCCTATTAGATCATGAGTAAATCTACCTCACAGGGATTTGCTGATGGAAGCCATGTTGCAAATCAGAAAAATGCGATTGCAAAGCGAAAACAGTTCCTCTTATGCTTGAGACTTAGGCAGTTTGATAGGCACAGGGGAAAGACAGCACAGTGAGTGGCAGCGACTGCAACTGGAGAGCTTATGGCAGCAGGACATCATGAGATGGCTCAAACAGAAACACATGCCTGCACACCTGGCCCATGGGAGATCCAGTCTCTATCTCACTCACCTTGCAGTGATCGCTGTTGTACCAAAACCTCATACAAGGACACAATAAACTGTATCCTAGAAAAATCTCAACCCATTCTAGGAATTTCCTGCCCTGTTCTACCTTAATGCTAAAAAAATAACGTTCTTCATTCAAGTTTGCTTTGCCTTTCATTCCAGAATAAACTTCCCTCCGTTTCCTTACTTTGGTTCACATCTGAATCCTTTCTTGGGCAGTGAAAAGAACATGGAAACACTAAGGAGAAGTCTCAATTTGCTTTCTATCTCTGAGACCTTGCTAGCCTTCAGTAATTACATGGTTATTGACATTTATCAGATAGTTTATGTCAAATATCTGCCATGAGCCAGATTCAGTTAGGCCTTGTACAGGAGACCTTTCCAAGAACTGCAACATCAATAACGGATTAGATTTATCTTTACTAAGGTCAAAATTTGTGTGGTGTGCTTTTCAACTGCACGTGTTAGAGACTATTAGCTATTAACCAAT
The DNA here is from genome assembly GCF_031878675.1 of Megascapheus bottae. Taxonomy (NCBI): domain Eukaryota; kingdom Metazoa; phylum Chordata; class Mammalia; order Rodentia; family Geomyidae; genus Megascapheus; species Megascapheus bottae. The sequence continues at coordinate 51,836,063 of NC_143524.1, forward strand.
GATTAGAATATAGATTCTAGAGCTGGGCATTGATGGCTCACTCTTGAAATCATCCTAGCTACTCAAGAGGCTGAGATCTGAGGATTGCAGTTTGAAGCCAGCCCAGGAAGGTGCATGAGACTGATTAAACACCAAAAAGCTCAAAGTGGAGCTGTGGCTAAAGTGGTAGAGTACTACCCTTGAGCACGAAAGCTTAGGGACAGCACTCAGGCCCTAGGAGATAAAAACAGCAATAAAATAATCATAAATTCTAGGATAGGACTTGGATGTCTATTAAGGAGGAGAGTAGGCATGTGGTAAAATGATGAAGCCAAGTCCAAGAGAGAACTAGAAGGATCAATCCTGGGCTCACTACTAAGTGGCCACTGTTCTTGGGGTCATACAAGAAAATAGCTTTCAAGTTCATCAGGGACATTAAAACGTTTTTTCATGTATGTAAAATAATTACTTTGTAACCTGTACTACTATGCGGAGAACTCTGAGGCTATCTATAGCTTTAACATAACATGTAACAAGCCACAGTTGTTAGGGCAGCAAGAAAACGGAAGGAAAAGAGAATAGGATGAGAGAAGGTGAAAAGTTATTCTACAGCACTGTGATAAGATACTAATATTGACTAAGAAGTCAAAAAGCTGTACAAGCTATAACTAATATTCATACTTAATAGTAAAAGAGTGAATTCTTGACCCTTAAGATCAAAAGCAAACATTGTCCAAAAAAGAAATACCTATTAGCTGACCAATGAAATGGTAACCGCTCTGTACAACACTTTAATAATAACAACGTATATTTTAAAAGATTAAAAAACAAGATAAAAGATGGGGATAGTATCAGAGTACACATATCCCAAGGAAAATACACAAATAAGCACAAGCTATTCAACAGCAATATTCATTAGAAAAATACAAGTCAAAACTAAAATGAGATACTTAGGAAGATGTGTTTAGTAAAACAGTGTAACAAATGTCAGTGAGGATGTAGACAAACTGCAATGCTCAAATACTGCTTGGTGGAAATGTGAAATTGTGCAATCACTTTGAAAAAAAACCAAGCAGTTCCTTGAAATGCTAAGGATAGAGTTGTGATATAGCTTCAGGGATCAACAATTTTACCGAAGTATAAACAAATGTCACCTAAAATCTTGAACAGACATATTCACAGTAACATCATCCACAATGGCTAACCACTGTAAGCATCCCAAATCTCTGCCAACTGATGATACATTAATGTAATATATCCATACCATGGAATATTACATGTCAATAAAAAGAAATGAAGTACTTATAAATGGGACAACGTAAATGCAACATGAAAAGATTACATAAAGTAGGATAGTAGTCATGAAAGCCAACATAATGTATGATTCCATTAATATAAAATGCCCATGTCCAATATATTGGCAACAAGATCCGTGGCTGTTGATAGTTTTGAGATGGGGTAGGGATGGGAGGTCGCAAAGAAGGGAATTGAATGCTAATTGATAAGAGTTCCTTTATGGAGTGAGAAAATGCTCTCAAACTGACTGGGGTGTGTTTGTACAATTCTAAATTTGAGTGCGTTGTAGCTATATGAATTGTATCTCATTAGAGCTATTATTTCAATGCATATACATTGTGAGTGCATTTTATTTTGATGTCTGTCACAACAATCCACATATTCACTGAAGTGATCCACTGTCTCTGTTCATAGCTACTCTTCACTTTATAATGTGTAGTACAATAATAGATAGCTTTAGTGAATCTAGCCTTTTAGAACATTCATTTGAAATAAAAATTAAAACCACTTAAACCATATACTTTTTTTCTCCGTTATCATCACATTAACACGGTTTCTGTCCACTAGCTTTACCCCCAGCATTTACCATATTTATAATCAGTTTGCTTAATCAGAAATGACATGATTACTTTTAGCAATACATTCATGACTGTGCAGTGGCCCCTTAGTTTGTTCAGTACTAAAGGCCTAAATGCTCATTATCACTGAATCCATGGCAACCAAGAGAACTGAATGCTTCTACTATGTGGTACCTACCCCTTTCGAATCAATCACTCCAGGCTTGGCATTAAACTTCACTGTCTTCAATCGGGCGCGTTCTTTTCTTTCCACCCTAAAGAAAATAGAAAATAAAAGGTCTATCACTGGCTGGAAGGATGGGAGAGGCGGTGTTGGTAGGAAATGTTCAGAGGGGATGCACAGTGTCCAGCTGTGACATGTTCAAGCTGGAACACTGCAGCCTGCAGAAGTGAGGTGAGTAAGACCATGGGTTCTTTATAAAGAATGAGCTACTTCACAGATTCAGATCTTTTCCTAGAAGAATCTTCCTTCCTTTTCTTCTCTTTCCTTCTTTCCTTCCTTCCTTCCCTTCCTCCCTTCCTCCCCCCTCTCTCTCCCTTCCTATTTTTTTTTCTTTTGTGGCTTGAACTCAGGGCCCGGATGCTGTCCCTGAGCTCTTCAGCTCAAGGCTGGCACTCTACCATGTTGAGCCACAGTGCCACTTTCGGTTTTCTGGTGGTGAATTGTACATGAGAGTCTCGTGGGATGGCTTTGAACCACGATCCTCAGATCTCAGCCTCCTAAGTATCTAGGATTACATGTGTGAACCATTGGCCTCCTAGAAGAATCTAGATGTGTCATTCAAGGATATAAGGCAACAAAATGACACAATCAAATAAGAATTTTAAATACTAAGCTTGGTGCAGGTGGAAAACAGATCTAGTAAGAGAACTGGAGGACGCTCGTGCCTACTTAGAAATTGTGACCATAATGTATGCAATAAATGATGGACAAAATGAGTGGAGGAGACAGATGGGTTTGAGAAATTCCAGGAAGATAAAATTGGTACCATCTAAACATCTATTTGAAGACTGTAGTTAAAAAATAAAAAAGAAAAAAAGGACTTAAATATTTCCCTGGTTTTCCCCAGTCTTTCCAGTTAGACATGGATTTCCTTTTTTCTGACTCACAATGGCATTTAATTTTGTTTGTGCCAGTCTTTCATTACCTTCAGTTTATTCTGCTCTGGCACTGCCCATATAAAATTTCTTGAGAGCAACCTCAGTAGATGATTGGATCAACAAGTTGTCGTATTTATGCACAATGGAATTTTGTGCTGCCATCAGAAAGAATGACATTGCCCCGTTTGTAAGGAAATGCAAAGACTTCAGAAAAAAAACCATATTAAGTGAAGTAAGCCAGACCCAAAGGAACCCAGGCTCAATGGTTTCCCTCATTTGTAATAATTGGTACAAACCTAGGACTCTCCTAACAAAGGATAGCTCAAAACCTAGATACATAAGGCCATATAGGATGAGGCTAAATGAAAGAATATGGGAACAAGAGCTATATAATGTGTGATTGTTGTTCTTAATGTACTATGTCATTTCTCATCTCTTTTGCTGTCCCTTGGTTATTCTCATATTGTTACAGTATCTTACCTTGTTATCTGATATACTGTAATATGTTTATTTGAAATAGGGAAGGGGGAGGTGATAGGGGGAAGGAAATGGGGACCAAGACATGAGAAGGGGTATCAATGTATGTGAAGTAATGTACCTTCTATCTGTCGAATATTACTGTAACCCTTCTATTAATTACAATAAAAAAGAACTAAAAATTAAAAAAAATTTCTTGAGGACAAGACCAATAGTTTATATGCAAGTCTTCAATAAATAATGCTGAACAAATAAAAATGCTCCTCTGTCAATTGTTTTAATATGACTTGGCTTAAATATGGCTAGTATTAATGTCAAGATTTTATTTCTGAGGACAGAGAAAAAAATCCCTAAACCTATAGAAACTTACTGGTTTATGCTATTCATAGATCAGTAATTAACTGCATACTCCTTTCTAACTGAGAGCGCTTTTGTGTTTCTAACTGCACCACAGTGAAGATCAGGGTTTCTATAGTTACAGAGTGAAGTTTCAGAATATATTTATTGCAGTATGAGACTAGAATATTTGAGTGGAAGCAGCTGAACAAAATGTTTCATATCTCACCTCCAATATTAAAGCAGTATGTTCCGCTTAGTCTCTTCTTGCACCTAACTTACAACAGTTGGGAGGAGAGCAAGAAAGACTTCAGCTACGAGAAGGGGCCAAGCAAAGAGCTGTTCCCTGGGAAAAGGCCTGCTCTAAGCTTCCTCAGCGTTTCCACTTTTCATCCACGTTACAAGTAATTCACATTCATCTCTTCAGATTCTTCCAGAACAGTTAGAGTGTAATTTTATTCTGACTCTTTTGTCTTAGGTCAAACTAATGATAGAATCCACTGGTTTATTGCACACTCCCCAAATCATTATAGTGTGCAGACAATCCACAGCTACATGAAATACATTTTGCATAATTCCCTGATGGCTATAGAACCCAAACATACATCTAACTGAATTCAGTATTCATACCTGAGTCCAAATACTCAGAATAGTTGAAAAGAATTATCTAGATTCAGCGTTCTGCTTCTGTTCCCTGATTTCTAGTATTATCCTTTTCAATTTCATATATATATATATGTACATATATATATACATATATATATATATATCCCAACCATGGAAGGTGAATACTTCTGAAATGTCATAAGGATGTGTGAAGATGGTATAGAGAATCTCAAGGGAGGGTATAGGCCAACAGGTGCCTGGAGGACATGGAAAGAGGAAGTGGTAAGAGAGGGTGACTCTGATCATAGTATGTGATCTCAACACTATGGTGCAGCCCCTTGATACAAGTAGAGCACAGTAAAAAAAATAAAAGAAGTGACAGGGAAGTGACATGAAGCCTGCTGTGGGGAGTGGCCACCCTGGGAGGGGAGAGCTAACAGAGCAGGAATGAAGATGACCACAGGCAAAGGACTTCATGTGCATGCATGAAAATAGGACAATGACACCTGACGAAGTTGTTTTCAGAAGGAGGAAGGGATGAGGAGGAGGAGTTCCAGAGCAGTGAGTGTGATGGGATATGTAGTGTGCTTGTATGGTAATGCCCCCAGGGGGAATTGCCCCCATTTCGTACAACTAGCATATGGGAGTTAAAAAAAGAAGTAGACCTGTTAGATCATTTTAGAAGTTCATCATTTAAATCAGAAAAGGTTTAACAAGAACAACATTAGGCATGCATACACAGAGATTTATATACTATTTACCATGTATGGTTATTAATCTTTAAACAAGTATGAGAAAAAAAATTGCCAGTCTGGGCAGAAAATTTCACAAGACCCTTCTCTCTTATTAACTATGAAAAAGCCAGAATTGGAGTTGTGCCACAAGTGGTCTAGTTCTAGACTTGAGCAATAAGCTCAAGGACAGCGCACAAACCCTTGAGTTCAATCCCCGGGAGCAGTGTGTGCACACACATGCGCATACATGCTTGTGAATAATGCACTTTCTATCTGGAGAATATAATGTAACCCTTCTGTTACTTACAATAAAAGATACATGAAAAGAAAAAGAAATGATGGTGAGTTTTGGACACCAGCCTTGAGCAGAAAAAGTGTGAGGCCCTGAATTCAAACCCCAGACCTGGTACAAAAAAGTAAAGAACAGAAATGGTAGATACTCACTGACTCAATCCCAACGGGAATGACTGCTACTCTTTCCCCTCACAATTAATGAGATTATTTGAGCAGAAAGAATCCTCCTAATCTTGTCCCTGACCAGTATACTGAATACAAATTGGATGGCAAAATTTGAGCAATGAACTCTGACACGTAGTATCAGCAGAAAGCACCTCGTGCTCACACTTCAGTGAGGTCACTGTCTCCCTCAACCTTTCTGGTATGTCCAGGTTCCAGCCAATCACATAGTGGGTCAGACTTGGAGACATGGACAGTGGAACCTGATTGGTTCCGCGGAGTTTGCCTGTGTTCTCCAGGCCCTGGAGGAGGGCAAACAGATTACATATTGGTAATCACAGGCTTGCTGTGAAAGTAAAGTGACAAATGTTTGTGCAAGACATGGGTTGTCATCTGACCACCCATGTTTGGTTACTATGGGACAGTGAAAAGACATCTGGATTAAGACACTCGGGAAGAAATCTTAGTTTGGCCTCTCATAAACTATAATCAAAGAAAACAGAGATTCTAGGCTGTGTACCCAGGTTCTGAAATCACACAAGCCTGGGTTTGAGATCTGCCTCTGCCTCAGTTCTGTGACTGAGGGCAGTCGTTGTACCTTTGAGATCTCAGTTTTCATGCTGGTCAAATTACAACAACATACTTTGGGAAATTATGCTGGAGGTAAAGTGTAAAACCCTTTGGAACAGAGTCTCAGAGTGAGCATGTGGCAGGCTGCTATGACAACTATGGTACAGCTGTCTCCAGTGTCACTTGTCTTCCTTGTTTCCAATTTTCTCACCCTGTGAAAGATACCTTGCTTTAGGGTCTCACTGCCATTGTGACCCCTTCATGCCAGGTGTGACAAAGGCAAGGGCTGTTTCCTTCTAAGGGGATCCTCCCAAAATGGATCACCAGATCTGGAAGCCATAGGGATATGAAGAGCCCAAACCTTTTCAATTGCTGATAGTGATACAAGAAAGATGTATGCTCTGATCTTGGCCTCACTCCCTGCTGCCAGTGGAACTTTGGCACACTATTCAGATTCTCTGGTACTGTTTCCATAATCAGTGAGTGCTCTTAGGGTAGTGCTCCCGAGATAGTGGAAAGACATGTAGTCTTGTTCTCAGAAAGACCTTGTGTGAGCCTGTGGCTGGCTGGGATCCCAGGACAGATTACTTGAGAACTGGCTCTCACTTTATGACTCTCCTCTGAAAATTAAGTGGAAAACCTGGGATTCGGAAGCATCTGGCATAACACACAGTGTTCCCATTCAAACTCAGGTTGAAATGCGAGCCTTTGGAGGGGTAGGACCAGGTGGAGCCTGTGGGGGGGTATATGGTATGAGAATCCTGCCCTCCTGACAGGAGTCATCTATTGAGTCATTGATACATGGCTGGGTTATGATGAGGGTGGGTCTAGTAGAAAAGCTCTGCCTCTCTTACCCCTTCCTGCCCTTGATGCCCTTCAAAGCCTCATCATTCTGCTATCTCTACAAGTGAGACATTGATTAGATGTGACTCTTCAACCAGTACCAGAGCAAACAAGCCTGTATACTTAATAAGTGACCCAATTTCTGAGTTATAGCCACAAAAATGAACTATATTATGTAGTCAGTGAGATCATCAGATAGAATACATCCTTCGGTCCACTACTCTTTCACCTTTGTAATGGAGCCTTTCTGGCCTAGTCACAGAGTATTTATGCCACAGGCACCTGCTGAGCCCACAGTCATGGACCATCTTGGGCTCAGCAGGTGTCTATGGTTATGTAACACAGGGCAGGTCTGCGCCAGGCATTCCCCAACAGTATTTGCTGAATTAGCTTTAGTCAATACTCCTTTTTGTATTGTTGGGAGGCAGGATTGCCGGAATTAAGAACAATTTTATAGGCTGAATTCAAGTCCCCTGTCTGCTATTTACTAGACGAGCAATTTCAAGCAAATTGAAAAAAAAAAAAAACAATAAAAAAACAACCTCTCTGGGTTTCAACTTCTTCATTTAAAAGCGAACATCTTACTCACAGGGTTTATGAGGTTTAACTCACTGAATAATAGTAAAGAACTTAAAAGCAGTAACATGGGAGACTTTCATTCATCAGATACATTCATCATCTTCAAAAACGATGGGGAAAATGACAGCATTCAGATTTTTTGGTCTTACAGTTTTATGCTGAGGAACCATCAGACCAGAAACATTTTTGTAAAGGGTAAAGCAATACATGGACGTTATCCATTATGAATAGTTCCAGGATAGGAGTAATAGATACACTATATTTCAGAGATAGGTTAAAAAGAAATAAAGAATTACAAAATAACTTTCCCTAAATTTCCTCCCTTTTTAATTTTTTTTTTTTTTGCCAGTCCTGGGCTTGAGCTCAGTGCCTGAGCACTGTCCTTGGAGTTTCTCAAGGCTAGAGCTCTACCAATTGAGCCTCAGCACCACTTCCGGCTTTTTTCTATGTATGTGGTGCCAAGGAATCGAACCCGGGTCTTCATGCATGCTAGGCAAGCACTCTACCACTAGGCCAAACTCCCCGCCCCCTTTTTCAAAACAGAAATTATTTCCATATCTATTCAAACCAATAAAAGCAATATTTCTGAAATAACTAAAATCCTAAGCAGAAACTTATTTATAGCTATAATTGTATGTGTTCTGTGGATTGAACTCAAGGACTGGGCACTGTTCCTGAGCTTCGGTGCTCAAGGCTAGTTCTCTATCACTTTGAGCCACTGCTCCATTTGTGGCTTTTGCATAGTTTATTGTAGATAAAAGTCACAGACTCACCTTCCCTGGGCTGGTTTGATCCACAGTTCCTAAATTTCAGTCTCCTAAATATCCAGGATTACAGGTGTGAGCCATTATGGCTCAGCTATAGCTACGGATTTCATATAAAATATAAATGCATACTGAGCCTGGGAAGTTGGGCCTACTGGTAGAGTGCTTGCCTAGCATGCATGAAGACCTGGGTTCAATTCCTCAGTACCACATATATAGAAAAAAGCTACAAGTGGTGCTGAGGCTCAAGTGGTAGAGCTCTATCCTTGAGAAAGTCCAAGGACAGTGCTCAGTCCCTGAGCTCAAGTCCAGGACTGATAAAAAAAATATATATAAATATGCATGCTTAAACAAGTACCTTTTATTTACAGCAAATTAATCTATTTCTGAGGGGGAGGAACTACTATTCTCTATTCTCTTCATGAAATATAATACAAATAAAAATATCAATACTGCAGATCAGGTAAGCTGTAGTATGTAAATTTTTGTTTCGGTCAGTTGTGGGAATTAAACTCTGGGCCTAGGTACTGTCCCTGAGCTCTTCAGCTCAACGCTACCACACTACCCCTTGAGCCACTGCACCGCTTCTGGTTTTCTGGTGGTTAATTGGAGATAAAAGTCTCACAGACTTTGTGCTTGGGCTGGCTGTGAACTGTGATCCTCAGATCTTCTCCTCAGTAGCTATGATTGCAGGCATGGGCCACTGCACCCGGCTTGGGGTGGGGGGAGAGTGTGTGTGTGTGTGTGTGTCTTGACTAGTGCTCCTGCCACTTGAGCCACAGCTCTACTTCTGGTGTTTTGGATATAAGAGTCTCATGGACTTTCTTGTTTAGGCTGACTTCAAACCATGATCCTCACATCTCAACCTACTGAGTAGTTTAAGATAACAGGCGTGATCCACCAGTGCCGAGCTTCTAAACACGGCTGTTGAGATGAAAGGAATTATAATAGTTCAAGAATGACCTTCAGCAGGTAGGAAATTATCCTTTTAGGAGGGATAGCACTGAAAGTTTCTCTCTCAGGGAACAAAATGAATGAATGACCAACTGGTTATAATCACAGAACCTGAGGATTAAAAGGGGATCTAAAAATCATACCACATATGGGTATGATTTTTCTCCAGAAAAATATGGCAAGAGGTATCAATTCTCAAGAAGTAATGTACCTACTACCTGATGAATGTAACTGTAACCCTTCTATACATCACCCGCACCATAAAATACAACTGAAAAATAATCACATAGTTTGATTCTGCTATCCTAAATTTCAATTCCTTTGATATTGTCCCAGATTGTCCATGCCATGCATAGACTAGAAGAATTTCTGTACTACCAATGAGCTGAAATCTATTTTTGGTATGGCTTTCTTTCCTCCACTACTTAGATTTATGTGGCTCTATCAACAAGATGGCTCCTCTGTCTATACAATAGCTTTTCAGACCACTCTGATTAGTTAAATCAGAACAACTCACAATGCATGTGGTTTTGACATTTTAAAAATCTGAACTAGAAATGGAAAAAACAGACTGCAAATAAACTAAGAAGCACCTGCTTTGAATATAATTTGAAAACAACACCACCACTAAACCACAGGACAAAGTCACAATGCTCTCACTATGTACTAGCAGGCAATTACCTAGGAAACCTGAGGTCTGAAGAGACCCAGAGAAATACGTGCAAGAGTGAGGTACCTAGGCAAAGGCTAGGGATGCAAAGACTCCCTGGAGTTTCAGCCAGTCCATTCTTCTCATGAAGGGGAGAGAGAGTTAGGAAACAGCCACTGGCCTGCTTCCTGCTCCACCACACCCTTCCCCAGTTGTGTTTGGCAGAGCACAAAGGAGATTAGGCTTCTTTTTGTGCATTGCAGTTGATCTTAGTTATCCTTGGGGCATAATTTACACAGGTCCACTAAAGTTTTTCTTCATTATTGAATCCCTTTGGGTGGAACTCCGCTTGAGTATTCAGCTTCACACAAGGCGTCTGGGTCTGGAGACCTAAGGATAGGAACTCTTCAAGAAGCCAGTGGCCAGGGGTAAGTTGAAGACAGTTTTGGACAAGTATCATTTCTGCAAGATTGTGCACTACATCTGTTTTCTAGGAGAAGGTCGATTTCTGTTTTATGGATAACATCTTAGTGTCAAAACGATCTTTGTAGGGAAGAAAATTAATCTGGTGAGGAGGCTTAGATGCTGCAAGCAGAGGTGAAGAAGCTAGCCATTCCTGAGGAATACGTGTGATATTTCAAATCAGAACTGAAGAAATGTGTGGATGAGAAAAGCCTGGATGCTGTAGCACAGAAGGCACTCACACAGTGCTATCTGAATGATGAATGGGAATTGTGTGGAGCGGAACAGGGCTAAGACAGAAAAATATCCCAAGCTCATATATCCCAACTCATATCCCGCACACCTGAATTTGGGATGGAAATTTTCATCAGTGTTGAAGGAATAACAGTGCCACAGCCTTGGCTTAGTAAATCTCCTGCTTTATTTGACTTCTATCTTGTCTTTCTATCAATACATTCATAAACGACAAACCTCTGGAATAAACTCACTTGAGCATGCAATCAGAAGTCAGATGATTGACAAGCGGTTGCTGGGGGAAGTTTTAGAATCTTCTTTTCCTTTTATGCCTTGCCACTGTCACCAATTTTGGTAACATCTTCACATGAGTGAAATGAGAAATTTTTATTCACGTCACCTGTCACCACTGACAATTTTCCTGTAGACTGCCAATCCTACTTGAATAGTTATTTTGTGAAGTTTCCCCCAGCATCCTTCACTTCCATGCCGGTTAGTGGAGGAACAAACACCCCAAATCACCCCAGCATTCTTACCTCCGTTTGCTGGGGACGACACCCATCTCTTCACTGTCTCCCTCCAGCGTGACTCTCCTGGCTTGCCACCACTCATCATCCGAGGCGTTGATGACATGGAGAATATCTCCATACTTAAAACTAAGGCCTTGACTCGGCAGCCCACTGTCCTTGCTCTTGTCATAGTCAAACATTGCTCTGAAAGAAGTGACAAGAGACAGCATGATGAGTGAGTGATCTGAGGGTTAGCCAAGTCCTGATCTGTGCTCCTGACTTTTGCCCTGAGACCCTATCACTATTGGATATTAACTCCAGCAGCCTTGCCTGGAACACAGTCCATGTCCTGTTTGGATCACAAACTGAGATTCTTTCTTTTCCTTGCTGGTAATAGCGGCAAACTACAGATTCCTGAAATACGGTGGGTCCCCCAAACTGGTCTGCTTCCATTTTGAAGATCATCACATATGACAAGGTAATAATCAGGGGTCACAAATAATGGATTTACTACCTGAGGTGTTTTCCTCTCATTACAACCAGTGTTTTTTTTTAAATATTTGTATTATCTCTAAGTACTTGTACAAAGGAGTTGGCTCATGAATACAGCACATCTTGATCAACAACACAACACCCTTTCCCATCCATCACAGGCTCCCAATCCCTCACTTTTCTTAATTTGTAAAATACACATTATGGTTTTGACTACATTCTACCCCTGCTTCTCTTCATCATTCCTGTATTCCTCCCTTCCCTTGACCCAACCCACTCCCTTTGAGTACCTGTTTCTTGGTATTTATATTCATTGAACTTTGATTAAGCCTTTCTAGGATATTACATTGCGTTCTCCCCTGAATCTACTACATTTCAGCTAATACCGTGTGTACAATTGCACACCATCCAAAATATTTACTTATATGTTTGCAAACTAATTCTATGTGGCTACAAGCGTAATTCACAGGGCAGCGTGTCTGCCTAACAAGACTCAGGTATTAAGTTCACACGTAGTACTGTAAAAATAGAAGTTTCCAATGGGGATAGTAAGCACTTGCCTGGCATGTGTGAGGCCTTGATTTCAACTCCACACTTGCACAAAAAGTAACTGCAGAGAATTATGAAATGTAGAGCATCACAACTTTCTAGAGAAAAATGCTTTTATAATATAAACAAATTCTCTCCAAAGCATCAACTTGTGGAACTCCTATCTTTGTCACAGGGAAAGACAATGAAAAGTAATGCTTCCTCAGTGTCTGTGATTCTTTTAGACCATCAAGTATTAGACCATTTCTGACACTGGTTATCTGATGGGGTTAATATAATAACCTAAATAAATTCTTCAAATGCAGCAAGTGGAAGATATACATATATACATACACACATACATACATTTGCATACAGGTAAGATAATAATTAAATGGAAAAAAAATCACAAATAGTTTTGCTTCCATAAATTTCCAGGCCTGGCTCAATACTTATTACTGAATTGGAATTCTTTCTCGTCACTGGAGAACACTTGCTGAACCTTTTCTAGAGCCAATGTACTGTAATTCCCATGACTGGCGGGGTGCAAGAGTTGGAGACAGAATAAACATGGTGACCAAGATCTGATTGGTCAGCTGTTCTCTCATGGAGATAATTCACTGCAAATATTGCACTGTCCACTTTCAGCTGTATCTCCCACAATCAAATTCCACCATTGCATACATACAATACACACCTTCCAAGGAGAAACAATTTCACCATCTCCCCATTTATTCCTTTGATTCCCTTCTAAAAATTTCCTTGGTGTATAGCCACTACACATAGAAAGCAAGCTGGATTTAGGTGAGTAAGATTTTTTTTCCCTCAAAGCACTAAGAACCAGAGGTGGCACCTTTCTTTCTTCTTTTCCTTTTTCTTCCATCAAAGAAATGTCACATCTGCTGTCATGGCAACCAAAAAAATAAAAGAGATGAAGACAGCTTCTAAGTTTCAAATATTGGAGTTGAATTCTTTACAACCCAGACACTGCTATCTCTAAGGGATAAAATGCAGAGAGAGTTTTTGTGCTGACCTCTGGAATAAATTATTTTTTGACCATCTACCAACCATCTCTCAAGGACGCAGACAGGAGGGCCTAGCTCAGAAAAGGGGAAAGGTAAAACAGGAAACACTCCTGACAGACTCTGCTAGTTCTTTGGCAGTGACAAGACATGAATGAATGAACCCTTCTGAGCCACATGGATACACAATGATTCTGACGCTGTAGCTACATAAAGTTGTCTGTAGGACTAGTGCTAAGGGCTTCAGGGAAAAGGAGCAGGTAGGAAAGAGTCAGGGGCCATGCTGAGGGGACATGTCCTCTTCCCATGGTGTATCTTTGGTTACCTGGGGAGCCTGTTCCACCTCTGGTTGGCCTTGCACCCCACATATGACACAGAGATGATGACAACAGCGACTTCATTGTAGAATTGTGTGGGAGAGGTGTTACATAAAGTGTTCAGCACAGAGCACAGGCACAACCAGTGCCAGGTACACAATGACAATGAGTAAGTATGAACCACTTTTTTCTTTTGAGTGATTATCAAGAAAACTACTTTCTACAAATTGTACAATAGTAGGCCTGAGACTTTTTATCCTTAACAAGGTCTATCAGAAGAGGAGCCTCCGATTGACATTTGGAAACTTGGAGTTTGGAAGTGTTCTCACTCGTTTCTAACAAGAACAGCTCCCCAGGCCGCTCTGTATAAACCATGCCACTGAGCCTGAACTGAGCTTTTCCCTCTGGGTGTTTGCAACAGTGTCCATGTTCCAGGCAGTGGCTGCTCCCTGACCTCACATCTAGGTCAGTGCCCCTCATTCTGCCTCTATTCAACTTCAGATTCAGTGGTGGTCAGAACCAAGTGCTGAAACCACTGGTGAGAGTCCATGCCTACCACAGACTACAAGCATATTAGGTAACTTGACACTTAGCAGTCATTGTTTTTCTGGCTGCCGTAAACCACCCTGAACACATGAGAGTTTCAGGAAGTTAAGGGATTTAATACATGGACAACTGCGGAGAATGAATAAAAAGAATTCTGACTCCGAAATTCATACTTGTGGCCATGGTATTATGTGGCTCAGTTTCCTACCCTGTCATCCTCAGACTATGACCTGACAGTACCAAGGGCCTTGCATCTTCCTGTCAGGGTGGCTCTCTTCTTCCACCATAAATTCCTAGATCTAACTTCTTGATGCTTGTTTCTGTCCTTTTGAACTCCAACAGCACTTGAACTCCAGGTCCCTGGAGGAGTGGAGACAGAGAGGCCACCAGGAAAGATGCTGCATGGTTACCAAGAAGGGGCACCTTAGGGTCATATCACCTGGGTAGGTGACTTTTTAACGGTGGGCTAAGCCAATTGTTTAAACTGTCTGGCTCTTCTGTTTTCCTAACTGTAAAGTTAGTATAATGTTAGAGAACTGGTAAGAGTCAATGAAATAATTTATGCCAATGTATGCAATGCTAGCTTGGCATTTGAAGATGCACAACACATATGACCCATGATTATGAAGAGAACCATACTTATTGTGAAAGCTGGTGGACTTTGAACTTATGGGATCTTTCCTCAACTGTGCCAGCTTCAGGACTCTACAGATGTCTCCCACACCTCTCCTGCCTTAGGACCCAGTGCAGTCTGAGTCCCCATGTAGATCCTCAACCTTGGGGAAAGCCACTGAAAAACCTCCGCTACCATCAAGAGCTGCTCGTTCCCTGGCCTCAGCCTCCCCATGTGCAGAGAGGAGGCAGGGTGGCTGGTTCTGGCGCTACCCAGGAAGCGCCATTCATCTCATGGTGTTCCAGTCCAGCCTCAAAAGTCCCTGAAAGGGGAGTTTCTCCCCATGCCTGTAGTAACAGATGTCCTCAGCAACATGGTCTTTCTGCAAGCTTTACTTATCTCAGGGACAATTTGTCCTTCTAGGATCACACTGACTCCAGCTTGTCAGGTTCCTAAAACCAAGCAGCTGACATTTCAGCAGCTTCTGGCTCCTCAGGATGTTAATGGATCCTCACATCTGAAAAATAAAATGCTACAGTGGCCCTATTACCTAATTTAAAAAGCACTAAGCTGTTTTTAATTTGCTTGATATGCTAATTCATCGCAGCAGCTTTTATAAAATGCCATTAAGACTCAACTTTCCACCCAGGGTGCTTTTAACGAAGTCCATTAGACAGGGAGAATCTGACAGGAATAATGCCACAGCTTGCTCAGCCCTCCTGTCCCTCTTGAAATTCACTGTATGGTAACATTTGCCAACTGAGGAAATTCGGAAGCAAGGGACGAAGCTTATGCCTCTCCTCGGGCTGGGCTGGATGGCTTGAGACCCCAAACATCCTACCCAATAGCGCTGATTACATGCCGGGTAAGGTGCTAAGTACTTTATATCCACTGTTTCCCTTTAGGCTGCTGAGTAGGCAGGAGAGCTCTTGAGACAGAGAAGATCTGGGTTTAAGTGTCTGTTCCTAGCTGTGAGGTTGGGACTATTTTTCTTAACGTCATCTTAGATGTGGTCATTTAATATTGACTATCACTCCAGTGGAAATGCAGACAAAGATGGCATAATACCATGAAGGGTGAGGATGCTGAGTAAATGTATTATTATTTCTGAGCATTCTGCCACGTGAGCTTTGTGGGTTTTTTTTTGTTTTATTTTGTTTTGTTTTTGGTTCATGATGGAAATGAGACTTAGAGAGCTGAGTCAGAAACACCAAGTGGCAGAACGGGATTCAGTGTCGATAGCTACAGCCCTCAGAAGCTCAGGGGCCTGCTTGTGGGATTCTCCCTGGAACTCCTGCCAAGGAAGATGGTACCTAGGGATTTCCCCTAAAGATGTGATAGTGCCACTTAGTCACACCATAGACTCGACTCAAAGAGAAAGTCAAGAGTGGCTTATTGAATGCATACTATTTTCTTACAACTGCCCTGTAAGGCATAAGTCAGCTCTGTGTGGTAGTCAAGGATAGACAGCCTGAGATAACTTCAGCAATGTACCTATCCATTGTCCAATCAGCTCCTACGTATGAGTGGAACAGGGCCAGAACTTAACATCTTGTCTGCCTCCAAGAGCTGTGCACTTCCTGTGTGTTCTGCAAGCAACCTTCCCCCACTCAAAGCTCACTCTCCTCTCATGCTCGACTGCAGTAACATGTGACGATCATGTGGCGTCTTCTGTATTGGGTAGTACCACTTCAAAGCTGGGATAGCAAAGAATTATGAGGATGTAAAACTCTGGGGACAATATTACTAATCACAGGGAAAAAATTACTTGATATACCTCATGATTACAAAGGATACAGTAACAGGAACGATACCTCCAACCCACCCTTGAGATCATCCACACCTTAATATCTGGACACTCAGAAAAGTAACCTTATGCAGCAAAAAGATCCTTGCAGCTGGGATCAAAAGATGGAGAGACTACCCTGAATTATGTGTGTGGGCCCAGTCTAATCATAGGAGTCCTTAAAAGAAGTAGTGGAAGACGGAAGAATGGAGCAGACAGATGATCTACTTCTGCTGTCTTTGGAGGAGGAGGAGCAGGGAATGGTTCCCTGAGTCAAGTGGTGATACACTGGGGTTGGCTTTCAAGTTACAGACAACAGGAAAGTAGAACACAAGGAACTGAATGAGTAGGAAGTGGATTCTTTTTTTTAGAGCCGCAAGAAGGTGGAAAGCCTGCTGAGATGAGCTTGATCTTATTCTGGTAAGACCTACAGAATCAAAAGACAACACATTTTTTGTTGTCACTAATGTATAATAATATGGCATGATAGCAATAAAAAACGAATACCCATTTTTTGGGTATCTAAATGGTGGCGCTGTGTAAGAAAATGCAGAAGTGACTTTGGAATTAGGCATTGAAAAGAGACTGGATGATCGCTGAGAAACATGACAGAAAAAGCCTAGATTATCTCAAATAAAAGATTAGCAGAGAACAGACATTAAAGATGCACCAGTAATGCTTTGTTACCTTCAAACAGAAATCTGGACTGTGAAGAATGTACATTATTGGAAAATAGGAAAGGGACCCTTGTTGAAGATTGGTTAAGAGTTTAGTGGCATTATATTCTCTATAGTACATGAAAGAATCATCATCAGAGCTGGATGGTGGTCTAGGGTGGGAAGAATAATAGCTCCCCAAAGATACCCATGTTTAATCTTCCTAGAATCCCTAGAGCCCTATAAATAATTGGCACGTATGATTGCAATCACACGTGAGAAAATTACACTTGGTGGACTTTGTCTAATGGCATGGCTCTTTGAAAGTGGAAGAAGAGGCAAAGAAAAGATATGCTAAGAAAGGAACTTGACTGCAATTGTTGGATCTGAAAACTGAGGCAGGAAATTTGTCACAGCAGCAATATAAAACAAATATGTTGGACAGTGGTTTAATAGAATGCAGAAGGCACAGACTATCAGTTTGATGATTTTGAAGATTCTATGGAAAAAATGAATATTAAGCATTAATAGTAACTTACTGAATGACCAATATTGGCCAGGCCATACACAAAAGTTCACTTCATTATCTCTAAGTAGTTTGAAATATAGTTATGACTACTTTCCCTTGCACATAAATAAGTCAGGACTTTAATTGCTTATATTTATATTTTAATTCCATACAAGCCATACCACCCTAGTACAATATTGTTTTCCCTGTTTTCAGGTGAGGAAGATAAAAGCACAGAAGTCCCAGCCTTTTCTTCTGCAAAGTTCCAGAGCCATCTGCTTTTTATCCTTTTTTTCTAGGCTTATTATTCCAGTGTTGATTGGGAATGGCCTCTTCTAATTAAAATCAGTAGCTTCCAGATCCAGCTTCGCAGGCTTTACAGAAGTGTTTACAAATGAAGGAGCAACTCAGCATTACTCCCTTCTGTGCTGTGAACTTGTTCAGGCTAGAGAGATCTTTGTTTCCATGACAACATTTAGGCCCAAGAATCAGAGTGTTTCAACTCAGCATCCTTCGTCTCTGGAGGGCCGAGCCTCCTGCTTGATGAGAGGAGATCTGATCCTCACCTATTCAGTCAGCAAGAGAAAAAGCCACAGCAAGAAGAAATGAAGTCTGCTCTTGGCTCCATTCCACTATGCTTACCTTGGATAGGAATGTCCCATGTTCATATTGTTAATATATGTAATGATAGATGAGGCAAAGAGCTATAGATGCTACAGTAAAGGCATATATTCAAGTCAGACTGCCTCTTGTTGGTGGAGTGTCTGTGAGAAATTCACTGGGATAATCTGAGTCTTACTTATTATTTAACAAACAGTCTTTTTAACGTCATTTTTACATCTCACATATTGGTAGAGATTCCATGAGTTGATATAGGAAAAGTGATTTAGCCCAATCACTGGCAGCCAATGATTCACTCACGTCACTTCCTGTCTGAGGATATGAGTAAAGGTTGGTTCCTTTAATACTGGAAGGCAATGGAATGTGCTATGTCTTTGGAATGTACATACCTATCAGAGAAGTGTGAAAAAGATGCTCAGCTGAGAAATGAAAGATGTAAGCTTTAGTTGTTCTTATTTTAAAAATCAGAGCCAGGCACTGGTGGCGCATGCCTATAAACACAGATGCTCAGGAGGCTGAAATTTCAGAATCATGATTCAAAGCTGCCTAGATGGGAAAGTCCATTGAGGCTCTTATCTCCAATTAACCAGCAGAAAGCCAGAAGCAGAGGTGACTTACATGGTAGAGTGTCAGCCTTGAGTGAAAAAGCTAAAGGGTAGCACTCAGGTCTTGCATTCAAGCCTTAGTATAGTGTGCACACAATTTTCCATCAGTTTCTTCCTCACAATATCTATTTATCTTATCATGCAGATAATGAATAAGTGTTTCCAAAACAGAGGGAAGCCTGGCAGGAGAATGTTGGACTGAGTTAGAAGAGCAGAGTTCTAGTTGGAATTTCACCATAGTCCCACTGTGAGATCAGGACTAGCTTTACCTCTTTGGTTAAGTTTAACTTCCACATAATTTTACAAACACAAAAAAAATCTCTCAAGTGTATTCAGTGTCATGTTTTATGCCTTTGCCTTTCAAGTCACTTTGATAGAATGAGGTATTTTTCTTTGTAGCTGATATGATGGTATAGCCCACCCATCTGTGCTGGTACTATGAGAATCACTTATCATCTCCTCTGTTGTGTTGGCTATCTGCTAAGGCGACAAGTACCTTGAGATGAAACAACTCACAGGAGGACACGCTTTGGAGGTTTCAGTCCATACTTGCTTGGCTCCATCACTGTGGGCTTGTGTGAAGGCTGATGAAATGGACAAAGCTGCTCGCTTTATGGCCACTGGGAAGCAGAGAGTAACTGAGGAAGGGCGTGGGGATGAGATGACATTCATCCATGTAGGGCCCACCTCAGTGACCTATGTCTTCCACCAAGGCCTCACCACCTAGAATGTCTACCGTCTTCCAATAAAGCCATCAAATTATCCATCCAACCGTTGATGAGCTCATTCATGAGCTCCCTGTGATCTCATCATCTCCTGCACTCCTCTTCTGAATATTGCTGAAACGTTTTACATCCAAACCTTTACATGTGTCAGTGCCACAGCTCGCTCCTTCCTTCTCCTGAGCCATCACTGAGGCTCCATCCCTGTCTCATTACACTGCAGTGTAATGTGGTATATGTATTGTGGTTTTTGGCCTCTGCATATTCTCATTGGCACAAACACAGGGGACAGGAGAAGTTCTTATTCTCAGGTCTGACAACAGAGCAGATGATGAAAGGAAGTTAGTTTTCTGCTTTGGAGCTTCACCATCATCACAGGACCATTCCTTCCCTGTCTGAGAGGCCAGAGCAGTCACAGACAATGGGCAGGGAAGGTCTGTGTAGCACGTGGCTGGAATTTCCTCTCTCTCAGAAAATGATGCGCATACACCTTCCTGTCACCTAGGGGCACATTTGTCTCCAGTGGGAGGGAAACACACAGCCCTGTACTAAATTCTTCTGCCATCTCCAGAAATCACAGCACATGTCCCCTGTGGGTGATGCTCAAGTCCAGGTTGATTAAGCGCTAGGCAGCTCCTTATTTCGTGGTCCATTTCAATAACTCCTTGTCTCTAGTGAAAAGGGCAGCAGAAGCTAGCAGCAAACCACACTTTGTGGTTGAAAGCAAAAGAGCCCCATTGCCAAGCAGGCAATGATTAGGATACCACCATTCACTGAGTGACTACTGAGTATGTACTTGATCTTACTGTGTGTCTAGCTGAGGTATTTACTTTCTGTAACTCAAAACTCAGGCACTATTCCTATTTTACAGAAGGAAATTTTAACCATACACCATGGATTATGGTGTCAGTTAGTTAAGCCATATAATCACTAATACCCTTACAATGCAGTTTCATATCCCTTTTTAGGGGAGGCTGGTATTGAGGTTTGAACTCAGAGTCTGGCATTCCACTATTTGAGCCACACCCTCAGGCTTGTAATAAAAGTATTTGTGCATAAAAGCATTTCTGCTATCTGCCTTATTTAAATCATAGGAATATGTATTAACAGTACCAAATACAATGTGAAAGCATTTATGAGTAGATCATTGTGCACTGATGTGAGCATTTATCATTTGAAAATGAAGGTCATTTTAAACTGTACTTTTAGAATGTACCAAGTCATAAAAAATATATTTTAAAAGAAACCATTACTTAGTAAAAGAGCCAATCAATTATTAAACCACAGAATGCCAAATAAAAAAAGACACAACATAGTAAACAACAATAATAAAAGACTCAGGGCCTAGGCACTATTCCTGAGCTGCTTTTGCTCAAGGCTAACACTCTACCACTTGAGCCACAGAGCCACTTCCCACCTATTCTGAATAGTTTATTGAAGGTAAGAGGCTCCTGGACTTTCTTGCCCAGGCTAGCTTCAAACCATGATCCTCACATCTCAGACTCCTTGGTAGCTAGGATTACAGATATGAGCCACCAGCATCTGGCTCCTGTGAGACAATCGGAAAGGTACTCATCTCATCACACCAGACTGTAGTTGTGGCGTTACGATTGTAACCAGGGACACCTCTTTCTTGGTGTCCTCCATGGTTCTCTAGTGTCCTGATCTCCCTGAGGACCCGGCGTGAACACATTCCTCATGGCCAGAGGCCAACCTATCATCAGCATCTCCAGGGACAGGACCCACACTGGCCTGCCTTCCCTCTCCCTGGGCTCTGGCAGTCTGCCAGAGCAGTTTACATGCCAGTGCTACATGACAGATCTCTCACCTGAGAGAGGAAGGAAGGAGCAAGGCTGAGTCTGCCCAGAGGCTGTGCTCGCCACATCATGCGAATGGTACTTTAGGTTTGAAGGTTGGTGAAGGCTATAAATTCAATCATCTTAAAATCACTGTCCTTTGCCCTACATGCCATCAGCTGGATAGTCAGAAAATGGCCTGCGTTAAAAACGAATGTGACTGTCTTCAAGAGCTCTTACTTTCAGGCGCAATCACTAGACAATCAAGGCACTTGGACTGACGGAGATAAGTCAGAGCGGCTGACCCAGCCCCAGTTGCAGTCCTCTATTTGTGACCTGAGCTAAAAGGGTTAGACTAAGCTTTGGCATTCCATTTTCAGAAAGGCCTCAAGTGTTCCTAAGTAGTCGGCTTGCAGCAGGGAAGGAGTATCCTAAAATTTCATTACTGGTGCTACACAATTATCATCTGAAGATCTAAATGTATATATGGTTCATTTGTAAATACCTTAATGAAGAGCCCTCTGCACCCGGGTTTCTGAAAGTGTAATGTGAGAAGCACAAATCCCTACAATGGGATCTTATAACTTTAGGATTTTGTAGGAGTTCAGTATTTGTTAGCTGAGTCTAAAATCCAAATATGTTGGTTTTATCTGGCATTGTTCACTGGAGCATCAACAAAACAAGGACATTTCTGCTTTCTAGTAACTGTGTGCATGTGTGTGTGCTGTGTGCATGTGAGTGTGTGCGCATGTGCACACATGTATACACACGTGACAATACTGTGGCTTGATTTTCCCTTGCACTTGCTCAACTTGCTTGCTTGGAGGTAAAGTCTTATGGTCTTTTGTGCTGCATAAAGTTCACTTTTTTTCTTGAGTATATGAAAAATGGGAGGAAAACATCCAAGAATGTTTGATTTGACCATTCTAAAACCTTAATACTATCAAAGTGATGGTTTATCAGAACAAGTCATGAAATACATACTATATGTAACACCAGGCTGTTGGATTTAAGTACTCCACTTCTATTCTGTTTATTATTAGAAGGTAAGCTTGTGGCAGGAGAAGCTACGGAATGAGAAAGGCTTCAGAATTTCTCACTTATCCATTCAAGTCCCCACTGACCCATACTGAGCAAAGGCAGACAGAGGGGACAGGAGTTTCTATACGTATTCAGGTAGACACACTGAGTTAAAAATGTAATGAAACTTCCACAAATGGAAAAGAGGTAGCATTCATTTAAGTATAAAATGTGATTTTACATAGAGAATTTTCTAGATGTCAGGATTCGGCAATGAAAAAGAGACTTGCTGTCTGTTACCAGCTGCTTCTATTCAGGGGAGAAAACAGGCATGAGGATGAGTACATGTGCTCATTCATTCATTTGTTCAGAAAATGTTCATTCTAGAAGCTTGGGGTCTATCAGAAACACGAAAATCACTACCCTCCAGAAGCTTACATTCTAGTGAGTAAAGAGGAGCAAAGCCCAGTATGAAGAAGCAGATAGTGAGATAGGTTGTGAGTGTATTTGTTAGGGAGAGGGAGATCACGGGTTAAGTGTAGGGTAGTGAAGGCTACATGTCCATGTAGTGTTCAGGAGGCGACATCTGAAAAAGTGAGGGATGAGTCACACATCCAAAGAAAAACTGCTGCAAATAGGAGGACTGCAGTGCCAAGGCCCTCAAGATTGGGTTACGGGGACCTGAAGGACACTATGACAGGAAGAGCATGGCTTACTAGGGGATCACAGAGCAGAGACTTTTCTAGGGTGCTCTTAAAGAAACTGGTGAATGAAAACAAAACTTGGCCACATCTGCCAGTCTTCCTCTACAGCCTTCTTCAGCTCCTCCCATGCAAGGCCAGCCTCTTCTGCACCACTGGGCCTGCTTTGACTTCCCTCTCTCAGTCCCTAATCTCTACTTCTATCTGGGCCACTGAATGTCTGTCTTTCCTCTTATAGACCCATTCGACCACAACTTACACAGTGCAGATGAAATTTTCCAGCCACTAGTTTTACTTAATGCTATGAAGGATATAGAAGCATTGCCTGATTAAAAAATATGTGTGTTGGCATTCGCAGGGAAGTGGACGAATCTAGAGCGAATCATGTTGAGTGAGACAAGTCAAGACCTAAGGAACAAAAGGCACATGGTATCCCTAATATGTGGCTATTAAATCCAAAGAGTACAAGAGCAAGGACTCAATAACTGCATACCCAAAGCTATGGACATGGTAATGGAAATACAAACATAACTATGTAGACATAAAAACCTATGATTCTATAGACACAATGTTTTATTTCATAAATTAATATGTTTCTATGACATACAAACCCTTAGCCTAATTTTGACTAAGTTCTAAATACTAAGTCCCAGTGATTATAATTAGAGATTCCCTCCTTGAACACTTGTTTGTTAAACTTGTCATTTAAAATACGATGTAAACATAAGCCATATAATGAATGATTGTTGTTCTTAAGGTACTATGTTATCTCTCATCACTTTTGCTGTCCCTTGGTTATCTCATATTGTTACCTATCTCACTTTGTTACCTGATATATCGGATATATTTGTATTTAGTTATTTGAAATTGGGTAGGGAACCGGGGAAAACAAGATGAGGAGTGGGGGTGGGGGGGAGGGAAAAGGGGACCAAGACATGAGAAAGGGTATCAATGTATGGGAATTAATGCACCATCTATCTGGCAAATATCATGTAACCCTTCTATTAATTACAATAAAAAATATATGTAAAAATATGTGTGTTAAAAAAACAACATTCTGCAATGATCAGTCAGTTCTTTGAAATTCATGAACATCTCTGGAAATGAGATTCTAAGTCCCTCCAGAGAATGCAATTCCTTCCTGTCTCTGTAACAAGTTACTAGCCTGTACATGGTCTTAAACTTGTTATTGTAAATTGATGTGTAGAGGGGCTTATTCTTCCTTGGTTTCACTTTAGTTCCCTTGCCTTAGGTGTATCTTTTATTTTGATTTCTCTACTTGTATCATGGAGTACCTCACTGGTTTTTGTATCTTATACACAGAGCCCAGGAAAGAAGGTTCTCTCAAAACAAGGTTAAATAGAACTCAACTAGTCAGAACCCAAGTGTGTGAGTTAGGAAAAACTGTTTCATTCCAGTGAGTGTCCCGTGTTCATCTCATCTGTAGAATGGGATTCAAATACTGGAGGATGTGCATGTTAAAATGCATCCATTTATCATTTCAAACCAAATGATGTTTAGGCACGCATGCCATCTTACAATTTCACTCACTCATCTTACTTTTGTATTTATGACATATAGGATGCATCATACAATTAGTGCCATTCAATAAACTTGGAGGGAACCACCTGGAAGGTTGTAAGGATGAATGAATGGCCGGTGAAAGTCCTCAGGTCAGTATGGCACAAAGTAAATTGTGTGTGTGTGTGTGTGTGTGTGTGTGTGTGTGCTGCTCTTGTGTTACAGGCAGTAAATTACTTAGGTTTACCTCCTTGTTGTCTCTTCCCTACATACATTTAAAAAAAATCCTTGTACTATTTCCTCAATGGCTTTTCAAAAACTGTCAAGAGGCCAAATACCACACTACAGTCTGCTCTTCATCTTATTCCTGCTCAATAGCTCTGTCTTAATGGAATGCCTTCAAGAAATGGTCCTACCTCTCCCAGTCACTCAGAAATTTAAAGAGGAAAAATGGATGGAAGCAATTCTGAAAGTTAGCATATGTATTTCTGATATTTATAGTTTATATAAATATTATTGGCGTTTTATTCCAACAGCACAATCTTTTAACTTTAGCACTAAAGCTTCAAGCTGGGACATTACGCATTGACCCGGTATAACTCATCCATCCACTCACTCATTAATTTATGAACTACTCTAGGCTAGGAAGCAGAAGTGGAAAATGCCAGTGTGCCCTGGGACCAATCTCCAGTTCATCTATCTTTTCTTTTTCAATCCATCTACCTGCCTACCTATCACTTACCTGTCTCTTTATTAAGTGTCAGACCTGGACCTAAGGTTTCTATTGGTGGTAAACACATGCCAGGGAATCTCAGAGTAGAATTTATATTGGGGACCAACTAGGTGATATGCCACTTGCTCTCCACGTCTTTCCATTGGGGAAAGTGATCAACCCACCTCATGGAACAACAGCTCAGAAGGTAACCAGTACTATGTAACTTTTAGAGGCCATAAACTATGCAATTATACTTTGAATCATATTTGTAGAGAGCTATTACATTCGCCATTACAAGATGGCGCTGGCATCCGCCTTGTGGTTGCGCCACTGAGTTGTTTGTCTGAAAGTTTCCAGGAAAAGATGTGATTGTTCTTGAGCTTTATGCATGATTGGAAGTATGTGTAATGCCATATTGCTACTTGTTTAAAATGTACTATAGAGGTGTACTTATATTATTGGCTATAGAATTGTAAGAAAGTAAATGTGATTGGATGATGGGCCTATAAAAGCCCAGGGTTTTGAGGAAGTCGGGGTCGACCCAGCATAGCTGTAAACTTGCTAAATAAACTGCTGCTCAAAAAAAAGTCTCACTTGTTACGTCTTCCTTGCCGGCCGAGGGGATAGCGACAACTGGTGGCCCGTACGGGGACGCCCGTACGCCAAGACCTTCACTTCCAACAGACTTCAGAACTCGAGGCAGTGCACCGGTAAGTTTCCCAGGTAAGGGGAACCAATTAAAGTCCAAGATAAGAGAGACCTATTAAGGTCTTGGGAGAGTAGGACCAATTAAAGTCCTGGAAAAGGGGACTAATCATTTTTGCTCTTTTCTGTAAATAAAGAAAGAGCGGGGAGAAAGCTCCGGTTTTAAATCATGGGAGCCTCAAAATCATCTCAGCTGGTAAAAAGCACAAAGGAACTGAAAGTGAAACAAAGTATCTTGAGACTTTTCCTCCTTAAGGTGGAGGAGGTAGCTCCCTGGTTCTCTGTGTCAGGTAATCTATCATTGCCTGCATGGGACAAGCTAGGAAAGGATTTAGACAATGTTGCAGATCAAGGACGTCTAAGGCCCGGAGTAAAACCCATTTGGAAACTAGTTGGGAGCTGTTTGACTGATGAGCGTTGCTCCGGCGTGCTAGTGGAAGGAAAAATGGCATTGGAGAAATTTAAGAAAAAAAAGTCAAAATCAAGGAGTAAAAATTCAGGGGAGGATCAAAAGGTTCCTTCTATTTATCCCCCCTTACCGCCTAAAAATATGCAGGAGGAGTCTAATTTAGAGGAGCCTGTGCTAGGCACAATATCTCAAGTTCGTATTACATCAGACTGAAAGAGGTCGCGCAAGAAAGCAGACCTTAATACAGGACAGGAAGTTCCTTTTTTTGAGGCGCTGCCCCCCCTACACTTTGTATGGTTGGTATTGCCTCAGGAAATGGCTAATAACCCCACCTTGTGTCAACTGTATGTACATACCGCGTTACTCCCCCTACGGAAAAAATTCCCTTTAGTGAGGTGTTTACATTATATGGATAATATTTTGTGGACCTGTAAAAATCAGGAAATATTGGATGAAGCCTTTGCCTTATTAATAAAATATTTAAAAAACAAGAATTTATTTATAGCCCCTGAAAAGGTTCAGAAATATAAAGTATCTCAGTACTTAGGGAGCATTATAACATTTCAAAAAGTAAGGCCTTTAAAATGGCAACTACAAAAAGACAACCTTAAGACCTTAAATGACTTCCAAAAATTAATGGGAGATATTAATTGGATCAAAACCTCCCTCCCTATAAACAATAGTAAATTAAAGCCCTTATTTAATTTATTGCAAGGTGATTCTGCCTTAGACTCACCAAGAATGTTAACCTCTGCAGCCAAAAGAGCTTTAAAAGTTTTAAAAAAAAGATTAGATTCAACATTTTTACAAAGAATAGAACCAGGACTAAAAATTTCTTTAATTATTTTGGCTTCTTTTAAACAGCCTTCAGAAGTCTTGTGGCAGACTGGACCTTTAGCGTGGGTTCACCCTAAATTGTCACCTGCAAAATCAATTGAATACTATCCCACAGCCGTTACAAATTTGTCCATTTTGGGTATTAAATTTAGTATACAACACTTTGGTTGTCAACCTGATCTTCTTATAGTTCCATATACTTCTAATCAAATTCAGGTTTTAAGTGCCACCATTAATAAATGGGCTATTTTAAATTGTATGTTTACAGGAAAAATAAATAATCATTATCCTAAGAGTCCTTTTTTACAGTTTTTTAAAAAACATCCTGTAGTTTTTCCGGTAGTTACAACAAAACAACCTATTATTGGAGCAGTTAATATTTTTACCGATGGCTCTAAGAATGGATTAGGGGCCTATTTAATTAAAGGACAAAAACCAGTTTTGTGTCAGTTTCAACCTGGGTCGGCACAAAAGGTGAAATTACAAGCTGTTATTACTGTATTTCAGAATTGTCCCTTCTCTTTTAATATTATTTCTGATTCCCTTTATGTAGTAAATGCCTTAAAAAGTTTAGAACTTGCTGGGGTTATCAACAAAAGTAGTAGTGTTTATAAATTATTTACACAATTACAGGACAATCTAAGTTTAAGTTAACCCGGCAAGCGGCCAGACAAATTGTGTTAAATTGTCCAAAATGTGTTACCCACCTACCGGTTACGTCATTGGGTGTTAATCCTCGTGGCCTCCTTCCTTTAAAAATTTGGCAAATGAATGTTACCCATGTTATGGAATTTGGAAAGTTAAAATTTTTACATGTCTCAATTAATACATGTTCAGGAATTATTCATGCCACTCCTTTAAGTGGAGAGACAACTCATCATATAATTACTCACTGCTTGGAAGCTTGGGCTTCCTGGGACATACCTTATTTAATAAAGACTAATAATGGCCCCGCTTACACTAGTAAGCAATTTCTTACCTTTTGCCAGACTATGGGAGTACAATTATTACATAAATTGCCTTGTAATCCTCAAGGACAAGGTATTGTAAAACGTGCTCATCGCACCTTAAAATTCTATTTACAAAAACAAAAAAAGGGAATTGGATATAAGAAAACACCTAAAGATAAAATTTCCCTTGTTCTTTTTACTTTAAATTTTTTAAATTTGGATATTCAAGGCCATTCTGCCACTGATAGACATGTTTCACCAACTATAGGACTACATAAAGGACTTGTAAAATGGAAGGATGTATTAACTGGCCAATGGAATGGGCCAGACCCCGTGCTCTCTTGGGCACGAGGAACTGTTTGTGTGTCTCCACAAAAATCACAGGATCCCATTTGGGTGCCGGAACGTTTAGTGAGGAAAGTGCAGAAGAATGAGCGTCATAAAAATCCTGTCAATGATACTACTACTAATGATGCTGTTGTGGCCATTAATGGAAACTCGAGTATTGTGGGCAATAATGAAGACGTTTCCTCTACCAATGCCAGTGACTAGTACTTCAAACGTATACCCATATATATTCACCACTAACAGTTCCTTAATTGTTCTCTTTCTAAATGTTATTTAAGTCAATGTTAAAATGTTAGTAAATTTAATTCTGCTGTGGTTATGCGCATGCCTACCTTTATTCCAATTCCAGTAGAAGCAACAGAAAAAAATTTAATAGTAAAATTGAGAAGAAAACCAAAGCGTAATTTTGGAGTGACTGCATTAATTGTTTTAGTGTCTTCATTAATTGCAACTGCCGCTGCATCTGCTGCCACTATGATTACTTCCATTCAGACTGCGACTACTGTAAATACTTTGTCTAAAGCGGTTTCACAAGCTATGGATACTCAAGTACAAGTAAATCAGCATTTAGCCCGAGGACTTATAATTTTAAATCAAAGAGTGGACTTGTTGCAAAAACAAATGGATTATATGTTTCAATTTACTCAATTAATGTGTGTAGAAACCACGTCTGGTTTATGTATTACTTCCTTGGATTACTATAATTTTTCACATACTGCAAATTTATCCCGAAAATTGGGTCATATGCTTCAAGGATCTTGGACTCAAAAATTTAAAAATCTTACTAATCAATTACGACAAAAAATTATAATTGTTAATTCCACCCAAGTAAATATTACTACTGTGGGAGAATTGGTATATTGGATTTCCCAATCCCTAAATTGAGTTAAAAAATGGGCTGAAAGTATGTCCTTAATTGTTATTTTATGTATTAAATTAGGATTATTGTGCTGGTTTGTTCTTGTTTTGCACAGACAAATTATCAGACAAAGAAAGCGCAATCACATGGTCATTAAACAAGCTCTTATGGCTCTCCAGCAACATAAATCTCCCCAAGCATGGCTGGGTATACTGGATCAATAGTCAAAGACGGGTAAAAGTAAAGATTGGTCTTGGTATCAACCTAAGACAGACTCCGATGCTCGAGTATCGGATGTTAAAGACGGGTAAAAACCAAGAGGCATCTCTCCAACCTAAGACAAACATAATCCCTTACCCTCAGTATAAAAAAATAGGGAAGACGTTTGGAGATCTGGCCAGTCTCTAAATTCCTACTCAAATTCTCTATACTTTCAGCCAAAAGAAAAAAGGGGGAGATGTAGAGAGCTATTACATTCGCCATTACAAGATGGCGCTGGCATCCGCCTTGTGGTTGCGCCACTGAGTTGTTTGTCTGAAAGTTTCCAGGAAAAGATGTGATTGTTCTTGAGCTTTATGCATGATTGGAAGTATGTGTAATGCCATATTGCTACTTGTTTAAAATGTACTATAGAGGTGTACTTATATTATTGGCTATAGAATTGTAAGAAAGCAAATGTGATTGGATGATGGGCCTATAAAAGCCCAGGGTTTTGAGGAAGTCGGGGTCGACCCAGCATAGCTGTAAACTTGCTAAATAAACTGCTGCTCAAAAAAAAGTCTCACTTGTTACGTCTTCCTTGCCGGCCGAGGGGATAGCGACACATATTTAATAAACACACTGAGTATTATGTGATATACTGTGGATGCCATGGTAAATGAGAAAAACAATGGCATTTTACAGGGAAGGCAGATGCAGAAGAAATAATTGTCAATATGACACAGCATAAGAAGTAGATAGTCAGTAACCCATGAGAGTGATTTAGGAGACAAAGACAGAGCAATTCTGGAGGGGACCAGGATGCAAAGGCTTCAAGATGGAGAAGTTCCAGACATTTACTATGACCACCAGCTATCAGTGTGTCTGTTTCACTAGAATTTATGAACATTTCAAAAATCTCATGATCAGAATAAGCCATTTTTTCCTCTTCAAAGGAATATTTCTGTAAATATAGCAACAAAACCTTTGATAGGAAGACAGGGCAAACAGAATTTGTAGTTCTTTTACTCCCACTGCGCAGCTGCCCGGAGGTCTTTATCATTACGAAGGGCACTGGCTCTTTGTAAGCCAGAACACAAACACATGTCATCTGCATCAGATGTCACACACTTCAAAGGAAGGGAATCTTGTTATCAATGTCATACAATTTCCAATCCATGTCTAATCTCACATGTCCATTTGCTTTCAAAGTGGAAGTTGGTTGCAAGTTGGTTGCAAGTTCTTTCCGGAGCCCTTTTTTTGTGCACATTCAACCAGGCCCTCCTTGAGAAAGCCACAAAAACAGGAGATCTCAAGTTCTAATTAGGAAGACTCTGCAGGACAGAACTACAACCAGCCCTTCCAAGGAGCAAGCACAGCCACTGAACAGAACTCAATTCAACTGGCAGTTTTTGCATGCGTTTTGAGGAGACACCTTTCTGTTTGCAGAAGAGAGTTCCTTGGAGGAAGAGAGATCTGCTTGTTAAGGATTTGATACAGTTGGAGAGAACAAGAGAAAGCTCCCAGGAAGAAATAGATAAAGTGGCATATCGGAGAAGCATGTGGATCTAGACTGAACAATTGACAAGTGGAGAAACACATCTACAGAAGGAAGAAAAAATAGAATTCTATCTTATTCCAAAATTGTCTTGTCAGCAAAAGAAGGGTTTTGACAATGAAGCAATCAGGGAAACCACCCTGAAGTTAGCAAATAAGCTCTGATGGAAGTAGGTACATTGACAGGAAACACAAGAAAATCGAGTCTAAGTGGCAGGTAAGGTGGAATCATATGGAAGATGGATCCAAAAGTGAGATGAATTCAGGTGCAAATGAGCTCTCCTTATGAGTGGCTCTTTGAACCAGAAAGGTCCAAAAGTCTGACCATATTCAGTAAAGTGAAGCTATCAAAGTCCAAGCTTCCATGATTCTAACAACCTCTTGAAACCGTTTCATGTATTTTACCCATCTATTCTCTATTTTTCCCTGAGTCTCAGTATTCCTTAAGGGTTTCTTAATTATGCAAAATACTTTGCTCAGTGCTGAAGATAAAAGATAAGTAAAATAGTTCCATTGTTCTACAAAATTTCTGAATCTAGCTGGTGAGACAACTGTAAGCAGAGCCATTACATTTAGAGTTTGCTACCTGTGACAGTAGGAGCTTGTGCAAACTGTAGAGGTATATAAGGCTGGCCCCCACTGAATGAGGGATGTGAGAAGATTCCCAAACAGCTTCTAATTCCAGAACCAGGACTTCTCAAACACCAAAAAGAAAATGCCCTGTAAGCCAGGCATTGGGTGAAAAAATTATGTTTTTCTAAACATTTTTAACAGTACTGGGATTTGAATTTCAGACCTTGTGTGTGTGTGTGTGTGTGTGTGTGTGTTGGCACTAGCGTGTAAACTCAGGAGCTGGGTGTTATCCTTTAGCTTTTTCACTCAAAGGTAGAACTCTACCACTTGAGCCACTGTTCCACTTTCAGCATATTGGAGTCTCACAGACTTTCTTGGCTGTACTGGCTTTGAACCACAATCCTTAGATCTGAGCCTCCTGAGTAGCCAGGATTACAGACATGAGCCATTGGTGCCCAGGCTCTGCTCTGGTTATTTCTGAGACAGGGTTTAAGTTTTTGGGCATACACCTGGACAATGATCTGCCTAATTTAGGCTATTATAGCTGGCATGAACCACTCTGCCCAGCTTCTTCCAGTGGGACAGATGTCTTGCAGATGTTTGGGCCTAGGATAGCTTGGAATTTCAGTCTCCAGCCTTCCACCTAGCTAGGATAAGAAGTATGCTCCATGCCGCCCAGTTATTCATTGAGATGGGGTCTCTCGTGTATTCCAGCACTGGCTTTAAAATCTCATTCCTCCCTATCTCGGCCTCTTGAATAATTAGGAGTTGAGTTGTGAGAGATTCAGATCTGAGTGATACTTTTGAAAAATTGCATCTGGTTTTAGGAACTTCCCATTACCTTTGCCTTTCTTCACAAGGAACATCTGATTATAGTTGCTAGGAGATATTAATCTTCAAGTTGTGTATCATGGCATCCATTATACCAGTGTGCTTCCTGTCTTGAATCAAAGGACAGAAATGATGGTTAAGGCCATCAGCAAAAAGGCTTCAGTTGCTGAGTTTTAGGCATCATAGCAACTAGCAGTAGATTCATTATGTAAGATGAATGGCTGTTTCCATCCAGTTTATCAAAAAGAAAGCAACATTTGGCTTAAAGAAATACCCTACAGACTGGGAATTTAGGGAGGTAGAGAGATGAGATGGGATTCCTGCCTTACAGGTTGGTGAGTCTCCTGAGGGATATAATCTAACCTGCTGTAAAGTTAATCAAGGCAGATTATCTTCAGGCAAACATGCCTTAGTGGGGAAGCAAGAGCCTTAATGCTTACAACAAACTGAGATCAATTGTGGAGGGAAGGAATTTCCTCCTGAGATTCTCTTCAATTTCATTTCATCAGAGAAGATGGATTCATTGACTCCAAGGACATATAAAAGGAGATAGAATCTATAAGCTAGGTACTTTTTGAGTAAATTAATTTATTTAGTCTACAGATATTTGAGTTTAAAAAAAAATAAATTTCTTGGCAAAATCACCTAGGACATACATGATCTCTTCGAACTGGCTCTTACAGTCCTCAGTTCAAAGTCTCCTAATGGGATATACATATGTTTCTTTGCTGTTCTCTTTTCTACCTATCACCATTTTTGTTGTTGTTGTTGTATCTACTTCTTTATTAACTTCTAATGAAAATTAGAACTTTTCTGGGTTCTGTGACAAGAGTATTTTTTTAAATCTTAAAACACTCTCTTCAGTGAAGCCATCTTTGGAATTAAGCATCACTCTTACCATGTCTGCCAGCTTGATTCTAATCCTGATATATTCCTCTTCTTTGGGGCCAAACCCTCAGATTTTTAACAAGTAGCTTCAAGTTAAGGAAAGGTCATTTTCCCACAGTTCAGTTCTATGAAAAACTTCCATCTACCATGAAAAGTTATAGTCTAGGGGTGAAGCAATCATATGCTAGAACTTCAGTGTCAATAGGAAAGTCTGTGAACACTCACATTGGTCGATCTTACCTAAGATTGCAGTCCTGAAAAGTGGCCTGTCTGTGTACATATGCCATTTTTTTAAAATGAGAGGGCAATGTGAAGGGGGCTGAGGTTTGACTACCACAAATCAGCACAAGGAAAACAAATGATAATGAATAATGAGCACTAGAATTCAAATTAACAGATGTTTTAAAGAGATGGAGTGCCAGTATTCAGTTCCATTTAATATCACGTTACAAAAGAACTATTTTGAAAAATAAAAAAAGGATTGAGGCAAAAGAAAAATAAAAAGAATAACTAAACCATCGAATGACCCCCCGTTTGTTCCTCATAAACTTCAACCACATCTTCTTCCTCCATTCCCAGTTCTTTTGGAGTATGGTTATCAGCAATTCTCTGACCTTCAGAGAAACCTGAGCGAATTCATTGGAACTCCCTGTCTTGGACAGTATGATTCTTTGAGTTTCTTGAGATGTGTTGTCATTTTTACTTTAAAGTGAATCTCACTGCTATCCCGTCCAATGACTTTGAGTTTAATGTACTCTCCTTCCTTCTTATCTCCCAAGTCTTCGGCTGAAGGTTTTGCCTCCTGGTCAGACATTGTGACAGTGGCTTCACCTGGAGGACTGTGTATAGCAGTGGCCGCAGGCAGACAGCTCCTGGCTCTGGGGTTTACAAATCTGTCTCCTTTCCCTACAGCACAACACTGCGGCTGCAGGGACTTCCACTTCCGCTTTGCCCCATCACCTTTTATTTTCAAATCAAAATTACATTTTATAAATCTTTATAGGGGCTTTAAATAATTCTGGAAATGTGGATTTGATGAAACTGCCACAAGCTTTTCAATTTTATTATTCCCTTGACATGAAAATGCAAGTTACATCTTTTTTTTTTAGGCAAGGATGCTTTTTTATCTGATGACAGTAAGAAAGTAACACTTTCTGACCACCTGCCAATTGTGGCCTAATAGGAGACCCATGTTTGTTATTAATAACATTACCATTAATATTATTACATTTATGTACATTATATAAAATATACAATTCTATTACTATATTGTATATATTAGTATAATTATACTATTATACCATATATTATACTACTATAACAATATATATGATAATGTATTATATATGTTATATGTATAATATATAATACATATAGTATATATTATATGATAAACAATTATTATTTTACAAGCTAAGAAAATGGAGTTGAGACACATCAAGTCATCTGACTATGGTCAGATAAGTGGCAGAAAAGGAGCTGACTCCAAGTCTGTTTATCTTTTGTGTCTGGACCTGTCACTGTGTCTCTGCCTCTGTAGGGCATCTTCTCAGTAAAAGTCCTGTGTGTGCGTGCCTGTGTGCGTGCCTGCGTGCCTGCGCGTGTGCAAGCGCGTGTGTGTGTGTGTGCAGCTGTAAAGGTGCAGAAGGGAATGACAGACCACCTGCTGTGGAATAAAGTGGAGGAGGAGTAGCATGGATTCCAACCATAGGTACTAAGTTTCCATGGAAGAGGTGGAAGTCTTGAGGAATACTAATCTTGCCTGACAAAGCTGAAAATGATGAGTGCTAACATTGGGGAGACAGAAGGAGCAAAGGCATTGAGATACAGAAAAAATAAATGGCATAGGAATTCATGGCCTGCCCAGCTCCCCTGGGCTTTATTTGTAAGTTTGCTTGGATGTGTGGTGGGAAGTGAGGCTGGGGATGTGGAAAGGCCAGCCTGCACAGGAACTAGGAAGCCTGGCAAGGGGTCATGGCACATGTAAAGAGAGCCTTGCTCTCAGCATCTCAGCGCCCTCACAAGGTCTCCATAGCTCCTTATCCCTTGTTGTATGAACTGAGTGAAATGATTGCATTTAAGATAGAGTGTTCGTAGAGAAATAGCAAGTGGTTAGAAACAAAAAAAAAGTTGTACTCATCAGCAGGCTAGGATGAGAGACAGGTTGAAATCATGAGACTAGAGTTGATCACTGAAGCCATGTTTGGCCTTCAACCTTTGTCTTGTAAATAAAAAGTACCCCGAGCCTTAAGCATCACAATGTTTGCACTGGCATGACTTTTAAAAGGCTACTCTCCACACATTTTTTTTTTTTTTTGCATCTAGATACATTCGCAAGACTAAGATCTATTATACATAATCATAATAAATGGCACTTCTAGACAGCCTCTTTAGCAGGGAAAGGCCACATTTCTCTTGCTTCTAAGCACTGATGAGACTCCACTTGTAACCAGTTGAGTCAATAATCAAATTGCAGTCATCTGGCTCCAAATCCTTCCTACTCTCTTCTAAATCAGCTGACCACTACAGGAAGGGAATGACTATGGAGGCTTGAGTCTCATCCTCCTGTAGTATTTTGTTTCTTATATGTGTCATGGCTGACCTGCGATACTGAGGGAGGAATGTTTTTGTCTATGTACATGGGAAGTGTTACAACATGGAACTACTAGTACAGACATGATGTTCATTTCATTGATTCTCTGAGACATTTCTAGAGCTGGAAACACAAGGTTTTAATTAGCAATTATTATGAAAGCTTTTGCTTGAATAATGAATCTTTTTTTTCTTCCATATATTTTTTATTGTAATTAATAGAAGGGTTACATGATATTCACCAGATAGAAGGTGCATTACTTCAAAGACATTGGTACCCTTTCTCATGTCTTGGTCCCCATTTCCCTCCTCCCATCCCCACCCCTGAGATGAATCTTTAAAGAACAGAGGAAATGAGATTTAGTTCATTGTCATATGCCAAAGCTGTGTTTTCAGTATATTGGATATATAACTAAAGAAAATAAGACAATTGGTTTAAATAGGTTTTCCCCTTTCCTCAAAAATATTTTAATATTAATTACAAATCAAGGGTAAACTAGTTAGAAGTTAGTCTGGCAAAGGAAAGTTCATGAGACTATCAACCTGACAAATATTAGCCACAGTGGTGCCTGGCTACTATCCCAGAGACAGGGAAGCACAAATAAGCTGGCGGAGATGCAGGCTGGACCTTAAACTGCCAGTTCAAGTGAGGAAAGAAATGACACTGTCCAAAAAAAAGCACTATTACCTGACTTATGAAATTGTAACCCCTCTTTTGTCACCTTTATAATAACAATTAAAAAATAAAAACAACTTACTAGCTATGTCCTTTGCCAAACAGAAGCTCTGCAGTTGAATGCAGTCCCATTTGTCCAAACTTTAATTTGTTGTGTTTCTTGGTCCTTATTAAGAAAGTCTCGACCTGTGCCAAGGAGACCTAGTGTATCTCCTATTATTTCTTGTAAAGTTTTTAGGGCATCTGCTTTTGCCTCAAGATCTTTGGTCCATTTGGAATTAATTCCGGAAAGTCCACAGAGTGGAAGAAAATCTTCACTAGCCATACAACAGACAAAGGCCTCATATCTAAAATATATCTACAGCTCAAAAAATTGAATCACTCCAAAACTAATCTCCAAAGTAACAACCATCCCATCAAAAGATGGGCCAAAGACTTAAAGAGAGTTTTTGATGAAGAAGAAGTAAGAATAGCCTATAGACACATGAAGAAATGCTCGACATCTCTGGCCATAAAAGAAATGCAAATCAAAACAACTCTAAGATTCCACCTCACTCCAGCTAGAATGGCCATGATCAAGAAATCTAACAACAACAGATGCTGGAGGGGATGTGGCCAGGAGAGATCATTACTACATGTTGATGGGAGTGTAAACTCATTCAACCACTCTGGAAAGCAGTATGATGGTTCATCAAAAGACTAATCACAGAGTTCTCCTGTGACCCAGCAATCCCACTCCTTGGCATTTACCCAAATGTTCAGAAACAAGGACATACTAAAGCCACTATCACAACAATGTTCATTGCAGCATTATTTACTATAGCTAAGATATGGAACCAACCCAGATGTCCCTCAGTAGATGATTGGATCAAGAAGATGTACTTATACACAGTGGACTTCTATGCTGCCAAAAGAATGACATTATCCCATTTGTAAGGAAATGGAAAGACTTCAAAAAAAAATCATATTAAATGAAGCAAGCCAGACCCAA
This sequence comes from Megascapheus bottae, assembly GCF_031878675.1. NCBI lineage: Eukaryota > Metazoa > Chordata > Mammalia > Rodentia > Geomyidae > Megascapheus > Megascapheus bottae. Next base: position 51,873,773 of record NC_143524.1, read on the forward strand.
AGAAACATAGGCTCCATGGTTTCCCTAAATGGTAATAATTAGAACACATCTAGGACTCTCCTAGCAGGGTAGGGAATGGGGGAAAACAAGATGATTGGGAGGGGATGGGAAGTGGAAATGGTGACAAAAACATGAGAAGTGGTATTAATGTGCAAGAAGTAGTCCACCTAAAACCTGAATATAACTGTAACCCATCTACACATTATCCCAACAATAAAAAAATAAAAACAACAGTAACTAATGCAAACCAGATGCCATTGGCTCATGCCTATAATCCTAGCTCCTCAGGAGGCTGAAATCAGGATCACTGAAGCCTGCCCAAGCAGAGAAGTCCATGAGACTCTTATCTCCAATCAAACAGCAAAAAATCCAGCCTTGGGTTATTGCCCCTGTCTTGAGTTCAAGCCACAGGACTAGTGGGTTGGCATACACACTCCCCCCCCTTCCCTATCTCTTTTCTCTGTCTCTCTGTCTCTGTCTCTCTCTCTCTCTCACACACACACACACACATCACAACAACAAAGAAGCAACAGGGGTAGGCTGGTAGAGTGGCTCAAGTGATAGCTCCTAGCAAGCACAAGGCTTTCAGTTCAATTCCTTCTACTTAAACGAATGAAAAATCATGGCTAAAGCTACATCTACCAAAGCACTGTAGGAATGCCCACTTCTTCACATCTCTAATTTCTCTAATCCACTCTATGGTGAGCAAAGAGTCATGGCTTTTTCTACTTGTGTTAAGTTTAACTTTGATTTCAAAGTCCGTTCTTTGGTCATTGTTGAAGCTGTGAAAGATTTTGTCATAAATTCTAGTGTGAGGATGAAATGAAAGTGTTTGGCAGATTCCTCTCGTGGTATATGGCTGATAATTAAATTATCTTATTAGTCTTATTTTTGAATTTTCCCCCATGTTACACTGGAGTATTTTACTGTCTTCCTAGTTGAGTCCCTGATGTTGTTCTGTTTGAGGGAAAGCTGTCCGTCTCATGACTCATTGTTTTAATGTAGATTATCAAGTAACAGCTAATTGGTCTCTTGGCCAAAATTTGTTTGATTGCTCACCATGGATCTATGCCAGTGTATTCTTGGAGATTGCTTAGAGATTAGTAACTCTTCGCATGTTTTGAGTTTTCTATGATAAGATCATTTGCAGATTTGTCCAGTGAATAGTAAAGTTCACCTGTAGGAAAGTCCTAGAATAGGGTAGAAGGTACTGGAATGGAGGTTCAGAAGCTCTATACCTGCCTCCCCTGTCTCTCACCCATCATTCCCACACCCATCATTCCCACACCCATTCCCTCGCACAAAAGTCACCTGTACAGTGGACACTACAACTCCAGGACCTAAGTCCTCCTTTTCCTTTATAATGAATCCAATCCTCAGAAGAGATTCTGCTGCTTTGATAAGAGACCCATGGGGATGGGAGGCATCTAACCTCCCACATGTAAGTGAAATTTTAAAAAATTAAATAAATGCTTGGTTTTATTAAGGACTAGTGGGTATCTACTTGTTTTGAGAAGAATGGTTGCTTTTCAAAAATGATTAACGAAAATAGCTCCATGACCATTCACCATGCTGCCGCCTCCTCCGCCTCCTCCTCCTCCTCATGCTAGCCAAGAGAGAGAAACAGCAATCACAAGAACAATTTCCCTTCTTCTGTACTGACTGAATCAAGAAGAACTTGTAAATACCTCTTAGTCATAGTCTACAAGGAATTCCATTCCATATTTCCATTGCATTCACATACTCTATTGTACACAATTTATATAACTACCCTGTAATTGTACAGTTCATTATCCCTTTTCCCCAGGGAGCTGTCACCTCCTTGAAGGCAGGCACCCACCTTGGTTACTCAGTATCACCCCTGATGAGCATAGCTCCTGGCACAAATTCCTCACTATAAGATAATTAAATTTACCATTTTATACTGTTTTATAAATAAATATGTTTATATAAAATTATTATAATTGCTTAATTTAATATTTATTAAATATTTATTGCTATCTGTTTAATGTATAAAATACATTTATAATATATTTTTATTTATATTTTATTATTTATTTATTATATATTTTTATATATAATATCTCTAATCTTTAAGTACTTTTACCATATGGATTCAAGGCAATGTGTCATTTCATAAGTACAACTCTTCATCAATGTTACTGTTTCCACCATTCTCATCTCTCCTGAACTTACTACCCCCTTCAAGTTACCTAGTTCCATTTCATAAAGTATGCTGAATTTTATGCCTCTATTTGTCTATGCTTCCTCTCTCCATTTGTCTGCCTTCCCTCTCCTTGACCTGTCTCCCACAGTATGCTTTAGTTTCCTGTTACTCGCTTTGTTGAGATGTTGTAAGTTAGGTGTGCGAAGGAGTTAGAGCATTGCAACCCTTCCCCGGATTTTTTTACATCTATTTTTTTTTAAGTTACTTGATTTTTGTAGACTACTGTAAATGCCAACGTCAGCTGCAGAAGTCCAGGGAGAGGTGACATTACTCCATGCCTGTGCTGAGAAGCACATCTCCACAGGGTGCATATTGCTATCCCTAATTCACCTCTCAGATTGTTTACTCAGCAAGTGAAGCTAAAGCAATATGGCTCCTTCTCCCTCATCTCATTGCCTTTAGTTACATAAAACACTTTGATTTGCTTCCAAAATGCTGGGAAGGAGAAAAGGCCAATGGTGGAACACACTAGGATCCTTATGAAGTTCTTATTCAAGTTTGAAAGTTCAATGACTCTGATTGGGAATATGATTGAGGTAGTCTATAAACCATACTTAAAAGCAAACAGTTCTCTCAGAACTTTTTGATAAAGAGTACACAGTGGCTCATCCCTCAAATGACTGGTCAAATAACTGTGAATGCTAGAGTAAGTGATATTGAGGAGGTTAAATTACTACAAGGCCAATGGAGACTCTAATGTGATCCTCTGCATTGTGATTCTTTAAAACAGGCCTATGATATGGTATGGTGGGTAATTATTTCACAAATATGGTAATAGGCAATTTGAAAGTAGAAAGCTCAGAAAACACTGGTTTAGTCCAACTTGGCACTGTAATAGACGGGAGAACTATTAAACGGTTCCACAAGAGAAAGACATTTATGAGTGAGTATAGAATATACTCTTAGTATCTACATTAGCACATACATATAAACTACCATATGTATTAACACTTATATACACACTGGTGTGTATATTATTAGTACATATACTAGAAATTAGTTTAAATTTACACAATGCCTATTATAGTGCCATATTTCACATTCATCTGGCCAATGAGATGACTTCCTGCAGTGTTATGCTAACACTTTGAATTACTTTTGCCAACTCCATCCTAAGGGCCAGTGAGCTTTGCCCCAAACAGCTAAACCAATTGTTTCATAAAGCCCTCTTTGCTCACTAAAATAATTACTTCTTCAGCACAATGTGTTGCAATTGTGGAAATATTTTTTTAAATCTCTAGTATAAAGTGCCTTTTCTAGAACTAGAATTTCATTAGAAAAGAGCATACAAGAAAAGTGTGGCCTAAAATTTACCCCTCAAGGATTATATAATAACTGAAGGATAATTGCTTTGCTACTAAATGTACGATCTGGCAGAAAACCAGAGGTACAATGTTGAAGCAGGCTACGGGTAGAAAAACCATTCTCCAAATAGATAGGTCAGTAGCTCTGCTCTTTCTGGTGTATAAACTGAAGCTTGGGCTCCACATGAATTCTTTTAAAAACTTGTATCTTATTTACTTATTTAGTTTAAATTTTATTGTAAAGGTGATGTATAGAGGATTAGTTACCCAAGTCAGCTACGTAAGTCAGTTACATAAGACAGTATATTTCTTTTTGAATGGTGTTAACCCCTTCCCTTCATTTTCTCTCAAACTTTTCCAATCGCAACCTTCCTCCTCCCCACAAGCTGTAAAGTTATTTCCAACACAGTGTCCAGTGAGTATCACTGCTGAATCGGTTCACACTTTGCCCCATCATTTCTGTGCTTCTCCTCTTCTCCAACTCAATAAACTTATTTACAGGATAAAGGGTACAGCAATCAAAAAGTGCCAAATGGGAATAAACTAAAGGAAAAAAGAAAGGGAAAAGAAGTAACTGTAAACAGCCCTCTTGTTTCCATTTCTTGAAGTTCATTTTGATAAGCATCACTTTATATGGTCATATGCACATAGCTATTGAGCCCTTGTGATCCTCGCTTAAGAATATTCTCCTTTGTTCTCACTGTGCTTAGTGAATTCTAGAATTCAGCTCCAGACGCCTTCTTTCTACTTATGTAACTTATATGATTTTCTTCCTCTACTAAATTTTATTTCCCCTACCCCTACTCCTAACCCATCTCCTTAGGCTGAAATATCATACGGCAGGATTGGAAGAACCAAGCAGGTCACACCTGAATTCTGGCTCTGCTTGTATTTGACTATATACAAATATGTTCCCCACCTAAATAAAATGTTCAACATGGTAGCTAGATCAAAAAATGTCATAGAAATAATTTTCCTTCTAATTGTTGTATGCATATTAGAGCAATCTGCTTAACCAGAGTAAGAGCAAAGGGCAGAGGACCTGATACACATGTGCATGTGCACACACACATGTATATGTGCACTTGAGTGTATCATCCCTGCACCTTTTCCTTTTCTCTACCATGCTAAGAACATGGTTTTATTCAAAAGCAATCTGTCAAATGCTTCATATTAACTTCAAAACATCTCACAGTAGGTGGTTTAAACTCATTCTATCTATAGTGAAGTTTACAAGACAATAAATGAAGTATAATATGTAAATTTCTAAATACAGTGCCTAAGAACTACTAAGAATATTATCCTCACTACAAAGCTGATAAACTTAAGTGTGGGGATAAAGCCTGCAATGAGATCTCCATTCTCTCTTGATTCCATCTTAAGAGTTAGTGAGTTTTGCCCAGGAACAGCTAATGCAACTGAAAATTATCACCTCCTGGAAATGGAAAGAGACAAATAGAAAGAAGGTATCGAATTCCTCAGTGTTTGGTGATTCATTGTGAGATGCCAGTGAACAGATGTGCAAAAACAGCATGTCCCACTTCTGAAGGCTGGCAGAAAGATGAGTCATGTCTAAAGGATTAGAACCCTGTCTTGACATCTTCAAGTCATCAGTTTTCTTGGCAGTGGCCACATGGACTTAAGGTTAATTTTTCCCCTCAAGTCTGTGTTCTACATAAACAGCAGCAACTGACAGAAAGGAAAGTTGGAAAAAGCGTTGGAAGACTGGAAAACTGGTTTTGATTACATCATCTATGAATGTGATAGTTTTGGCCTTTTTGTTTTTGGTTATTTTATCCAAAGAATACTATGTACCTTCTGGATGCTAAGTTTTCACTGTTGTAGGTAATAGGATGTGGGGCATAGAAAAAGGTAAGCAAGGAAAGTCTAGTGAGGCAGAACAGAAAAGAAAATTAATGAATATAATTTAGCGATTAGTACTAAGCCCAAGTTATGACAGAGGACTTGGCCCAAAAGGCAGAATACTGAGGACACTTAGGACTCAGAGCACAATGAGCCTGAACAGTGTGTAACAAGCACTGAGAACAGGGGGGCCTTAAGCAGAGGAGTTGTACCACAAATAGAGGATGGAGGCATTCGGCAAAGTTGGAAAGTAAGAAAGTAAGGATGGCCTGATATGCAGTGGAGCTGAGAGGCAAGACTTGGAGAGAATTTAGAAAGACTGGATTAGACAGGTGTGTGTTATACATGTGTGTTCTGTTACAGATGAAAGAACAATCTGGGTATGTATCAAGTATAGCATACAGAATAGCATCTTCAAAGGTTTGTACCGTGATGTCAAGAGATTATGAATTAGAATAAACATTGTGTCAGTATGTGTGTGAGTTTCCTGATACAGATTATAGAGACCAGTCTGTGTGAGAATGTATATCAGGCTTAGCATATAGATTAAGAGTTATCAGTGGTCATTCCATACCGTGACTGGTTTGACAGGTGACATAAATCAAAAGCTAGATGTTACAAGAGGAGGAATCTAATGTTAAGTCTGAATTAAGGTAGTATCAGTGGAGAGTGTTAAGGAAGGAGAATAAACAGTAACTGAATTATTGAGTGAAGATAGAAAAAGAAAAGTCAGGAGTGGTTGTAGAATTAGGCTTGGGTATGGTTGGAAAATGGGGGCATTTGTTCAGATAAGGCGATACAGAGAGACTCACAAAGGGAGAGCATGAGATTTGAATTGGAGCTAGCAAATTAGGCAAAATGGAAATTAATAACACTCAGTGGATAAGCTTACCCTTGGAGAATAAAGAAAATAAAGAAGCTAAGGACAAAATTCAATAGAAAGTGGGGGCTCGTGGCTCTCCCGTTATAAATACAAACTATTCAGAAGGCTGAGATCTGAGGAGACCAGTTCAAAGTCAGTTTGTGTAGACAAATCTTAGGGATTCTAAAATCCAATTAATCAGAAATAACAAAACCAGAAGCAAACAAAAAAAAACCTGGAAGTAGCTAAAATGGTAGAGTACCATACATAAGTGAAAAAGCTGAGCAAGAGTACAAGGTCCTGAACTTAAATTCCAGAATCTCCTCTACAAAAAAGCCCTGCAAACCCACCTCATTAGAATATCAGTATTTTAGAAGAAGAAAGAAGAACAGTCAAGAAACTATGGATGAGACTTAGAAGATATATGAAGATAACCATAAGTACATGCCACCGAATGCAGGAAGGACACAGTAGTAACCAATGTATAAGATTTTGTATTGGATCTCTGTCTCCTTCAGAGGATGCAGTGAGTTCAGAAAACACCAGAACAGGAGACAGGCTTTGTCATTCATTACAGGCTCTGTGAATCATTAGTCTTCGTTCAATTCTTGCCACTCTTGTCTCCATTGCTTAAGTAGCAAGTCTTAATTTTTACTGTCTTGTTTCTACCAGAGGACTTGAGAGGTGAAGCAGGGACACACTTCTAAAGTCTTGACCTACTTTTTATGTTTTTTTTTTTTTAACCTAATGAGAAAATCAGCTAGGAAAAGTCAAATCACTTATCATTGTCAGAAAGGAACAATGATTTTCACAAGATCCCAGTTTCAACTACGATCATCATTCAGGAATCTGAAATATGTTTTTCATTGAATACTTGTATTCCTAGAAAGTCATGTATAAATTCATTTTTAAACAAATCTGTTTTTTTATGGCTAGCAAAATAGTTTGCTGTTGAAAAATACCTATTTTTTGTTCCTTGTTTTGAATGTCTTTTTTCTCAAAACTTAGGGATATAAAAAATCTTAAGGCTGCCTCTGACCATCATTATAAATAAGCCTCCTATGTCTTTGTCTCATCTGATGTGAGAACTTTCATGTTAGGAGGGACAGGACCGGAAGAATAGCACAGGACAGTGAAACTGGTATGGATTTGGAACCAAAATAAGGTTCTAAACTATAATGGACACCTGACTTTTTGCACTGTGCTAGCTTCTTTGCCTACTCTTTTCCTATGAGATGTTTGATGACACTTTCCAGCTGAGGAAATTGTGGAGGAACTTCTAGGTTACAGGACCCAAGGCTCTGGTGAGAATCCCCTGTGGGATATATACTCCTGACTCCCAACACTGGGATTCAATGTCAATAGCAGAAAGGGTGCCACTCCGGACACTGGGAGTCTGAGAAGAGGATTTTGTGTAAGTAGAGGATACATCACCCAACATAGACAAACACACTCCTCAAGGAGAAGGCTGGTTTAACAGAGAGGGATCGCTGCTAAAGCCCCCATGAGCACTTAGCTAATCTTCCTAATGCAGGCGAGCAGAGGCAATCGTTTAAAGAGGAAAGCTTGGCTTCAATTGGGAATAGCTTCATGAAGGCACATGAGTCTGGTAAAATCCAGACTATCGAGGTATGCAACGCCCCTGAGTGAAGGAGAAGTTAAACCTATGGCTGTCCCTTTCCATAGCCCTTTATTCAAGGACATAGCATAGAGTCCAGGGTATGATAACTGCATACCACTCACTCTTTACTATTATCTTAAGGATCTATAACTGTCCAATACACAAAACATGAAGCCATGCAGTCTTAATTAGCATCCACTTGCAACCATATGTTAACTCAAAGGTCCAGGAGAAGCCGGTAAGGCATAAAGAAAACTCAGACCAAATTTTATCAAGTGCTTTGTGAAATGGTAACTCCCTCGCACAAACTACCTACAGATTTTTTTTTAAATTTCCATTGAATATAAACAGAGAAATCAGGCTCAGAGAGACAGAGGGCATGTATTTTTCTCTCATATGTGAAAGTTAGATCTAAATGATAAACATATACACAAAGTGATTAAATTATGATATATGTAGTGGAAGATTCCAACAGTGTAACTCCTTTGCACAACAAACTTACAGTTAAACAAACTCAATGCCAGGAAGCTGAAACATGTGTTGGGGAGGGGAAGAAGGTTTGAGGAGGGGAGCCAGATAAATGTACAGAGGAAGGATGGGAGGAGACATTCATGTACATATGTGAAAATGTACATATATGAAAATGGAGCCAGGTAAGTTCAGGGGCTGAATGGGGTTGGGAGAGAGTGGGAAGAGAGAATGATGGAAGAGGTGATTGACAGAGACCTTGAAAAAATATATTCATAAGCTGACATGTTGAGTTGAAACTCCTTAAAGATAATACGTGCAAATGTAGGGGAGAATCTAATGAGATAAGACATGCACTTTATAAGCTGCAAATGACTATTCAGTTATAAGGGAGTGATATTATTACTCTGACAGCATGTTAGTTTTAGAATACTTAGCCAATGACCCTTTTTAAAAAAATACCTTTTAACATGTTTCAAATCTGTTTCTGAATTGTATTCTTCTGAGATAGGTGTCTAGGTAAATAAAGAGGAACTTAAGTAAAGTGTCACTTAAGTAAGTGACACATGAGTCATTGTCTCTAGTGAAATAGATGTTTGTTGGTTTTGCCTTTTAAAATGATACAGTGATACAGTAATTTTATTTAAATAATTTTGCCACCAAGCAATATTTACTGATTCCATGGGAAAGGTCACAGAAAATATATTACAGCCCAAATACTGTATGTACATGTGTGAAAATGGACCAATGAAACTTGATGAAGTTGTTTCAGGAAGAGAAGGGACAAAGAAGAGTGTTGGGGGGTTTACCGTATGCATGCATGGACATATTAAAATGAAACCCATTGGTACAGCCAATTGATGCGAATGAAAATGCAGGACAGAAAGTAAGCTTTCAAAACCCCTTTTCTTTTTGTTTTTTTTTTCCATATATTTTTATTGTAACTAATAAAAGGATTACATTATATTCACCAGTTAGAAGGTGCATTACTTCACAAACAATGATACCCTTTCTCATGTCTTGGTCCCCATTTCCCTCCCTCCACCCCCATCCCTCATCTTGTTTTCCCTCCTTCCCTATTCTATTTCAAATAATCAAATAAGCATATATACAATATATCAGACAACAAGATGAAACAATATGAGATAACCAAGGGACAGCAAAAGAGATGAGAGATAACATAGTACATTAACGACAGCAATCACTCATTATATGGCTTTTGTTTCTATATCCTGGAGGTCCTTTCATTTAGCCTCATCCTATATGGCCTTATGTATCTAGGTCAAAACCCCTTTTCTTGCAAAGGTGGTTCAGCCTTGTTCCAAGTAGACCTTGAGCAGATTACGTAACCTCCGGAGCCTACTCTTCCTCATCTCTGAAACAGATATTCACCAGTCACTCTGCCCACTCAGAGAAGCTGTGAGGACTAAATTAAATAATGGCTGTACCAAATGGAAAGTACTATAATTTAGAAAAAAGAGAAGGGTGCATGTTGCATTAATAGACCACCAGGATGGCTTATTATAGACAGGGGGAAATATTACTGAGAAGAGTAGGCAGAACTTGTTCATTGTAGGAAATTCTGAAAGTTGACTCTAGTCAGAGGAACACTAAAGATTGAAATCAGAAGTGGAATTTAACGGCTAATAGCACTAATAGGATTAATGTGTGAATCTTAATATATTCATTATTCCTGATTATCTTTTAAATCAAATTTTTTGGTTGGTTATGGGGCTTGAAGTCAAGGCCTGGGTATCAGGATTTCAAAAGGAAATTTTTATCATGATGAAGGTGCAAATCAAGAGGACATAAAATGCTAAATCTTGAAGTAGGCAATACCAAAGTCTTAAAATTCATTAGAGAAAAGATCTTGTGTGGCACTATTCGCCTTTATAGAATATTCTAACACACCTTGGTATATTTTGTTCACATGTGTATGAAACACTCAACAAGAAAGATCATCTGGTTGTCAAATAAAGACTCAGGTTGTGCTAAGAGCTTTCTTAGAACATGGAAGCTGCCAGTGGTACACACACACACACAATACACGCACGCACGCACACACACACACCCTGAGTGAAGTCAGCTGTTGTTTTCTTCTTGGTTGTGACTCTTAGGTTAGGATTTGCCTCTGGTTTTCTTTCCCAGAAGAAAGCTGGTAAGGAAGTGATTTCCACAAAACTTCAACAGTAAGTGCCTACTTTACTATCTGTGAACAGAAGCAATGAGTCATGGTAAGTTTTAAATATGAGACACTAATTGAAATTTTAGGATTGCTCCTAAGGGAAGAGAATGCAGTATTTCTGCTCTATTTTCATGGCATTCCAAATTTGATAGTTGTATTTGTACAATTTGATATGTGTAAAATGGCCTCTTTCGCACATGCTTTAGAATAGAGTCTCAGTTTCACTATGTATTTATAGGAATTTTGCTTGTGGAAAATCAACATCATGAATGACATTGAGGAACATGACCAATTTTTTTCCCCATCCTGAGGCTTTAACTCAGGGCCTGAGCACTGTCATTGACATTTCTCAAGGCTAGGACTCTTTACCTCTTGAGCCATAGCACCACTTCCAGCTTTTTCAATGTTTGTGGTGCTATGGAATCGAACTCAGGGCTTCATGCATGCTAGGCAGGCACTCTACCACTAGGCCATGCTCCTGGCCCCAAACTTGACCAATTCTTATGATTATATTCAGATTTTAACCAAACCATATAGAATGACACTAAATGAAAGGACCTCCAGGATATAGAAACAAAAGGCATATAATGAGTGATTGTTGTCCTTAATGTACTATGTTATCTCTCATCTCTTTTGCTGTCCCTTTGCTATCTCATATTGTTACAGTATTTCACCTGGTTATCTGATATATTGTATATATGCTTATTCGGTTACTTGAAATCAGATAGGGAAGGGGGAAAACAAGATGAGGACCGGGTTGGGGGGAGGGAAATGGGGACCAAGACATGAGAAAGGGTATCAATGTATGTGAAGTAATGCACCTTCTATTTGGTGAATATAATGTAACCCTTCTATTACAATAAAAATACATGCAAAATATATAAAAAAGAATAGGCTAAGGAACAAAGCCTAATCCCTGAGTCCAAGCCCCAGTATTGGTAAAAGGAAACAAAATGATTTAAAATATGGCAAGTATGTGCTACTGAAGATCAGAGATACAAGTTGTTTTTTTTTTCTTGTCTTTTTATCTTATAAATGACAATGTATGCAACTTCAAAGAATATCATGCCTGCAAATCTTATTTCTATCATCATATAGCTCCTTGTCAATCCTTGTATTCACCATTCTTGATTGAAATATCTGCAGCAGCATTGTGTCCTACCATTTTTCTCCATCTTTGTTTTCTCCTTCATTAAAAGAAATGGCCATAGTTAAAAAGAAAACGACTACATACATCATAATTTTCAATCTTAAAACAACCCACAAATGCCACCACTGTTAAGAAAAAACTGCTTGCTACAAACTGAAGAATAATCTGATTTGTACTTAAAAATCAACCAGAATTTCCTAAGTACTAATCTTCTAGGTACTGAGACAAACATATGTAGACATGGATCCTCTTCACAGGGAAAGAGGGATCACCTGAACAGTTTTTCCAAGATGGCTAAGCAAACCTTTTCTCCCCTTAGGAATTCTGTGCTGGAAGGCAAACAAGTAAAGGGGATTTCAAAATACTAAAAACTTTGGTTCAATTTATGAAGAAAGTTCATTTGAAACTATAACTTCATACGAAATACAATACATTCATTTGTCTGCTCAGGACCACTAGGCACTCCCATCTCGCTTTCAGCATTAACATGCTGATGGGGAATGCTAGGAGAATCAGCAAGCTGGTTTCTATGAGAGAACACCTAATCCAGGTCAAGTCATCAACAACCACAAAACACCCTCCTTTCCCTCCCATCCTGCTTCTTCTCTCCTTGCTTAAATTATTCCTTCCCTTCCTTTTTCCTCCCTCCCCGCCTCATTATCTCTTTTTCTTTTTCTCATGATCACAGTGAGCAACTGGTAACCTTTCTCTAGTGAAAAGGTCAAGGATTACAATTAGTAGGCGTTGAGAGATCACTTTTCTAATTCACTGAAGAACCTGCCCTAGTTAGGGAAATCAACACTCTTAAAAAATACGTATTTTATTGTAATATTTTTATTGTAATTAATAGAAGGGTTACATTATATTTACCAGATAGAAGGCACATTACTTCACAAACATAGATACTCTTTCTCATGTTTTGGTCCCCATTTCCCTTCCCCCCCATCTTGTTTTCCTCCCTTCCCTATCGTAGATAAATGAACACTCTTATTCCTGCAGAACTGAATCCTGGAAGCCAGGTATTTTCACAGCACTTCTATGCCCAGTGTGTGAGTGCCATGCAGTTCTAAACTTGCCTTTCTATAGTTCCAGCAGACAGGCTGCCCCCTTCTGCATGTGCTTAGGGAACCTTTTCTTTCATAAATCACAGAAAAGAAAGGATAATCACCTCTGTGTGATGTATGATAATTCAGTTAAGAACTGGTACCTTAAACATAAGAATCCTTCACCAATTGAACAATTTCAGATTAGACAAAAAGAATAGAGAATTCTTAACCATAAGAGGTAACTTCTACATACAAGATATTCCACTGTATGATGAAGTATCATCTCGGAGTAAAAGTCAGGAGGAAAGTCCAGATGAAAATGCATCATTGTGGGGGGAGGGAAATGGGTACCAAGACATGTGAAAGGGTATCAATGTATGTGAATTAATGCACTTTCTATCTGGCAAATATCATGTAACCCTTTTACTAATTACAATAAAAAATGCAAAAAAAAGAGTTTGAATTTGAAAAAAAAAAAGAAAATGCATCATTGTAAAGAAGATACAAGACCTATGCTAAGTTTGCATTAAGAGGTTCATTTCTCAGATAATTTAACTTGTTTTGCTAAAGGAGAAAAGGCTGATCCTGGGAAGGAACATCTTTATACTCAGTAAACCTCATCCCTAAAAGAAACTAAATGCCTTGTAAACTTTTTTATGTCAAGCTGATTCTTGGATAGATTGCAATGACAAAAGACGACTCTACTAGTATAGTCCAAGGATGGTACAGAAACAGCTACCATTCTTACTGGATCATTCTGGGGTCTGAGCATGGCTTTGCCTGAGGATACTGTTATCATAAAAAAGAACTGTAAGTGAAGCCGGGTTTCTGGAGTATTCTATACTATGCTCCCATGGTTCCTTTCTGCTTTATATTTTTCTTTTTTCCTTTTTTATTGTAATTAATAAAAGGGTTACATGATATTTGCCAGATAGAAGGTGCATTAATTCACATACATTGATACCCTTTCACATGTCTTGGTCCCCATTACCCTCCCTCCACCCCCACCCCTGCTTTATATTTTTCGATGTGCTTGCATTTGGAGCTGACTTACAAATCTTTGTCCTGACAACCATAGGAACTGCTGTCTTCCTTAACTATGCTTTGGTTCCAAGACTGTCCAGGCCTAAGACATCCATCACATGCCATACTTTTCTGATCCAAGGATAGGGATCAGAGAGCCAAAAGAAATGGTTTGTAATTCAAGTTTATATGCATGTAACCCATGCTACCCATGTCCCATGCAGGACAGTGGCTAGAGACATTGTCACTGCCCTCACAGGACAAGGAGAGATGCCACAGCTCACTGGGGGACTCACAAGCTGGTTCATAGTGTCTATTTCTCATCTATACCTGGGTCATTCTCAGCCCTCAGCTGGATAATAAACAGACTGGTTGTACTTGCTGAGTTTGTAAGGCTATTAGAGATTTTGGCAAGTAAGATTCTGCTTTTCAAATAAAATGCAGTAATGACAATAGTTTTTCACAGGAAAATTATGTTTGGAGTTAGGGAAGTGATTTACGGTATGCTTTACTTATACTATACAGCTGGTAGAGAAATGATGCATAGGAATATTCAGCTCAAATATATATTGGTACATATTTTTATAACAGTCCATTATACGAGGTACTCATTGTTTCCAGTTATTTATGAAGAAGCAAAAGTTCAAAGAAGCACAACAACTTATCCAAGTGTCACAGTGACAGCGTAGAGATCAAGGTAGCAACTCAGGGGTTTTGAGCTTCCAAGATCTTGCTCTTTTCACACTAATGCAGTTGGATCAGAAAATAGTGCAGAAGGTAATTTGCATGATCTTTCATTTATGTTTCACGTTAGCAAAGGCATACCAATTAATGCAAGATGAAATACTCCCTTCTGTTCAAACTCTTCCGTTGAGCCTCTATTTGGCATGAAAGAAGAAATAGCCTTTGAATGCTGAATATTCAAAGGGAAAAGTTAGAAATTATCTCTTAACATTTAATCATGCCAGATAGATCAGATCTACCCCAGAGAGGGCTGCCTGTCCACCTGCCTGATGCAAATACTAAAATTTTCTCTCCTCTCCTGTCCCTTCCTCTCTTCCTCTTTTTCTCTCCCTTCCTCTCTTTCTCTCTCTGTCTCTATCGCTCTCTATCTTTGTCAATCCCTGTCTCTGTCTCTCTCTGTCTCTCTCTGTCTCTCTCTCTCTCTGTCTCTCTGTCTGTCTGTCTGTCTGTCTGTCTCTCTCTCTCTCTCTCTCTCTCTCACACTCTCACACACACACACACACAGAGGTTGTCACACACTTGAACATACTGGGCCTCTATCTTTGTATCCTAGCAGGTCATACTGCTATGGCTCTGTGGTGTAGAATAGGGTAGATTCTAATTATTTATTACTTGTTTCATTTACCAGTCACTTTGTATTCGAGTGATGTTTGGGCATTTTTTGATGATTGAAAAACTTTTTTTGTACAGTACTTTTTCACTGAGCATTGAAAATTAAATAGTGACTTCTTCCACCGGGTTTTGTTTTTTCCGGGAGGGTATCTAAGCATTTATCCCCAGCATTGTTTTAAAAATTCTTCAGCTCTGAAAAGAGCTACCAAAGTAGAGAAAACAAGGAAGTCATTCTAAGTTCACAAATTCAAGAAAATATGATAGCTCTGAGATAGTATAATTGTGTACAGCAAAGATGAGGCTTCAGAAACTTGTCCATGCCTGAGGAAAGGAGAAAAATAAGGAAATACCAAAAAGGTAACCAAAGAAACTAGGTAAATTAAGGCCAACAGTTCCAGAGTGAGGACAGAAACTGCTGTTTAACCAAGAACAAGTACAAGCATAATAGTTAGCCAAAGGTGGCCTGCAGGTACTCAGAATTGGACAGGAGTAGTGATAAAAAACAAATAAACAACAACAACAAAAAACCCCAAACAAAACAGTGCTCAGGAGCTGAAGAGCCTGGATGTACACAAGGGCTCCAGTATCAGTCAAGGGTTGGACAATGACAGTGACTAGGCCTAAACACAGTAGAGGTAGTGTCCTGAGAGCAGGACCCGTTTAGTCTCTGTTATTGGTATTGATTACATCTAAGTTATATTCAGTGATATACATGTCAGTTTAGGGAAAGTCTTTTCACACTCCATGAAAAGCAGGCCAATAATAAATGTACTTCGACACTGTTGCAGTATTGACAAGCCTGGGATGGATGCCTGGTTTTAACCATTTTACCAAATGGATGATTGTAATAATAAGTATCATGATTCTCTGTGCTTCAGGGCCCTTCTCCAGTACTGCTATTCTTTCTTTTTAAAGAGGATAACCTAATTAGAGGGGCTCCTGTGAGGATCACGTAAAATTACTCAGCTTTAACAGTATGTGCATATAGCAAGTTTTTAAAACAAGTGTGTGTGTGTGTGTGTGTGTGTGTGTGTGTGTGTTGTGTGTATGAGCACATGCACACTCTAGTTCTTGCATTCAGGGCCCTGTACTTTCCCTTGGTATTTTCACTCAGGGCTTCCACTCTACCACTTGAGCCACACCTCTACTTCTGGCTTTTTGTTGCTTTAATTCAACCTAAGAATCTGTCAGATTTGTGTGCTGTGACTGGAGTCTGGAAATAGTTTCCTTTTTTGTTTGATCCTGTATCACGGGATGATTAGAGCTAAGAAACAATAGCTAATAACAATTGCCATCTCTGGTTCTTAGTGCTTAACTTGTAGAAACTACTTCATCTGCCCTTAATATTTTTATAGGTCAGATTGTGTTTCTATTCATATTTTGAGGAGTAAGACATTGAATCATGTAGATGTTTAAGAGAAGCCTGCCCAACTTAGGAAATCTCAGAGCCAGGCAGGATGAAGACAATCTAGCTCCAAAGGTAGTTAGTGGTTTTAACTATTGAGTGTGAGCTCTGTCCAGCTTATGATCATCAACACGACTACTTAGGATTGTGAACACAAACGTTGCAACAATGCAATGACCCTTTTCTGTGACCCCTGTAAATTAGGCTTTAGAAGAGAATCAGTACGGCTTATATCCTGGGCTCCTTGACTATGTAACTATGAATGATTTATACATGTTTACCAAAAGTGCTGTGAAAACGACATGAAACAATCTCTGTTAAGTGCCCAATACACAGCGCATTTTACAGAAGGATTGGGTAGGTTGTTTACTTTTTTTGTAAAAAATCATTCTTTCATAATGTATGGCTGAAAGCAGCTGCGTTAGCTCTGCTAAGCTCCCAATTTCTACATCAAAATTGATATTCTGTAAGAGGAGAGAGTGGATTAGAATTAATAGTTCACAGAGAAACAACCCATAAAAAATCAGATGGAAACGCAGCACTGACAAGTATCAAATTGATATTTGTAAAAGTACAGCATAAACTTGCCTAGCTATAAATAACAAAAAATTGAGTCATTTCATTCTCATCACATAGGAAAGAAACAACGAAAATATAGTGCTGTTATCTGACAAGAAGATAGCATGGAATAGCCTATCTTTTCCATATAATGTAAGCCCTCATTAAGTGACTTTAAACTGAAAGGGTATCTGGATAAACGTAACAGCAATGAAAAGATTTAAAGAAAGTAGGAGAAAATACAAGACCTTCCTGTGTGCTTAAGGACACCAAATACACTGATGAAAAATTAACAACTCTCCAAAGATCCATGGATACATATTTCTAGATCGCCTTAGAGTTGGAGAGATGTCTGTGGCTGGTTATGATCAGTGCTCTATGGTCCTTTCTCTCCTGGGGTTTATATGGGAGAACTTACTCCTCATGGTACAGCTACAAGGATCCCACATCACCTCACCTGGGCACTGAGTGTTTTAGTGGAGCAGAATCCTGCCCCAGGTCCCAATTGGCCTGAAGTGAGCTTGAGAAGTAAACATTTGTTGTGTTAAATCAATTAAAAGGTGGTAGAATCTGTCCTAATTTGGTTAATACAGCCATGAGATGATAAATGTTATACAGCACTTTAATTTACATAAATGCCTCATATGCATGATATTGTTTAAGTCAACAACATGCTTAAAGAATATATATTTGGTCCAAAAGCATACAATTAGAGGCTACATTTCCTTAGAAACAATCAAAGTTTATATAAGATATAAAAGATTCCCTAAGAACATGAGGTGTTGGAAAGCAACCACATGTAAAAGGATTCTAGGGGGACTTTGTGAGTCGAATGAGAAGGAAGGGTTGGACTATAACAGGCAGCTTCTGATGCTTCTGGCTTGAGCTGTCCTCATGATGGTTGTGAAATGGCCCTTTCTAGGAGAGCTGTCATTCTTGGTCCCTAACACTTTAGAATGTAGAGTTCCTCAATAGAACAATTATGGGTTTCCATTGTGATGTTTCAAAACCTACCCTTACTTTGAAGGATAGATTTCAGGAAAGAATTTGAAGTGCACTCCAGGGAGCTAAATGGAATTTGGACTATGAATATGAATCACAGCATTAATGGAATTCATGGTAATTTTATTAAAGTATGGTAATGAATTTCTACACTTGCCATAATATAAAGTTTTCTGAATAGTTTAAAATCATTATTGTAATGGCGATGTACAGAGGGGTTGCATTACAGAAGGTAAGGAGTACATTTCTTTTTGAATAGTTACCCTCTCCCTCATTTCCTCCTACTTCTTCTCCCTGATTCCCCTCCCCCTACAAGTTGTAAAGTTCACTTCCAACATAATGTCTAATGAGTATCACTGTTACAATACTTCACCCTCTACCCCACAGATTCTGTGATGTGCCTTTCCCTTTTCCAAATCAAATAAATTTATATAAAATAAACAAAGGGTACAGAGATAAAAAAAACATTGACAACAGGGAATAAACCAAAGGGGGAAAAATAAAGGAAAAATAACTATAAATAGTACAATAAGCAAAACCTCTTGCTTTCATTTCTTGGAGTTCAATAAGCATCATTTTATATGGTCATATGCACATAGCCATTGAGCCACTGTGACCCTCTGCTAAGGATATCCTACACATATTCTGGTTATTACAAATGAGAGAAATCATGCAGCTTAACTTTCTTTGGGTCTGCCTTACTTTGCTTAATAAAATTTTTCCAAGCTTTCCATTTCCTTATGAATAGAGAAATGTTATTCCTTCTGATTGAAATATAGAATTCCATTGTGAAAATGATTGTAGTGATCACTTTAGTGTGGATGTGTTTGTGGTCATTTGGATAAATGCCCAGGAGTAGAAATGTTTGGTCATAGGAAAGTTCTATGTTTAGACTTTTGAGGAACATCCATATTGCTTTTCAGAGTGATTGAACAAGTTTATATTCCCACCAACAGTGTAACAGTGTTTCCTTTTGGCCACATCCCCACCAGCATCTGTTATTATTCGTTTGCTTGATAATGACCATTCTAACTGGAGTGAGGTGGAATCTCAATGTAGTTTTAATTTGCATTTCCTTTATGGTTACAGATGTTGAAATCTCTTCATGTGTCTAACTGGCCATTCTTCTACTTCAGAGAAGTTTCTCTTTAAGTTTTTATCCCACTTATTAGTGGGGCTGTTATATCTTTGAGGAATTTTGGGGGGGATTTAAGTTTTTTATTGTAATGTATAGAGGGGTTACAGTTATATTCACCAGATAGAAGGTATATTACTTCTTACACATGTTTTTGTCCCCACTTCCTTGCCCCCACCCCTTCCCAATTATTTTGTTTGGGATTGTTTGGGATTTAACTTTTTTGAGTGCAGAATACTTTTTTTTATTGACTGTTGGATGAAAGCTCATTTTGATTGTACAGATTTTCATGTAAATGACTTAAAGTACTGAAATTATTTCCATGATAAAAAAAACTGAGGGAAAATAAATTTCCTTATTTGTAGAAACAAGTACTTCCCTCAAGGCCCTCAAACTTCTCAAATGAAGTAAGAAATGTCTAGTAGATTCCATCTCCATGGAACATTGCATTTTAAATTAGTAATGAAAATGGTAAATGCTTTGTGCTTAAACAGGGTACAGAGTGTTTTAGATGCCTTTTCTCTTTTCATTTTCACAATCCTCTCATGAAAATTCTATTGCCAGGCACATCTTACAGATGAGGAAACTGAAGAAAAATAATGTACTATGTTTCAGACACTATATGAGATGCACAGGGTAAATTTCTTCACTATTCTCACCTGTGGGGTGGGAGAAGAATGATGAGAGGGATGATACTGACCAAGATGCATTGTACTCATATACTACCTTTGTATAACTAAAGATAAAAATAAAATTTTAAAAATCATAAAAGGAAATAAAAAAGAAATCAAAGGATTCAAACAAATAACTTTAATAACTATCATACATGTAGTTGGTGTTACTGTGGTTCTCTGTCTACAAGAGAAGGGCAACATCCAATCCATATACTCCAACTCTTCTCCACTACCAACTGGCTGGATAGGAAGCAGGTAATGCTGTACTACTGAGATCTCAGGCTGAGCTCCGGGAAATTGCACTTCCCACTTTTTTTTTTCTGATACTCCTCTTGCCTTTTGGAGACACCATGTAACTAAAATGCACGTTTGTTCTAAAATACAAAATGTAATTCAGAACGTTTCATAAGAGAATCTAATGAACAAGAAGAGTGGATGATAAATTTAAAACAAACTTAAAAAAAGATCAACATGTGCCATTATCAATTCGTTGCCCCTTAATCTCAAAGCTATGCCTTTCTCTGAGTGATGACATGTACTTCTTGTCACATATTAAGTGGAGCTAGGAAGTTTATAGAAATCTTCAAGTGCATATATTCCTTTGGTTTGCATGACAACAAGAGCATGATCTGAGCGGTAAATTCCCACGGTACAATAGCTCTTATATCAACCCTAAAAAAAGCTTTAAAGACATGAACAAATTCAAATAAAATACGCACAACAGTAATAAGACTCAAGGAATCTTAAATTTCATTAACTATCATGTCAAAACAGAAAAATTGGCTTTGATTATCCAAATGAAAGGTGTCTCTCCCTTAAAGTCAAAATGCTGAGAAATAATTTTCCTTTCGTAACACAGGCTTCGCTTTCCACCTTTTCTCCCGGTAATAAATAATACAAAGTCATCTCCTCATTTACCCAAGCCAGAAACTAAGATCAACACTGACCTCTTTCTTTCTTTTGTCCATTGTGAGGCTTGAACTCTGGGCCCATGAGCTGTCCCTGAACAACTCAGCTCAAGGCTGCCACCCTACCCCTGGGCCAGGGCATTGTTCCTGAGCATTTCAGCTAAAGGCTACCACTGTTGGTTTTCTTTTTTTTAAAATAATTTTTATTGTAATTAATAAAAGGGTTACATGATATTTGCCAGATAGAAGGTGCATTAATTCACATACATTGATACCCTTTCACATGTCTTGGTACCCATCACCCTCCCCCCCATCCACCACCCACCCCCCGTCTTGGTTTTCCCCCCTTCCCTATCAAATTTCAAATAACCAAATACCAATAAATTCAATATATCAGATAACAAAGTGAGACACATCAACAGGAGCAAGGACAAAAATCACATGATTGTCTCAATAGATGCGGAAAAGGCATTTGACAAGATCCAACACCCCTTTATGTTAAAAACTCTGGAGAAACTAGGAATCCAGGGAACATTCCTCAATATAATAAAGGCTGTGTATGAGAAACCCACTGCTAGTATTACACTTAATGGTGAAAATCTAAAGCCATTCCCTCTAAAATCAGGAACGAGACAAGGATGCCCACTCTCTCCATTACTCTTTAACATAGTTCTAGAATTCCTAGCCAGTGCAATAAGGCAAGAATCAAGTATAAAGGGGGTCCAAGTAGGGAAAGAGCAAGTAAAACTATCCCTCTTTGCAGATGACATGATTCTGTATTTAAAGAATCCTATAGACTCTACCCCCAAGCTCCTTGAGCTGATTCAAAACTTTGGAAGAGTAGCAGGCTATAAAATTAACCCTCAAAAATCAACTGCTTTCCTTTATGCCAATAGTGAGAAGAACGAGGCAATAATCAGGAAAGCAACTCCTTTCACAATAGCCTCAAAGAAAATAAAGTACCTAGGAATTAGCTTAACTAAGAATGTAAAGGACCTTTTTGATGAAAACTTTAAAACCCTCAAAATGGAAATTAAAGCAGAACTAAGGAAATGGAAAAACCTCCCATGCTCCTGGATTGGAAGAATCAGCATTGTGAAAATGACAATCTTACCAAGGGCTATCTACAAATTCAACGCAATACCCATCAATATCCCAATGACATTCTTTAAAGAAATAGAAGAGGCAATCCAAAATTTCATATGGAATAATAAAAGACCTCATATAGCAAAAACACTTCTTAGCAGAAAGAACAGCGCTGGAGGAATTTCAATTCCAAACTTTAGACTCTATTACAGGGCTATAATTATCAAAACAGCTTGGTACTGGCACAAGAACAGGCCTGAAGACCAATGGAATAGAACTGAGGACCCAGATATTAAACCACAGACCTATGGCCAACTAATCTTTGACAAGGAAGCCAAAAAAATAGAATGGAAGAAAGACAGCCTCTTCACCAAGTGGTGCTGGCAGAACTGGTTAAGCACCTGCAGAAAACTAAAGTTGGATCCTTCTTTGTCACCCTGTACTAGAATTAACTCCAAATGGATCAAAGACCTGGAGGTAAAAGCCAACACTGTGAAAACTTCACAAGAAGGAATAGGAGATACACTAGGCCTTGGCACAGGTCGAAACTTTCTTGATAAGGACCAAGAATCACAACAAATCAGAGAAAGGCTGGATAAGTTGGACTGCATTAAACTGCAGAGCTTTTGTATGGCAAAGGACATAGCTAGTAAATTAAATAGGAAGCCTACAGAGTGGGAGAAGATCTTCACTTTTGGTTTTCTAGTGGTTAATTGGAGATAAAAGTCTCAGTCTTTTAAGGTCCTGTAGGATGAGACTAAATGAAAGAATCTCTAGGATATGGAAACAAAAGTTTTATATTATTTCTTTTCTCTTTTTTTGCCCTTATGGTTAATCTCATATTGTTACTGTATGTGACTTTGTTGCCAGGTATATTGTATGAATGTTTATTTATTTGAAATAGGAAAGGGAAGGAGGAACACAAGATGAATGGGAAAGGGTGAGGGGAGAGAAATGGGGACAAAAACATGAGAAGGGTATCAATATGTGGGAAGTAATGTGCCTCCTACCTGATGAATGTAACTGTAATCCTTCTATACATTACCCCAACAATAAAAGAAAAAGAAAGAAAGAAAAGAAAAAAAAGAGTCTCAGGGTCTTTAGTGCTCTGGCTGAACCGCAATCCTCCGATCTCAGCCTCCTGAGTCACTAGGATTACAGGCGTGAGCCACTGCGCCCAGCTTCATCTCTCATTTTTTAATATAACATGCTACTATTAGTGAATCTGATTTGAAATATTATTTCCATCATCTTTATCTATTATACTGTCTCAGTCTTAATCTAGGTCCTTTTCAGTTCTTGCCTATGTTACTGTGAGCTCTTTGATTGGATAACTAAGCTCAGCTCTCAGCCTCCAGCAGTCCATCATTTCCATGCCACAGGGTAAATTCTGCATCACCACAATGATTCTATCACTCTTCTGTTCTAACTTCAGTTTGAAGTGAGTCCCTCATGAGGGACTCCTTTGAAAAAATTCCATCTACAGATTTCCATAGTTTAAAACATATTGCCGGGCTCCAGTGACTCATGCCTGTAATCCTAGCTACTCAGAATTTGAGGATCATGGTTCAATACCAGACTGGGCACACAAGTCCATGAGACTCTTATCTCCAACCACCAGAAAACAGGAAGTGGTGCTATGGCTCAAAGTGGTAGAGTGTTAGCCTTGAGCTGAAGAGCTCAGGGACAGTCCTCAATCTCTCAGAACTCAAGCTCCACGACCAACAATAACCACCACAAATTGTTTTTATTAAGTAATTTTACAAAGGGGTTTTAATTCAACAGGCCATTTTTGTGAGTGCAGTGCGTCTCGATCAGCGTCGCTCCTTGTATCATTCTGCCCTATTTCTCCCAATCTAATCCACCCCCTCCATTTCACCTAGTTTATTCTACCAAGTGTACTGTAAATGTTTCTTATTCTGAGAATACATTTTGGAATGGATGTAGTCTAAAATGAAAAGCTTTCTCCTTTGAGCACCACAGCTCTTAAATCATACCTCAGACTTCTCACTGTAGTCAGACGTATAGGAGCTCATTGTGAATATTCCTGTTTTCTCCCCTGAGAAAGTGAAGCATCCCTGTGATGACAGGAAGAAAGCTGAAACTGAGAGTCAGCAGAGCTGGGCTGAGTCACATTTTGCTCACTTCCAAGGCCAGAAATAAAAAATCACATTTTAGAAGCTGACCACTGGTATCTCTGCCTGAAAATATAGCTACTCCAAAGGTGGAGAGTTAAGGACTGTGGTTAGAAGCTAGCCTGGACAGGAAAGTCAGTAAGACTTTTACCTCCAATTTACCAGCCAAAATGTGGAAATGGAGGTGTGGCTCAAGTGGTAGGCTGGCAGCCTTGAGCAGAAAAGCCATCCAAGAACTTGAGGCTGAGCGTTCAAGCCTTAGCACTGTTGAGTGAGCATTCATGTGTGTGTGCATGTGTGCATACACACAAATCTAGACAGCATCATTAAATAAGTGAGAACATTATCTCTGTCATAGGAGAGGGGCAGGATCATGAGTTGTCTGAGAGAAGGAAGTCTGCCTAAATCATCTCTGGCTCTACTCAAAGATTATTTGCTGAAGAAAAGGAAAGGAAGATAAAAATTTTTACTCCTGGGCCGGGAGTTTGGCCTAGTGGTTACAGTGCTAGGCCTAGCATGCGTGAAGACCCGGGTTCGATTCCTTGGTACCACATACATACCAAAAAAAAGCTGGAAGTGGTGCTGAGGCTCAAGTGGTAGAGCTCTTGCCTTGAGAAAGTCCAAGGACAGTGCTCAGGCCCTGAACTCAAGCCCAGGACCGGCAAAAAAAAAAAAAAAAAAAAATTTACTCCTTGGCAGAGATTAAGAAAAAAATAAAAACAAACTGCAGAGAGCTCTGACCTTTCAACATACTGACATTTCTTATGCTTGCCTTCATAACAACTCTTCAGGAGGCAAATACTGTTGCTTTCCTTTTGAATCTGAAGAGTCGAACGTGGAGAGATGAGAATGGCATGGTGTGCTGGGGCTCTCAGAAAAGATCTAGAAAGGGCCCTTACTCATGGCTAGATTTTTCTTATTTGGCTAGTGCCTGAAATACTTGGTATCTGCTCCAGGGTGTAAACTCATTAACATTTCAGTTTTGCATGGGCAAGATGGTGTGTTAAATTCCGTATTTCTGGGAAAGGGGGGGAAATGAGATCAAACGTTATTATGACAATTGTCTCTGCTCCACACATGTTCTGTCTGGCTTGTTGGCTGTTTTTACAAAGAAGTTATCATCCTCGACTCTCTCCCATCAAACCATCTCAGCCACTCAGTTGTAAAATGAAAGGCAGGCCAGCCAACTCCAAGCACATACAGTCCTGGCATTTGCATGCCATGCTGTGTGATCCCTCCCACTCCAATCAAAATATGACCGCTCATTGGAAGAGCTTGGGCAAGTGACAGTACAATAGAAGGAGCCTTTGCTTTGGCCTCCCTAGAGTCTCTACCCATCTAACTATGCAATACGTTCATTCTCTATGTGAGTACCAGATTGCTCATTTGCATTTGGATTCAATAATACCACCCCAACAGAATTAAATGAAGTTAAATGAAGTAATACACACACTGATATTCAATACTGGTCATGAAATAAATTTTACTTCCTGACATACCTGAAACCTTATTTACTAGAATCATTAACCATCATTTATTTAACCTAAATGAATTACTCAGGCACAACTTTTTTTTTTGAAAAAAGATGTTTTACTTCACTGTTTTAGCAAACAGAGGACCCCAAATGTAACAGACTTTCTCAAAGATTCATGGGTTTCATTCAATGTACCATTTACGGCCCTGGACATCATCATGTTTGAGGGGACAGGTACGTAAAGCTGGCTGTCGCCACCCTAACCCTGCCACGCAATTAAGTTCTGCTATGGTTCCTTCTGCAATGGTCTCACATCTGCCCCAGGTTTTCTACATCCCTGCACTGGCTTTGGCTTAGTGCTTGAAGATTTCAGACTTGAGTTGATGAATCAGTTTTAAGTTTCCAATCTCAGTACCTCTTTCCTCTCTTTCTTGCTCCTTCCCTTCCTTTTATTTTCTTCCTTTTTGCTATACTAGACTTTAAAAAAAAATACTGATCCTGGGGCTTGAAGTTAGGGACTGGGCTCTGTCCCTTATAATTTCTTTTGCTAAGTATAGCACTCTACTGATGGAGCCACAGCCCCACTTTTGGCTTTGTGTGTGTGTGGTAGAAGGGGGTGGGGGGGGCAGCCGTTGGAGATAAGGTTCTCACAGACATTCCTGATGGGCTGGGTTTGCAGATCTCAGCCTCCTGTGTAGCTAGGATTTTAAGTGAGTGGCTGGCCTTTTAAACTTAGACCCTTGCACTTGCTAGGTCAGGTACTCCACTATGTGAGCCATGCCCCCAGCCCTTTTTTCTTTAAGGTTTTTTTTTTTAATTTAAAGCCTCAGAGGTTTTTGTTTTTGCTTAAGCCAAGAATCAGACTACAATCATTTTACCTACAGCCTCCCACATAGTGGAACTACAGATATGTGTCATCATGCCACGCTTATTGTTGAGATGAGGGGTTGTCACTAATTTTCTTCCCAGGTAGATCTTGAACCTAGATCCTCATCTACATCTCTCAAATGTGCTCCTCAGTGATGAGCTTAGATTGTTCCTTGAGGGAAAGATTTTGCCTTCCTTTTCAAGCCCCAGTAATCATTGACTGACATGTTTTTGGGTCTTGTAGTTTTTTTAATCTCTCCCTCTATCAAGTTAATTTTCAAGTGACACTTCTGCTAGTATAACTCATTATTCTGCCTGTAATCTATTATTAAGAGCTCAGAAGAATTAAACTAATGAGCAATAGGTTCTGCATGAAGGACTACAGACATCTTTCAGAATCAAAAATATTCAATTGAAAAAGTTAATAGGAAAATTCATGCTCCTATTAACATTTATTTGGCTCTTAGCAAGTTTTTAGCAGCAACTTATGGTCTT
Organism: Megascapheus bottae; assembly: GCF_031878675.1. Classification (NCBI taxonomy): domain Eukaryota; kingdom Metazoa; phylum Chordata; class Mammalia; order Rodentia; family Geomyidae; genus Megascapheus; species Megascapheus bottae. Next base: position 51,900,617 of record NC_143524.1, read on the forward strand.
GAGACTGCAGATAATTTGTCTATAGACAAGAAGAGTATGATGCGATATTGACTGCCATTTATTCAAATTTTCCCTATTCTCAATTTCTGGACCAAACACTGAGGACACCATCAACAAGGTATTTAAGAGATCATACAGCTGGCTCAGGCCTCTATTCAGGAGGCTGAAATCTGAGGATCCCAGTTCAAAACCAGACAGAGCAGGGAAGTCCATGAGACTCTTTTTTTTTTTTTTTGCCAGTCCTGGGCTTGAGCTCAGGGCCTGAGCACTGTCCTTGGACTTTCTCAAGGCTAGAGCTCTACCACTTGGGCCTCAGTACCACTTCCAGCTTTTTTCTATGTATGTGGTACCGAGGAATCGAACCCGGGTCTTCAAGCATGCTAGGCAAGCACTTTAACCACTAGGCCAAACTCCTGGCCCCTCCATGAGACTCTTATCTTCATTTAACTACCAAAAACCTGGAAAGCGAGTTGTTATTCAAGTAATAGAGCACCAACTTTGAGCAGGAAAACTCAGGGACAGCAGCACTCAGACCCTGAGTTCAAGCCCCAAGCTGGCACATACAAAAAAAAAAAAAGATCACATAATCTCATTTATATAAGTGAACACAAGCGTATGATGTAGACATTATTGGACACACACATACTATTTTGAATACAGTATATTTAGATCAATGTCACCACTTTCAGCATGAAATGAAGAGAAGAAGAGGGAGAAAATGCAGTCAAGAATCCAATGTGTACTCACATGCACTTTTTTTTCTTAGCTCTACCACTTGAGCCACAGCATCAATTCTGGCTTTTTCTATGTATCCGGTACTGAGGAATCAAACCCAGGTCTTCATGCATGCTAGGCAAGCACTCTACCACTAGGCCAAACTCCTGGACCCACACATAGACTTTTGAAAAGATGAATTTACTTAGCTAGCAATGGTGGGAGTGTATCTTCCTCACATCCATTTTACTCTCTTTTATTGCTTTCTATCTTTTATAATTATTGCTATTATAGAGGTGCCGTGCAGAGGAATTATAATTACATGAGTCGGGTAATAAGTGTATTTCTTTTTGTGCAGTGTTTTTTGTTCCCTCAACTTCTCAAGTCTCTGCCCATGAGTTGTAGAATTCACTTTCTTCCATGTCTAGTGAGTTTCACTGCTACAGTCTCACTCCTTTTCCTTCCAGTTCTGTACCTTGCCCCTACATCCTCCTGAGATACATACTTGAATGCTTTCTATTTTAATATCACCTTTCTTAACAGAATCAATGTTGAATGTGAACAAATGTGGTGCTTCATTGGGGAAATTTTCTATATCCCTTCTCAATTGCAATTGACTATGCAATCCTGAGGGCACAAAATGAACTCATGAAGTTTGGCAGCCTGTAGTTAGTGGGACTTCACAATATTTGTTCTGATGTGATGACTTAATGCAGTACTGCTTATGCAGCAGGAGATGGGGTGACAGGAGGAAAGGTAAGAAGCTGAATGTCAAAAGCTACTTGGTCCAGCAAGATGATGATTCTTTGGTAGAAGAAAATAAGTCAAGTGAGACATTCACCACGGGGCTCATTATTGCCTGTGTCCTGGTCTACAAAGCAAGGGCTACCCCTGGAAATTCCTCCCTCTCCAGTTCCACATTGCATCTTGTTAATGGGAGTGATAAGGAAAGGATCATGAGATCGTTTTTCAACTCTAGTCTATAATCAGGATGACACAAATTTTTAGCCTTGAGTCCCAAGGAAGATGGTGTCTGACAATGCCTCCAGAAAGGATTCTGGATCCCTGGAGCCTTCAGGAGGAAGAGTTAGGGACAATGCTGGGCAATGCTTTGGAGATACAGAGCCCCATTTGTAGGCATTTTCATTGTCCTTGAGGATGCACGTCCCAGACTGTGCTGTGACTTCTCTTAGAAGTATGCCACAGTTCCTGAAACTAAGACCATGAAATGATAGAGTTAACTGATTATCTATAAGTGTCCGTATCAACTGGCCCATGGAAGTGTCTGATAAATGTCCAGTGAAGGAGTGATGGAAAGTGAAATGTCCTGACGATATTAAAAGGATGGAGTTCTTCTCTCGGCAATCAGAGACAGGAAATTCATCAGGGTTCCTTTGGGAAGAGTCTTGAATATGCCATGCCAGAGAATACAAGGCATTAAGCTACAGGAGCCAATAGTCTCTGAACTTAGCTGAATTCTCTAAGGTACATTTTGGATCTTGCATTCCTGGCAAGTGAAGGATGGGGTCAATGATTCGTCTGAATCACTTGGAGATGTTCTAGGCAATGTCTACGGTAAGCAAAGTTGTGGGTTGTAGCTACACAGTGACATGGTGTGGTGGAGGCTGCATAGGCCATCAATCAGAGCTCTTCTGTTTTCTGATTCCTCAGCTCCCAGTGTTTTATGCTTACTGAGAACAGAACTGTCCCTGCTGTGACTATGTCAGTCCTTCTCCCGATGAGTCACACTGTTACTCTCATAGAGCTCTGCCACGGAAACCTTCTCCCAGGAAGAACTTCAGCAAAGTAACAGAGAGGTGAATGAGCTGTAGCTGGGCATAAATCATGGACTGAGGAAATGAATGAACTGTGAGTTTCTGGATTTCAAATATCATTTTTGGAGATGAATGAGTCTTTCTTCTGCTCTCTGAGTTCAATTAATTTTTATTACAAACTGTCCCTAGCACTTTTAATTCCAGCCAATTAGGTGACATGTTCCAATAGAAAAATCTAATGATTAGAAAATTGGAATTGAATCGACCTCTGGCCTCAAAACATTTGGACAAATGCACGTGTCTTCATGCTGATTAGTTCCTGGCTCATTATTTCCCAATAAAGGATGGGAAGCATTCAGCAGCGGGCAATGCACTCATATTATGAAAACATGAGCTTGTTATACTTATGGAAAGTTACAACAGGGAAGAATGGATGGAAGTTCAGCAAGTCTATCACTGGTCCTATGACTTCACTTCAGTGTCTACTGTAGTAAAAAAAAAAGGGGGGGGGGCTGGGAGTGTGGTCTGGTGATAGAGTGCTGGCCTAGCATGCACGAAGCCCTGGGTTTGATGCCTCCGTATCACATACACAGAAAAAGCCAGAAGTGGTGCTGTGGCTTAAGTGGTAGAGTGCTAGCCTTGAGAAAGTCCAAGGACAGTGCTCAGGCCTTGAGTTCAAGCTCCAGGACTGACAAAAACAAACAAAAAAAATAAAAAAGAGGGGAAGAATAGAGAGGAGGAGATCTGGGTCTGGCAGACTAAATCTAAATTTTAAAACAGTCATTTTTCAGCCTTAGCATGGAGCAAATTCCGTAACTCTTCTGATGATCATTCTCTGTTAAATGAATAGTTTGCTGCCTCACAATGTTACAGTGAGGTGCAACAAAAATAAAAATATCTGAATGGGCTTAGAGTTTGGCCTAGTGGTAGAGTGCTTGCCTAGCATGCACGAAGACTTGGGTTCAACTCCTAGGTACCACACATATAGAAAAAGCTGGAAGTGGTGTTGTGATTCAAGAGGTAGAGCTCTAGCCTTAGAATGCCCAAGGACAGACAGTGCTTGGGCCCTGAGTTCAAGCCCTGGGACTAGTCAGTAAATGATGGCAAGGAAATGATATTGCTAACTAGGCTACCATTTCTTTGGTTCTAATATAAAATTTTTTGTCAGTTGTGGGGCTTGAACTCTGGGCCTGGGCACTGTCCCTGAGCTCTTCAGCTCAAGGCTACCACCCTACCCCTTGAGCCACAGCGCCACTTCCAGTTTTCTAGTGATATATTGGAGGTAAGAGTCTCAGTCTTTGGTGTCCCCGCTGGCTTTGAACCGTGATCTTCAGATCTCAGCCTCCTGAGTAGCTAGGATTACAGGCGTGAACCATCGTGCCCGGCTGGTTCTAACATCATTTTATTTACAATTCACTCTCAAGTAATGACTGGGAAAAATCAATCTAATCACTCAATTACTCAAAGTATTAGTTGCTGAGAAAGTCATCTCTCTGTGGGGGGCGGATCCTGTGGATAGAAGGCAGGGCTTCCACACATGTTAACGAGCACTCTACAATGGTGCTTCATCCCTGTCCCTATGCTTCTGTTTACTATGACCACATACTCATGTTTGGTCCCTGTCTTTCTGAGTTTGTAAAAACCATCGGTGGGGGTGGGGGTAGGTGGGAGAAGGGAAAGAGAGAAGGAGGGAAGAAAGAAGAGTATGTATTAGTTAATTGTGTAATGATGAAAGGAACCTGATCACGCATTTAAAAATTGTATACAACCTTTTTACAAAGCTATTCTATGCAAAGACTATATATTAACAGTAACTTAGAATCTCTCTAGATGCTATTCTTGTTACCACTTCCTCCGTAATCACTATCCTTCCAGAGGCAACTCTTTGAATTTTCAGCAAATCATTTTCTAATTATGTTCACAGTATTATCATAGATGTATTTATCCCCGATCTCTAGAATACATAGGGACTAAAATTGTGTTTGTTTACTATCACTTGCTTCCTGGAGTCCATCTTGTTCCCAGAGCTTATTTATCTATATGGTTGTGTTACTCATGTGTCTCATTGCCACTGTTATATCCACTGTAAAGCATGCTCGACATGTCCTTCTGTATTAGGGTATCTTTATATTTTATTAGCAGTTAATACAAATATCCTTGTATGTACATCCCGTGCAAATAGACAAAAGTTTTCCTAAGGTCCACACCTAAGAAATGAGTTGATTGGCATTTTCAATTTTACAAAGCAACATGACATTGTCTTTAATAAAATCAATGCCAGGAAGCTGGAACATGTGTCGTCAGGGCAAGGGAGGGAAAAGGTGACATTGATCAAGGTATATGATAGTCACCAACTGACATTTTGGACTGAAACTGCTTTATATAACTATGTAAGGTAATTTAAAAAATTTTAAAAAGTGAAACTTTTTCCAAAGTAGTTGCTCTACCTGATAAAGTAGACGATAGTCCTAACAGTTTTATATCTTTTCCAATACTTAAGAATTTACTGGAGTCAGTAATTTTAGTCAGTTTGCTACACATGTGGAATCCTATTTAAATATAGTTCAATTTGCAATTACAGAATTATTACTGATTTAAGTGTATCTTCACATTTGTGCTTAAGTTTTAAAATACTCCTTGCCAATTCACTATAAGGCTATGGGAATCTTCTAATTGCTATATAGTTCTTATTAGTATGCTCTTGTTATCAGCTATTCATGTAGCTTTTGACTATTTACTTCTTTGCAATTCATATCACATTCATCTCAGGAAAGTCAGATATTAGACCCAGGGCCTTTCATTTCTCTACATTGGTGGTGTGAGTAGCTACAAATAGATTTCAGAATACATAATTTATTACCATAGTTTAGCTGAAATGTATTCATGAATACCGTTGCTCAAATTTTCAGCAAGTGCTTGAAGGGCTTATTAAAACTCAACTAAATTAAAAATAAAAAGTCAGTACCGGGCTGAGGAGAGCTTTCATGCCAATACTCCAAATATACTAAAAAAAAAACTCTGATCCTCAGCAGTTTACTCTATTAACAATGGCAATGCTTCACAGAGCTTCTTTATTCCAAAGACATTTCATCTATTCCAGCACAGCTATCACCCAGTCAGCTTACCACTGAATTTCAAGAGTGGTCACAGAGTAAAACTTCTGACCATGTTTTTGCTTGTTTAATGCAATCATTTTTGAGTGTCATGTTTTGGTTAGCTCACTATGGAGGAAATGCTTATCCTAATCTGCTTTCTGTCTAGGTCAGGGCTTCTGGGAACTGAAAAATATATTTCATCAGCCAGCCTTGGTGGCTCACGCCTATAATCCTAGCTACTCAGGAGGCTGAAATCTGAGGGTCCAGGTTCAAAGCCAGCCTGGGCAGGAAAGCCCCTGAGACTCTTATCTCCTATTAACCATCAGAAAACTGGAAGTGGTGCTATGGCTTAAAGTAGTAGAGTTCTAGGCTTGACCCGAAGAACTCAGGGACAGTGCCTAGGCCCAGAGTTCAAGCCCTATGACTGACCAAAAAAATAATAATACATACACATACATACACACAAACTCCATCATCAAAAATTCAGGGATTTGTAGAGTAGTAAACTACTCTGAGCTGGAGAGTGTGGCCTAGTGCTAGAGTGCTCATGTGGCATACACGAAGCCCTGGGTTTGATTCCTCGATACCACATACACCACTGGAAGTGGTGCTATGGCTCAAGTGGCAGAGTGCTAGCCTTGAAAAAGCCCAAGGACAGTGCTCAGGCCCTGAGTTCAAGCCCCAAGACTAGAAACTCAGGAGGCTGAGATCTGACCATTATGCTTTGAAACCAACCCAGTTCGGAAATTCCATGAGACTGTCATCTCCAATTAACCAGCAAAATGCTGGAAGTAGAACTGTGGCTCAAATCGTAGCGCACTGACAAAAAAAAAATGAAGAGTTAGAGCCAGACCCTGAGTTCAAGAACCAGTAGTGGTACGCACGTGTACGCACGTGTACGCATGTGTAGATGTACACACACACACACACACACAGACACACACACACACAACACCTGTCCTCCCCAACCTATTCAGGAGTGATACTGAATAATCCAATCTACAACATGCAAGCAAACCAGCAAAGGAAAAAACAATCATTCTGACTAGTTTCTAAAGTAACAGTATTAGGGGGAAAACAATATCAGAAAGGAAAACAGGAAGCGCTTGCTTGGTACCAGGCAAGAGTCTCCAATGCCTCCAGAATAAACTCAGTTAATCCTCACGGAACCCCGTGAGACAGGTCCTCTTATTACATGCCCGTTAGAGATAAAGTACTGGAGACTCCAGGGCTGCAGAGCTTGCTCAGGGGACATTCTGCCATTTCACAGCGGACCTACTCCAAAGCATTGCAAATGGCAGGTTAATGACTAGATCAGGGTATGACACATGCGTGCCAATTTCCACACTTATATAAAAGCACAAGTTTAGCAGTACACATTCAAGTTGTGACTACTGTTCACAAGTATGAGTACCTCATGCCAATTCATGGCAGTCTGCTCCAAGCCATTAGAAAAAGCAATACAAGCAAGTCACCTCTTTGTAAGACACGTCAGGAACTATGCTAGGCTGCCATCGTGCTACAGCCACTGATGCCTGTGAGGAGGGGGCTGGGAGGGCAGAAAGATGCCTGCAGTCAGGCGGCCTCATCCCCAAAGGTGGCAGCATCTACAGGGGTAGATTCTATTCCTAGAGGGCTCCCTTCCACTGGTCCTGCACCTTAAGATCTATGTGAACTTGAGACCCACTGAACATTTAACGTCTGCACAATTGGGCAGCTCTTCATCAGTATTAACATTTGAAGATACAACCTAATAAATAGAAAAATAATAGTCACCCACATGCATCTAAATTCTTAGGCACTTACTCTTTTCTTTAGATTTATTTTTCTATTGTAGTGTATAGAGGGGTTACTGTTACATTCACCAGATAGTACGTGCATCACTTCTCACACATTGATACTCTTAGGCAATCAATCAGTGAAGCCCCAGACAGAGCCAGAAGTAGCCAGAAGCTAAAGCATGATCTTATTCAAGGGAAAGAGGGAGCTGAGGCACCAAAAACTCAACATCTCTCCACATGCATTCTTATCATCTTTGACAGAAAACAAAACCATCTTGTCACCCTTTATGAATGCCAGCCCACTGAGATTGTCAAGGCCTCTGAGGGTTTTGCCTCCATTTCCTGAAACAGAGCTGCAGATGTTTGAAAAACAGGCTGGTGTTTGCATTACACATTCTCAGCATTTGGAGAACGAACCATCTCAATATTTGTGAAATACTGTCAAAAGTTCCATAGCAAGTAACTGTCACCCAACTCTTAAAATAATATCATACCTTTCATTTGGTCACAACAGCTCTAGTATTGCATTGGGCCATTCAATACAATTCCTAACACAATCATTAAAAAGCTGTCCAATTGTTTGTTTCTAGTTAAGTATTTATCTCCAACCCTACAATTTTACTCCTAGTATATATTCAAGAGCAATAAATGCTTATTTTCTCAAAAAGACTTTTGAAAGTATGTTTATAACAGCTTTTCTCCTAATAGGTCCAAATTGGAAATAATCTAAGTGTCCGTCACAAGAAGAATACATCAACAAATTGTTTTATGTTCATGCAAGGAATGATACATAAATCAATGAAAAACAGGCCATTGAAAGTAAAGAATATGTAGATAACACCTAGTGTTACATTGAGCCAAAGTAGTCACATATAAAAGAACAAAAACTACATGTATACATTCACACATTAAGTTGAAGAATAGGCCAAACTAACTGAAAGTGTAAAATTCAGAATGATTGCTATCTTTCAAGGTGGGGTGAATTATACAATGGCTAGCTTGGAGGTAAAGGGAAACATGGGGCATTGGGAAGTTTCTGTATTTGTCTTGAGTGGTGATTACACAGATGTGTATTTTTACTAAAATCCACTGATCTGTGCATGTCATTTTGTGTTGTCATATTTCAGATTAAATTGATCAGGATATGTATGCAAACCCAAGTGTGTGCTTCTGATACCACAGCTGGTTCAAAAATAATCGCTCAAAGCAGGTTTAGTTATGCTATTTGTTAGGGCAACAGGCTAATGGATGAAATGGGTTTTTAAAACATTATAGCACTAGGATTATAATTTTAAATCCAACAACCCATAGAGGCCTTCTGTTACAAAATCAGGGGTTCCCAATTAATTTTTCCAACACAACAGACTTCTAACAGAAGAATGGGCAGGAATTATACACACATTCCAATTTTGAATCCCCTGCTGCCCAAACCTTCTTTCCTGCAAGAAAGAAAGTAATGGCATGCAGCCAGCATGGTCAAATAGTGACCCCCTGTTATTAGTGTTTCATATGGCTCAATCTATTTTGCTTCAAGTCAGATGCAAAATGTTCTATTTCGACCAGAAGTGATGGTGTCCAAAAAGAAACTAGGAAGAAATGACTTTCCCTTGGTCCAACAACAACCTCCCTGGATACACATGACCTAGATTGTAACAGAAAACATCTGAGCCAGCTAATTCTCCAGTCTTATATACACCCTGTTACTCCCCACAAAAACTCCAGAGCCCAAGATAAGCATCTCCAGCCTTGTAACCAACATGCTTCAGCAGGGCTGCAGATGCCTCAATGCTCTTGGTCCAACAGGTTTACTGCTAATGAGAAAGCTGGCTCTGTTTCCTTCCTGGCTCTGAGTGCAGTCAGAGCAGATGGAGGAATCCTGGGAGCTCAGGGTGACAGAATGTCAAAGTTCCCCATTAAGCTGGCTTCATTTTCATTAGCACAGTGTACATACCAAAGAAAAAAAGACACATTATTGCCCACCATTGACAAAAAACCAGAAGCATGCAAGAACATGTGTAGATCTTTGCATGCACATGTTCTTCTCCCAACTCCCATTTTTTACTTCCAGTGCCAATCTTAGATCTGAAATAGTCTGACATTTTAAATTCATCAGCCCTTTCCTACGCCCAAGCAAAGAAAATCCTGCTAAACTCGATTCTAAATTAGCCTTGTTGGAACCCTCCAGTTTTCCATTAGGTTTTTCTATTATCAGTCATGAGCCTTTCTGGCTACTATGGATGTAGGCTGGCTATTATCCTCTTTGTCAAGGTTTAAATGTTTGTCACTTTTGGCAAAGGGGATGATCATTTTTTGACCCTATAAACCGCAGGTCTTTGTATTTCTCAAATACCTGATGAGATAAATAAAAGTAAACCAACGGAATATCACTGTCCATAATTTTCCTTTTCCATGTCCAGTTTTTTAATTCACTGTAAACAATAGGTGTCCAAGGCCTGCGCCTCTGGACTAGGACCCCTGATTAAAATATTATCTAACAGTCAGTGGGTAGCTTGATAGGAAGATACTTCCAGAGGTGACCTTTTACTAACTATGTGATTTTGCTTGAAGGAAATCTTAGGGAAAGTAATTAATGTGCCCCAGTTGCATGGCGTGCTAGGATGGAGCTCTCTCTCCTAGGTCCATAGTACTGAACAGATCTACAAAGGAATGTCTGTGTCGCTACACATGATCGCAAACAGAGCAAAAAGGAAATGGGGAAGGAATTAAATCATTATTGAGCTCTATTATTTGACTGGCACTGAAACAAAACAAAGAAGGCAAAAGAGAGAATTCTGGGAAATGGAAATATTTCAAATATTAACTACAGAACAGCTATAAAATATGCCAGGGCTAATCATAATAAATGGCACATTTCTCTCATACATCCTGTCTGTTTGGAAGTATGTCACACAATTTATTGTATCATCGCAATCCTTACAACTAAGTAATAAAGTATGATAGTAAATGGTGGCTACCACCCTTTGTTCAGTAAGTTTTATGGATAGGTAGAGCGCTTGGTAAGCATCAGATTTAATTTACACATGATGAGGAAATTGGTACAGTCTGAATCACAACAGAAACTATGAATAAAAGGTATCTTCTAAGATCATATAACTGGTAAATGAAAAAAAAAAAGGAAGAAGAAATTTCAACCTAGAGCAACTAACCAAAAAACCTGAATAGGATAGAATAATATATAATAAAAAGGAATCTTCCAAGAATATGTAACTGGTAAACGAAAAAGATATTAAAATCTTGAGCAACTGATCAAAGAACCTCAGCCTCTGAATCTTCGGAATTTTCAATATAAAATTACTGCTGTATATACTACAGGTCATTTTATTTTTCTCAAAAAAAAAAGCACGCGCCAGACTATAAATAAAAATCAGTCTTTCACAAAATAAGTATCTAATTATCCAATGTAATTACACCACAGAATAGAATGAATCACAGTTTAGACACTCTATGTTAGAGTTGCTATTAGTTATGGTATTTAAAAAATCCTGTTTTAGAACTGGGAAAGCAGTTGTGTTTTACTTTTGAGTATTAAAGGAATTGAGTTTAATACATGGATATTTTACAGAGGACAGGAGGGGAAAGGATATGGGGAAGAGGAAGACAGACAATATTCTAGAAAGGAAGTACTACATATTCATGGTTCTAATATTCTATAGAAAGCCATGCTGTTTAATAATTTTGGCCATGTAATTTTAAAAAAACTAGCAGCCCTAGTAACCATTGGAGAAGCACGGAATAATTTAAAAAGATGTAATGGCTGACAAGCTTTGTTCATCCTTTTGAAATCCAAGGCATAATTTACATACATTCAGAATTTTTGTGTTCAAAGAGATTTGTGTACTTATTTGCATATAAAAATAGAAATACGTGAATAAGATCATGTCTCTCCCCTTCCTCCTTCCATTTTGAAATTACTGGTTGCATAAGGAAACAGTAAAAAAAGAGAAAAAAATCCACTGAATGGCATGGAATGAGTTGGCGAATGGTGAAATTCTGGCTGTCACTGTCCTCTCTGGCAGTAAGGCACTGTGACACCATGCTAAGGACAGTGACAAGAGACCCTGAGGGCTCATTTCCAGGTGGCAGCTGCTATCCAAAGGCCTTTTGATTTTTTACCCCCAGGATTTTAGTTGTCAAAAAACAGGCTCTTTAGCTTCCTTTTTAGGGGTAGTTGGTTAGGAAAGGAAGGAGACATATTTTAAGAGCAGAATATGGGTTTCAAGAGGGGTAATATTAACCTTTAAACTCGATTTTGATACAGTTCTGAGAAACCATATGCATTAGACTTAGGGAAGGAAAGGTTAGGCCCACCCTTTTTCAAGGCAATTTTTCTTGATGTTGGTATCTATATTGACCTAGCTCTCTCCCTTCTCCAGCTTAGGCTCTGGACCAGGTGTTTTGCTTACAGACAAGCACTGGAGCACAGTAATGAAAAGAACACTCTGGGCTTAACTACTGGCTCTATTACTTGGGAGCTGTGAGACTTACAGCAGGCCTCTCAACTCAGAATCCATGTTACTACATTGTGAAAGGGAGTAATACCTCATTTTCCCTTGAATTGAATGTGGAATAAGTAAGATTTAATTGGCCAGCCGGCACCTGATAAACAGCAGGCTTATCACTGCTGCCATCATTCCTATATGAGGTATGAAAAAACGGAGCCTTCAAAGGGTGACTTACACAAGATCTCCAATCTAGAGACGGATAAGGACAAGACTCCAAACACATGTACTCTTCAGAGTCGTATGTTTCTGGGTGAATGAACTCACAAGTCTATGGAGGAAAACTGGCACTTGAACTTGTTATTTTTACCATCATGATAATTGGTATGTTATGAAAGTAGGAGCATAGTGCTTCATTTGACCTTGAAAACCCAGTAAGAGTCTTTTAAGACACTTGCAAGGTGGGAGAGGCAGTATGCAGCCTAAAGAATGGGCCTATGTAAAGGAAGGGAGGGTTCTATCTCTAGGACCTTTGGAGGAGCCACAGAGGAAGGGGCAGGGGTGGGGAAGGGCTGGCATGGAGATGGTCTGTTTTACCTACTGGATGATTAGGAGCTACAGCTAGGTTTAAAAGACATGGACAAACTCAAGGGTTAAATGGCTGAAAGTGAATCATACTTGAATCCTTTCCATTTTCACTTGGAAACAGAACATCCCTCCCACCAGGCGGCTCATCTAATGTTTCCATGCCAACGAATTGCTGAAGCCAGGAATAGGATAAGCCTAAGGTGGGGAGTGGTGTGGGTGAAGAGCAGAAAGCAAGGGAAAGGCCACTGTGAGGGTTAAACCAGAGGTGGCTCACAAGGTAAATAGAGGGCAGTGTACTACAGATTTGGAGAGAGAAGAGGAGCAAATATGGTCTTGCCACGCAGACGCAAGCAGACACGCAGACAGACAGACAGACAGACAGACAGACAGACACAGACACTCACACACACACACACACACACACACATTTTCTCTCTGTCTTCTCTCTCTCTCCCTCACCCACCAAGGTTCTCGGGAGTTTATGTATGCTTTGAACATTTTTCAGAGGCTTCATACAATTTAAGAACTTCCAATCAGTTCATTTTTTTTCTTCAACAAATCAAATTAAGAATGTCAGAACTCTGATTCTTATAAAATTAAAAATATTTTCAATATTCTTTTCCAAATTACTTTGTCTTCAAACTAGGAAGCTCTATTTTGCTAAGTGTTCGCACACTGTAGCATCTGGTTGAAGTCTGATTCCTAAATTCACAGTGAACGGTGAGGAATGATGTAGACACTGAAAGTTGATGCAGGAGCTAGTGCTCTCTTTAGCCTATGGGTTGTGTTAGACTTTTAAGAAGACAGACTTTTTGACTATTCTCAGCTTAAATATGAACCATGGAATGAGTATGCTCGAGTAAGTAGATGAAAGGAAGGGAAGTGAGGAGGAAGAGAGGGAAGAAAAGGAAAAAAATAGAGGAGGAAAGAGGTCAAAAAGGGAAGAATGAAAAAAGGAGAGAAAAAGTACTGATTCTTAACTTGGATGTGCATTTGGACTAGTGTAGATTTTTTTTAATCCTGATGCAGAAGACTCAATAGCAGACTCTGTTTTAATAGGTTTAGGCTCCCCTAGAAGTTCTAACATTTAGCCAAGGTAGAGAAATGCTGGCATAAAGAAGAGGCATGTAGTAAAACAAAGCTGAGATTCTTCTTGGCCTGTCTCAGAAGAAACCCAGTGTGAATGAGATATGGCTGGAGAAAAGCTTACACTAATGGTCACTTCTTAAATAGTTTCCCATGGTGAGGTAGATTTCAACATTTCCCCACCCACCAGGAGTAAGTTAACTGGATTTCATCCTCAGACTGAGGGTGGAGGCTAAGCAGAAGCCACCATAAAACAAACAATCTCACCTTTTATTCTATAATAAATTCTAGTGGGTCATAATGTATTACTTCTTGGTACGTATAACTGTACTCATTTTGCTAATATTTTTTCTCAGTTCTGATTTTAAAAAAAAGGGTGAATTAATGTTCTTCTGCAAATGCTTTCAGCTATTAAAATAGGACTGACTATTCACACTGGAGATATAATAAATGTTTCAACTCCCGCTAATATTTTTAATTTGGATTTTTGGTGTTGTGTTTCTGAGAGATTAGACTACAAATTTTCTTATGATTTTGTTTTGTTTTAGCATCAAGATGGTAATAACATTGTTAGAAATCTGAGGTATATTCTTTTAACTTCTAGGTATATTTGTTTCAATATGATATGGCTTACAACATTATTTCTCATAAATCTTATGAATTGTGTATGCATCTCTTCATCCATCCATCCATCTATCATTTATCTATCTCATTTGTTTTCTGAAACAAAATCTCATTATGCAATCCCAGCTGGCTTTAAACTAACAATTCTCCTAATTCTGCTTCCAATGTGTCCTATACCACCATGACCAAAAGTGAATTGTGTGTGGTATGTATGTGTGTGTATGTGGATATATACACACACATGTATGTGTGTGTATTTTTTCCTCTTGATGGTACTGGAGTTTGAACCCATGGACTTCCTTATAGTTGAAGTACCATACAACTTGAGCAACACACACAGTCCTTTCTGCTGTTATTTTTCAGATATGGTCTTTTGCCTAGAGATGGCCTTAAATAGCAATCCCTTTACTTTTATCTCTCTAGTTGCTAAACTGCAAGTACTGGCTACCATGCCCTGCCCATTTTTTAATCTTCATTTTACAAAAGATGGTTAAGAAAGAACAAAAAAAGGAGGCCCTTATTGTTAATGTCACAAGAAAGGAAAGTAGTAGTAGAACTAGAATTTAAATCCACTTATTTCTGATTGAAAAGCCCAGGCCCTCTTTATTTTTCCTGGGGCTGGAACTCAGGGCCTGAGCACTGTCATTGGGCTTTCTCAAAGCTAGCACTTGAGCCACAGCATCACTTCCAGCTTTTTCTGTATATGTAGTACCAAGGAATTGAACTCAGGGCTTCAGACATGCTAGGCAAGCATTCTACCAGTAAGCCGTGCTACCTGCCTAAGCCCAAGCTTTTTGCACTATGTTATGAACTCAGGAATGAGTGGCTGGGCAAGTTGGTATTCTAAAGGATTTAGGATTTTTTATTTTGCGCAGTAGAACATTTTCTTCAGGGAGGAAATATTCTTCAAAGATGACGTGCTCTACCCTAAAAAAAATACAACTTTGGTTTTGGACCAAGCAAGAAGCTCCATTATAGGTAATCTTTCAAAATGTTTCATATTTCCTATCCGCTATATATTGGTAAGATTGCCAAAATAATAAAAGTCTTCTTTTCTTCTTCCTTTTGTTTTTGCTCCTGAGGGCAAGACTGAACCATCCATTTACCTCTGACAGTATCCTGTGTAGCACTCTATAATTAACAGCCACCTATGCCCTTTTTGGTAAACCATACGGGCTCTAAGTTAATCAGAGAGTTTTACAATCTTTTCATTCAGCTTGCAGTTTCTATAGTGGGAAACCTCATGCCTTTGCTTATGATGCATGGCCAATGCGGAGATGACTAGAGGGTTCAAATCTGAGCCAGAATTAACTCCATGCCCAAGACCGTCTTTGAGGTTCTCATTTATTAAGAGAGTTGCACTATACATCAGACAACTAGTAAAATGTAGGGAACATATAAGAAGTCAGGCAAAAATCAGAACTGGAGGAGAAGCTAAGCACCTGCTTAGCAAGCATGAAGACCAGAGTGTAAAACTCAAGTCCAACCAAACAGAAAGTACATGCAGAAAATCTAAGAGTTTTCTTTCCTAATAAAGAACAGAGAAAGCCATTTTGAAAACTTTAGAATTAAGAGACTCAGAATCATAATGTTTGGCCTCTTCAAGATCATGAGTAGAAGAAATGAGGTGATGAAAATGTAAATTTAGAAAATTGAAGGATTTTCCTGGTGCTCAGATTAGGTTGTAATATTTTTTCTGGCTCTATCTATATTGCTATAAAATTATAGCAATAATAAAGATCAATCAGTTAAACTGTATTTTAATTGTCTTGCTTATTATTTGTACAATTTTTGTAAGATGAAGTTAAATTGCCCATTCTATGTCTTCCATTTTACTTTTTTCATATATTTTTATTGTAATTAATAGAAGGGTTACATATTTGCCAGATAGAAGGTGCAGTAATTCACATACATTGATACCCTTTCACATGTCTTGGTCCCCATTTCCCTCTCCCCACCCCTACCCTCATCTTGTTTTCCCCCCTTCCCTATCCAATTTCAAATAACAAAATACAAATATACCCGATATATCAGGTAACAAAAAAGTGAGATACTGTAACAATATGAGATAACCAAGGGACAGCAAAAGAGATGAGAGATAACATAGGACCTTAAGGAAAACAATCATTCATTGTATGGCTTATGTTTCTATATCAAGGTTTTGCTCTATTGCAAATTTCTGCTAGGAGAGCCCAAGGATTCTACTGATTATGACAAATGAGGGAAATCATTGAGCCTAAGTTCTTTTGAGTCTGGCTTACTTCACTTAATATGATTTTTTCTAAGTCTTTCCATTTCCTAACAAATGGGGCGATGTCATTCTTTCTGACAGCAGCATAGAATTCCATTGTGTACAAATTCCACATCTTGTTGATCCACTCATCAACTGAGGAACATCTAGGTTGGTTCCATATCTTTGTTATGGTAAATAGGGCTGCAATGAACATTGTTGTGCTGGTGGATTTAGTATGTCCTTCAACCCTGCACTAGAATTAACTCCAAATGTATCAAAGACCTTGAGGTAAAAGCTGACACACTGAAAACTTTACAAGAAGGAATAGGAGATACACTAGGCCTCCTTGGCACAGGTCGAAACTTGCTTAATAAGGACCAAGAATCACAACAAATCAGAGAAAGACTGGATAGTGGGACTGCATTAAACTGCAGAGCTTTTGTATGGCGAAGGACATAGCTAGTAAATTAAATTAGGAAGCCTACAGAGCAGGAGAAGATCTTCACCAACCATACAACGGACAAAGGCCTCATATCTAAAATGTATCAACAGCTCAAGAAATTGAAGCAATCCAAAACTAATCTCCAAAGTAACAACCATCCCATTAAAAGATGGGCCAAAGACTTAAAGAGAGTCTTCTCTGAAGAAGAAACGAAAATGGCCTATAGACACATGAAGAAATGCTCAACATTTCTGGACATAAAAGAAATGCAAATCAAAACAACTCTAAGATTCCACCTCACTCCAGTTAGAATGGCCAGGATCAAGAAAACTAATAAGAACAGATGCTGGAGGGAATGTGGCCAGGAGGGATCACTGCTACCCTGTTGGTGGGAGTGCAAACTCCTTCAACCACTATGGAAAGCAGTATGGCAGTTCCTCAAAAGACTAAACATAGAGCTCCCCTATGACCCAGCAATTCCACTACTTGGCATTTACTCAATCATCCAGAAACAAGGCCATTTTACTTTTTTTATTCCAGTTTTTCTGAAGAGGGAAATCTGTCTTTCAGACTATATCAGTCTTACAATCTTAGGTAAAACTATACTGAAGGATATAAATACTCCAAAGATACATCTGTTTTTCAAAGTCCTGTGGGGGTACTTTCAGGCATTTTTTTCAAAACTGATGGCTGAAGAAAGTATGTGTTTGTATGTATGTGTGTGTGATAAAGTTTAAAATAAGGCAAGTATGTTGCAGATGTGAGATAAATGTGAAAGAGTGACACCACTTAGCTTTGGAATGATTCATTTCAGTAGAGCCAGATGACTCGAAGAGCAGGGTTGAAAACCCAGAGAAAGTGGGAATTTAATGTTTCTGAAGCACTGAGAGTGCTGGGAGATATTATTCTACAAACCATAAAAACTGGTAGTGTCTACTTGGCATTTACCCAACCATCCAGAAACAAGGACATACTAAACCCACTAGCACAACAATGTTCACTGCAGCACTATTCACCATAGCAAAGATATGGAACCAACCTAGATGTCCCTCAGTTGATGAGTGGATCAACAAGTTGTGGTATTTGTACACAATGGAATTCTATGCTGCTGTCAGAAAGAATGACATCGCCCCATTTGTTAGGAAATGGAAAGACTTAGAAAAAATCATATTAAGTGAAGTAAGCCAGACTCAAAGGAACTTAGGCTCAATGGTTTCCCTCATTCGTCATAATCAGTAGAAACCTTGGGCTCTACTAGCAGAGATTTGCAATAGAGCAAAATCTTGATACATAAGGCCATATAATGTGAAGCTAATTGAAAGGACCTCCAGGATATTGAAACAAAAGCCATATAATGAATGATTGTTGTCCTTAATGTACTATGTTGTCTCTCATCTCCTTTGCTGTCCCTTGGTTATCTCATATTGGTATAGTATCTCACTTTGTTATCTGATATATTGAATTTATTTGTATTTGGATATTTGAAAAAAAAACTGGTAGTGTCAATGATTAATATAAAGTACTCTTTTAGGTAAAAGACAAACCTTAGATGCTTGAAAATGTTCCCAGCAGTGATTTTGAGCTTTTGTTCCAGCTGCATTACATGCTACATAGAACACATGTGCCTTGGGTTTTTATCTAGCCATCTTACTCTGTTTCTGCAGGGATGATTTCATGGCATGAAGTTCCCATACTTGGTTTGCTTTTACTTTCTGCATATTCTTATCAACTATTGGTCAATGAGCCCTGCATTTTCACTTTGAACTTGGGCTTCAAAAATCAGGTAGATGGTACTGAAAGTTAAGCTATATGTTTCGTCATATTCGGGGCATGGTGTACAAGACCAGCATGTCAACTGTACTCTTTAATTGTGCCTCGTATGTACAGGGTTATCCTGGCTGTAGGTTCAGAACCTTGTCCCAGTTGTGTGGGAGCTTGTTCAATTTAATCTCAGGTCCACAGGTAGTTCATAAAACTCATGTACTAGCTGTGATTGGTTACGCATGCCTACATGCCTATACTTGGAACGCTTAAGGTGAAGGAGGTTAGTGAGTTCAAATTCTACATAGCCTGTTCTCCATAGCCAATTCTGGCTGGCCTACACTACACAGCAAGACTCTGTCTCAAATAAGCAAACAAACAACAAATGTGAAAAATCAAATGTTATGTGCTATTTTACTTGACCGTAAGCAAAATACAAGATGAAAACTAGAAAGGATTTTGTATATTTATATATATATACACATATATATGTATATGTGCATATATAATATATAAGGTGTGAATTCACATATTTAAAGAGGGTAGACTGATTTAAGCAATTGCTACATGTAAAAAACGTATGAGGTAAATAATACCTCCTTACAGATACAGTGCACCAGTACATAAAACCCATACAAATGGAATGCTTGTGAGTCAAATGAGATTTCAGTGTTGAAATCTGAGAGAATTGCAGCATCTCATCAACAAAGGGGCCAAGCAAGCTCTTTGTCAGGCAGGATGCATTCGTACGCCATGAAGACATTGAAGCTAACAACATTTATGAACTAGCCTCTCAAATAATTCAGCTGTTTTCACACACACACACACACACACACACACACACACACACACACACACACACACACACACACACACAGAGCTGGGTGCTGGCTTATGCCTACAATCTTAGCTATTCAGAAGACTGAGACTCTCAGAAAGTTCCAGAGACTCTTATCTCCAACTAATGACAACAGAAACAAATAAAAACAACAACTAGAACAAAAGTGGAGCTGTAGCCAAGGGGTAGAGTGCTAGCCTTGAGCAAAAAATCCTCAGAGACAGCACTCAGGCCCAAAGTACAAGCCACAGGACTGGTACATACATGTGTGTATACACATACATGTATACAGACTGTGTATACATATATGTGTGTGTGTTTGTAGTCTAAATTTCTGTATATGTGATATATATATATATGTATGTGTGTGTGTGTGTGGATTTATGCAGCCTAATTTTCTGTGTATATATTGTCTTAGTGTGTGTGTGTGTTAATGTGTACACACACACACACACACACACACAATCTCCATCCTTGAGGTACCCAAAGTCCAATGAAGGAGGCAGAGAATTCAACAGGCAGGAAGACAGCAGGGGAGACCAACATTTTATGTATGATGCAGAGGAACAAAGAGCAGGTACTTGACTTAGTCAGTTACGCATGGCTTTCATAAGAACCTTGTTCCTTTTAATCATTGTGCTTAAAATTCACTCAAAAAATTCATTCATGAAGTGGGGCTGTGGCTTATGTGGTAGAGCACTAGCCTTAAGCTGAAGAACTCAAGAACAGTGCCAAGACCCAGAGTTCAAGCCCCATGACAAGGACAAAGTGGAAGAGGAAGAGGAGGAGGAGGAGGAGGAGGAGGGGGAGGAAAGAAAGAAAGAAAAAGAAAGAAGGAAGAGGAAGAAGAAAAGAAGGAGGAAGACAAAGGAGGTGGAGGAAGAAGAGGAAAAGGAAGATGAAGAAGAAGAAGAGGAGGGGGAGGGGGAGGAGGAAGAGGAGAAGGAGGAAGAGGAGGAAGAGGAGGAGGAGGAGGAAAAGAAAGAAAGAAAGAGAGAGAGAGAGAGAAAGAAAGAAAGAAAGAAAGAAAGAAAGAAAGAAAGAAAGAAAGGAAAGAAAGAAAGAAGGAAAGAAAGATAGATAAGGATTCAGGTGCTGTCAGCTCCTGCCTCTAGTCCTAGGGACTTATGAAATTGAAGTCTGGGGCCCTAAGGACCAGTTTGAAGCCAGCCTGGAAAGAAGTCTGTGAGACTCCACTTAACCAGCAAAAAAAGCTGGACTGGAGGAGTAGCTCAAATAATAGAGCTCCAGTTGTGAGCAAGAAAGCTGAATGAGACCATGAGGTCCTGAGTTCAAGTCCTGGTACTTTCATTCTCTTTCTCTCCCTCTTCCCCTCTCTCTCCCTCTTTCCCCTCTCTCTCCCTTTTCCCCCTCCCCCCCCCTCTCTCTCTCTCACACACACACACACACACAGAAATCATTGAAGGCGCACAAAAGAATTTCTCTAACATATCAAATATCTTCAAAAAGAAGACGTTTGTGTCTATTTGCTCTTAGGTGAGAGATCCTTCATTCTTTTCATTCCTTTCCCTCTCATGTATTCTTTTCCCTAAGCCCATCAGGAGTGGGAGCTCTGCTAGGTAGACCTGTCTGCTTTTGGAGGTGGCAGTTTTAAACTCTGAGCCAATCTCTTCTAGAGAGATTTCTGGAAATGTGATTAATTACTACAGGCTGAGAGCCAAGAAACAGGATCCAGTTTTGTAGAGAGAACTTTGAGTCTCCCAATGGCAGAAAAATTTCCCTATGAATCCTTTTATAGCCAAAGTCTAGTAGAAGGTGGATGGTTATGGGTCAGAAAAGGTTTTCTGAATGGATAGATGAATGAATAGACTGACCATTGAGAATAATAATTCTATAGGGCATTCTTCAGAGAGAAAAATGAAATAGTCAGTGGAATCATGGATGATATTTCTGTTTTTCTCCTACAGAAATCTAAAAAAATTGTTATAAAAACCCTCTTTTTTTTTTCAAATTAGTAACAGACTGTGATCATAGAAGAACAAGGAAATTCCCTCAGATCTCAACAATTCTTCCTCCTTTCTATTTCAGGATGAAATTGGCAGCCTTGAATACCAAAATCAATCTACAATTAAAGATGCAATTAAAAATGCAAATGATGGAAAGAATGAGCATCATGTTAAAGAGTCTCAAAGTATAAATAATTCTTCGTTAAAGAGGTACCAGTTTAAGAAGCAAATGCTATGCACATATAGGGATGAACAACTTTCTCCTTAGATTAACTTAACCCTTAGAAGACTGCAAACTAGGTATCATTTCCATGAAACACAGTCAAGATTTTGTCATTTCTAAGCTGTGAATTTTGGGCTAGAAAACATATCTGTTTGCAGAAAGGCAATAGAGAATATGAAGGGAACCCAAGTCCCATTGCTACAAACTTTACCAGTGTCCTTGTAGAACTAATAACTTCATTGCATTGGAGGAAAACAAGTATAGACTTCAGTAAATAAACCTACCTGAGTAAAGAACAAGGCTCAGCCACATCACACATGTGCTATTTCAAACACATATCTCATGTCTATCTGTTCCATTCACCATTGTGGTACAGGGATGATACTTGTATCTGTATCTACAATATTGTTATAAGGTTTAAATGTAGTTGAGAATGAGGCTCTGGCACTTAAGGTCTTGGATCACAGATTATGTGGCCCATGTTGCAATATCTTGTCTGCTTTGCTGTGATTTCCCTAGTCTGGACATTCTATTCATCCTGTTATCAACCATTTCATCCTGTTTCATCCTGCTATCAACTATTTGTCATTCTACAAAATCATCAGCAACATTCTTTCTCTCCCCCTCTCTCTGTCTCTTCCTCTCTCTGTTTTTCCCTCTCTCTCTCTCTTCCCCCCATCTGTGTGTGTGTGTGTGTGTGTGTGAACTGAGGGACAAAAGACAAACAAATCCATCAGTGGTTTTCACTAGACACTATGCTGAAAATAAACTATATAATTTATGAGTGGGGATGGGAGAGGAAAACCTGGGAGAGAACAAGAGAAGGGGTAACATTGTCCAAAAAAGAAATGTATTCATTACCTGACTTATGTAACTGTAATGAACCCCTTTGTACATTACCTTTACAATAACAATAAAAATTAAATTAAAAAAATAAAATCAAAACCACCAGGGTTCTTAGATATACTAGACAAGCACTCTACTACCAAGATTTTTTAAAAGGCAATTCTGGATTTGGTAATATTTCCTAATCTGCTGCATCATATTATATTCAATAAACTTTTAAATAAATGGCAAAATGACGATGGTATTAAATAACATTGTTTAAGTGAAAATATTATTGTCAGCTAAGCCAACTACTAGTCAGGAGATGCATAGTGTCTTTAATATTCTCTGAGGACAATGCTGTGAACATGTTCCAAGGCTGCAGGGAAGAAGATAAAATCTACATTTTCACAATGTCCACGGATTTCATGACCTTGTTTGAAATGCCCTCATAAAATCCACAGTCAAGTGAAGCTGGAGGCATTAGAGTGATGTCCTCTGACAAGGCTGTTTCTACTCTCCCTTACTATGGTGAGGTTTCTGATCCCCAGGTCAGTGGGGTAGAAAGTAGAGTGGAAAGATTTGTTATTACTCAAATAAACAAACAAAAACTCCGCAGTGTCTTTTTATGTAAGAGATCATGTAACTTTTGGGTCCTAAATCAAGCACATGGGAATAAACCCAGAGGAAAGCACATCAGAATGAAATGTTCTGGCTGAGATTTGTTTTCTCAAGTCTGCCCTTAATGAGACATTAGCTCTAAGTTTCCTAGACAAGACTGAGGCTTGCTCTGGACCTGTCCTTGCCATCAAAGTCCTTCTACTAAAAAGGTGTAGGCAAGATTAACTTCCAATTTGAAAGTAGCAGAGTATAACCAGACACCAGCTTTTTAGGAGGCTGAACTATGAGGATTATGGTTCAAAGCCATCCTGGGAAGGAAAATCCATGAAACTCTTATCGGCAATTAACCAACAAAATAATCTGGAAATGGAGGTATGGCTCAAGTGGTACACAGCAGCCTTGAACAAAAAAGGCCAAAGGAGAAGATGAGGCTCCAAGTTCAAGACCCCATATAAGCACACACACAAAAAGTATTTGGTTATTTGAAATCAGATAGGGAAGGGGGGAAAAGAAGATGAGGGGTGGGGGAGGAAATTGGGACCAAGACATGAGAAAGGGTATCAATGCATGTGAAGTAATATACCCTCTATCTGGTGAATATAATGTAACCTTTTTATTAATTACAATAAAAATACATGGGGGGAAAAATGAGTTCAAGGGACAAATGAAGTCACCTGCAAGGCTTTGCAGGGCTTTCTGCTAGAAATCCTAGATCCAGTAAGCGGTGCCTGCATTTTGAGGGCATACCTAAACATTGATCATTTGGTATCACCTTGCTGGTATTTAGCTGTAAGAGAATCAAAGACCTTGACTTATATTGTAACATTTTATTTTAATGGTCTGTATATAGGAACTATAGGCTTGGTATTTGTCCATCTCACAGGTACTTACTAAAGGGACATCTTTAATATCACACATGGTGCCATGATACATTAGGGACTTTATAAATTGTCATGAATTGAAATTTGTAGGTCCAGAGTTAAGTGGCATCTATATATCAAGGAGCTTTACCAGGTGACATTAATAGCAACTAGACTGGTCACTGTCTTCACTGTAGGAAGCCTAGTTGTAAAGATTAAAATAGGATAGTAAATGTGAGGCACATACACAATGGCTACCAGGAAAAAAATCCTTCCACTAATGATTTGAATACTATTTGAATTGTTCGTAGATCTAGACAATCTTTAGCATCTTTAACATCTTCAGCCATCTGACTCAATGTAGGTAGTACATGTACCATATTTATTCAATAAAAGAACCAATGTACTAATAAATCAATGCATAGAAATAGCATGTAGAATAATGAGGCAAGAAGCCACTAGTGGTTAAGGCCTATAAGCCTTAACCAGATCTCAGGCTGAGATCTGAGGACTGTCATTCAAAGCCAGCTTGTGTGGCTAAGTCTGTGATATTCTTATTTCTAATTAGCTACCAGAAAGGTAGAAATGGAGCTGTGGCTCAAACAGTAGAATGCTAGCCATGAGCTAGTTCAGAGACAGTACAAGGTTCCTGAGTTGAAGCCACAGGATTGGCACAAAAAATATAGAAATATGAAAATCCCAAAGTTACCAGGAAACTTGTCCTGTCCTTGCTTAGGACAAGCAGGTGAGGGCTTGCCTCACCGCTAAGAAAACATTCCTGTTCACAGCCAATGCTACAGTTTCTTAGTTCTACAGGGGAAAGTGACCTTTCCAGAAATGAGGACCAGCAACCTACACTTAACTGTTCCCCATGTGCCAGGTATTTAAATTCAGGATTTCATTAAATCCTCACAACCACTTTATGCTATTACTATTCCATTCTCAAAGATAAAGAAATAAAGGTGAGGGAGATGGCTTTAATTCTTTCAAGGTCACAGTGCTGCTAAGCAGCCTGACTATGATTCAAAGATTTCTCCTTTCGTTGTGTGGCAGTCTGTGCTCTGAAACATCACTCTACAGTGTCTTACAAGCAGGGTCTGAATGGCTCTGCTACGTTTAATCTAGCCCTGGGATCTGAGAAGAACCATGGAACTTCTCTGAGTTGCTCCTTTATTTGAAGTTGGAAGGCAAATACCTCTGAGTACAGGGTTGGTGAGAGAATTATTATTAATAAATGTAAAACACCTACCTAAAAGGTAGCTCAAGAAAAGCCCACAACGTATTTCCTCCACTTCCATTTCCAAAAAACTACTTTGCAAATTAGCACCAACACCAAGGGTTTAAGGCTGTCTGAAATATTTAATGTAACATAGTATAAGATGCTCTCTTCTGACTGGGTAGTGTGTCTCAAGCCTGGGCTCTTTCTGTGTCCAAGCTGTAAATCATTTATTAGTGAGGTTTTTGCATCATATTAATGAGTGGTGGCATCATTTTAAAAAAGAGTCCGGGCTGGGAGAGTGGCTAGTAGGAAAGTGCTTGCCTAGCGTGCACAAAGCCCTGGGTGTGATTCCTCATATACATACGTATTCACAGAAAAAGCAGAAATGTTGCTATGACTCAAGCAAAAGAAGCTGAAGGACAGTGCCCAGGCCCTGGTTCAAGCCCTAGGACTAGGAGAGGAAGACACAGATGGACAGACAGAGACATAGAGAATGTGTATATTTGGAATATGGGTAGAGGGAGGAAAAAAAGTAGAAAAAAAAGAGGGGAAGTGAGGAGAGAAAGAAAAAGGGAGGGCATAAGAGAGAACAGAGACTAATAATGGGATGGAGGCAAGGGAAATTGGGAAGTTGAGAGGGAGAGGGAGAGAGAGAGGAAGGGAGGAGGGAGAGAGAGAGACAACAAGGAAAGAAAGAGTAGTTTTGCAGTTGCAGTCAAATATTTTACTAAGTCAAATAAACTGTTAAAGAAGAAAAAGGTTGCTTCTGACTCAAGTGTCGGCTTTGTATAAAAATACGATGAATACCCAAGAAAGCCCATATGTCCCTCTAGCATATTATATCCTGCTTAGCAAAGTCCTCAAGAGATTTCTGTTTGAATTTTTCTTCTCAGTTATCCTGTCTCTTAACCCAAAGTCCCAGTGTGGTCCTGACAGAAGCAGCTGGGGAATCACAGCTACCGTTCAACACCCAGAGGTAGAATGATTTACGTAGAAGCATGAAGTTGTGGGTTAAAATCTCACTCTGCTACACACAGCTGTCAGATCACAGGCAGATACACGTACTCCTGGGGCATCAGATTCCTCTTCTGTAAATTATAGAGTGGACTTGGTGAGGGCAAAATGTCCCTCAAGCCCTTGCGGTACACATGGCTAAAACATGAAAGTGATAAGGCTCCTAGATACCATTTTCAGATGAAAAAGACGTGCTTATCGCCTTACATTTAGATAGTAAGACAAACTCTGCCAACTTATTTTGAATGAGCATGTAATTGACTTTCTAAAATAATCATACACCAGCTGGCACTGGTCCTATTGTGCTGTTGCAGATAAAGTGAGCCATTCTACAAAAATCCCAGAACCAAAGCAGTGTTAAAGAAAATGAGAGCTGAGCATGGTGGCTCACGCCTGTAATCCTAGCTACTCAGGAGGCTGAGATCTGAGGATCGCAGTTCAAAGCCAGCCCGGGCACAAAAGTCTGCGAGAAAAGTCTGTGAGATTCTTTCCAATTAACCTCTAAAAAATGGGAAGATTGGCTTGTCTCAAGGGACAGAGCTTAGGGACAATGCCCAGGCCCAGACGTAGAGCGGTAGCCTGAAGAGTTCAGGGACAGTGCCCAGGCCCAGAGTTTAAGCCTCACAACCAACAACAGAAAAAGAAACTGGAAACCAAAAGAATTCTTTCTGGTAAAGTAACTATTAAGGCTTTCTGAGTCATTTCACAATTGCTTCTTTCTTTGTTCTGTATTATCACAGGACCTGAGAAGGCCAGCCATGTTGTAAAGGTCTCTCTGTCTGAACTTACAATATGCATCACCTGTATTCTTTCCAATTGTATGTCTCAAAGAGTCATTAGAGGCTGATGTCAGTTCCCTAGGAAGTAATAGAACTTTTGAAACGAAGTAACATTTGTGCATTCCAGGACTTTGAAGAATGAATGTAAAGGATATTTCAGTCTTCCTTAAAAACTCCCCTCCCTTCAAAACCATGTCCAAATACCAACATGACCATTAACTTATTTCTTCATGTTATACTTTTATTTGCTATTTGTGCATAAATATTTGATTCTAATGAATACCATTTTCAAATAAGTGTATTTTACATAATATTGTAGTCTTCATTTAGTTTGCCTGATCTTCTGCAATTTAATGAAAAGCTATTATCATTCTATTTCCATCAAATTTCTTCTAGTACTTACTTAACAACACTTTATAATACATTTTATTGCTAATAAGCTATGCCATTGTGTAATGTTTCCTCCTGCTTTTATTCAATAAAACTACTTCAATGGTATTAACTGATTTGTCTCTATCCTATTAACCCAATAGACATCACTATTTGCCACTCAAAAGTAAAGCATTTCAAGAATTATTCTTATGTGTGTCCTGAGTACCATCAGTACAATACAAGCAAGGAGAACAGAAAGCGCCATCCGATTTGTAATGTCACTACAAGAAACGTACTAGGGTGAGTCCCAACAGAGAATCTTTCGTAGATGACAATGCAGTATATCCAAGAAACAATGCAGCTGGCCAAATCTGGAAGGGAATCATCTGCTTTTTCAGAGTTTTTTTAAGACACCGAAATTCCCCCCTAAAAGTAATTCTGTTTGTCAACAAATGAAAGCCTTTGAGAAGCTGCCATCATCCAGAACCATGCTCCCTTCTTGGCCCAGCTGTTCCTAACACCCAGAAAAATCACCTTACAGCTCAGAGGAGCCAAGGATAAGTTTAACACAAGTACCTCATTTGAGTACCTATAGCATGATCTCCTAAAGGGAAAAAGAAGTGAGATGATTAGTAGAGAAGGATGATCCCGTAAGTGAGACACAGATGGAATTCCGAGCCACAAGAAGTGGAGAATCCAAAGGTTTTCGCCAAATGGTATGTACAAGTACTTAACCACTAGCTGGGTGCCATTGTCTCCCTGCTAGTCCAATGTTCTGTCTCCACTGATGAAGGGTGCACACTGGTGCTAGGAAAAGGAGCAGTTGAATGTGACAGATCTCACTCGAGAGTAAGTATAGAAGCCAAAAAATAGGGACTTCTTTTTTGTTTTTAAATGTTTTCAGGCCAATCATTTTGTTTTCTAGCAAGTTAAAGGGAAACTAATTTATAGGCAAGGGAGTAATAAACTTTTATGATCTGAGAAATGATTGACAGTGAGATTCTACTGAAGAAAATCTTTCTACCCAAACTTACAGGAAAGTAAACCCCACCGTAAATCGTAAGAAGAATAATGCTTAGTTTATATTACTATGTCAAAATGAACATAGTCAACATCAAGAAAATTAGGAAATGTCCAGGGTTTTGGTCCATGTGTTCCAAGATTTATTGGAGATTATTGCTTCTCATTAGCTTGCCTACAAACTATGCTAAGAACCTTATCTTACATTGTCTTAAAGACTGATACATGCCTGTATTGCCCAAACCCAGGTATCTGAGGCAGGAGAATAAAAAGTTCAAGGCCAGCTTGCCAGCCCTACATAGTGAAAGAATAACCACAACAAAACTTAATACAAGCAGAGATTTTAAATAATTTAACCATATTCAGCGAAAGGTCTTTCAGTAGTATACTGACGAGCATAGACGAATTAAGGCATATTCTGTAAGGTATTGCCTTTGTTTCCCCAAGTCAGATTTCCCTTGTATACCTGACATAGAGTGAGCGCTTCTGATTGGTTCTCAGGGACCCAGAACCGGAACTCATGCTGTGGTTCATCATCTGCTCCCGTAGGTCATGGATTTTAGCCTCAAATCGAGCGTAATCTGGGAATAAAAACAAAGATGGCAAGTTTAATACTATCCCTTCAGATAATTGGGAAGTCGAGGCCTTCTTGTTGGCCTTTTACCAAACAAGGGAGGGAGGGGAATGCTCAATTTTAGCGAGGTACATGCTTAATATTAGTTTCAATTCACAGACTTTCACCAGAGAAAAGGGAGAAATCAGTTTCTAAGTTACTAAGAAAACGCAGGGCCAGCAGATCTCCTAGTCCATGGTAGAGAACCACAGAGACAGCAATGGGAACAAGGGAGGAATAGGGTGGCTTATAAACAGGTGACATAGGACACAGTATGTTCCTGCTGATGGGAGTTGCTTTTATTCTGCCCATAGTTCATTGATATACATACCTACACGTCACACACAATCACAGTCACACACACACAAATAGGAGTGAACAGAAAGCCTGGGTTAAGGTTGCCAGATGTATCTCAGGGTTAATATCCTGATTAAGATGCTGTGATGTGCTTTTGAAAAAAAAAAAAACCCTAGGGGAAATTGTAAAAAGGACACATAAATTCCTTGCATTGTTCTTTTACAGCTGCATGTGAAGCTGTAATTATCTCAAAATTATATTAAAGAGAGGAAGGAAAAGTCCATAAGATTCCTAATTCCATGGGTGTCTAGTTATCTGCACCCTGATAAACCAGAGAATATGATATATGGTGACAAATTCTGTAAGAAACATAATTGGGCTAGGTCATCCCTCCCCTGGCCCAAGGGCTGCTAGACGTTTATCACTGGGGATAATACCTCAATTTGCAACATAACTTCGTCTACATAACATCAATTCTAAGATGAATAATATATTCAAATTCAATTTTCAGAGACTGAAGCCAAAAAAATGAGTCAAAATGACTATGAAATGTATTTTAGAAAATAGTTCCAAGTTTATTATATATATTATTCCTTAAAAATTAAGGAAATAAAATATAGGTATTTTATGTTAGTTATTAGCAAAATACTGTTTTCATGTCATTCTAAGAAAAATTAACAATGCAGTAATTGGTTTTAAGATACTATAAATGCAATTACCATGAAAAATGAAGTTCTTTTAAATTTTGATTAATTTTTATCACAACCTATTTATTGTTCTATTATCACCTTAGCAGCGAAGTGTTTTGCTTTAGGAAAATCCAGTAGGTGAGAGACTTAAGTGAGCCACAGATATGAAAAAAATATTTACTCAAATCATAAAGGACTCAATTATAAAGAAACACATCATTAAGGATTTTAGTTGCAGTTTTCTCTATATTTCAAAACCACATCATTTTTCAATTCAGCTTATTAACAACTTTTCATGAAAACAAGGATAAGTAAATTGGTATCTATGAGACTGTATCAAATTATCATGAAAATTCCTCAAAAGTTGATTTAATTGCAATGTATTGATTATTGTAGGGTAGGCTTCCCTAAGGGTTTGGTATTCATTTTAAACCATAAGCAACAGAATTATAATAAGCTCTAAATGTTATATTTAAAGGTTAGTATCTTAACTATAAGAACCTAATAGCTGGCTGGTAATTTCAAGTACTTAAGTGTAGCACTATTTAGATTCAAAAGGCTTCCTATTATAGTGTAGATTCGAATAATTAAAATGTAATCCAATAAGCACAACACATATTTAAACAAAAATCTACTGACCTTAACTTTATTGCCTTCCATTTTATTAGTGAGGGAGAGAACTTATTTATAATTGTCATTGAGCTATTGTCATTTTGAGCAAGTTCTAGTCTCTAGCTGGCTACACAGAAGAATCAATTAATAGGTACTGCTGGCACAGGTACACTATGCCCAGTGCTTAATGGGCATTATCTTGTTTTTTTCTTCTGAAGGACAAAGCAAGGTTCAGAAATGGTGTAAAAATTGTAGATATATACAAAGAAAAATAAAGATTAATTGTTGCTCTGATCTCTTCTGCCTTCCTTCTCACCATTGTTGTCCTACCATAAGGGGACAGGCGGGGTTAAATCTTCAATTTACAGATGTGTAGCTATGTGTACATAGTACGTGAACACAAACATGCATGCACACGTGATATTACATCTTATATCGTGCTACGTGGTTTTACTCCCCTTTAAATTGGATCATCCCCTACCTTCTATCAGCTATGTAAATGATACTTAAAAGCCTTCCTTAATTGTGTTCTATACTTAGAACAGAATATTTTATAACTCCTACATCACTGGTTGTTTGGGATATCCAACTTTCTGGTTCACAAACATCTGCCTGCGTTCAGGTCGATGGTAGGTTAGTATAGCACCACAACTGGAAGATTGGCTAACACTGCATATAAAACCATATAGCCCCACTTAGCATTTCTCTGGGAGGAAAATGAGGTAGTCATGGACACCACAACAATTACTAACTTCCTTTGATCCCTGCTCAGTATTGCTTCTTGCTAACCACATATGACCCCATATGTACACTGCTCTCTGGAGATAAAGGACTGTCCTTTACAACTTTGGTGCCTTCAATGATTTCAGTATCCGTGATGAAATTCCAACCTCCAACCCGAAATCCACCCTTAAGCACAGAATTCCGTACCACACCCGACCCATTAGCCTACTTTGTAACATATATTGATTTATCATGCAAACTTGCAGTTATCTGTGCACCTGCCCAGGCTCCCTCCTGGGACATCCTGTCACATTTTACTTTTCCTGGATTTCCTTAATCCTAACAGGATCTGACAATCGGTGCTCCTGAAAATGTATCACCAGTGAGCATAATCATTTTGGTAATTCAAAATGGCTTGAGGTATTCGGATATTGCCCATTTTTAATGTTATTATTTGTAATGTAAGAAAGAACACACATCTCCATTAATATAATCTTTGCTAAGACTAAGTATTCAGATTTGGGGACTATTTCTATTGCTCTCTGTGCAATTGCTTTTCTTTCCTCATGTAGGCCATACCATACAGTGGAAACAATTGTGAAAGTCATGCAATAGAAAGTTACCTTATATACAATTATCTCTTTGTTAGGCTTTTAATAGACAATTCTGACTAAAGTATTACAACAGGACATTTACCTTAAGAGAAAGTTTGGTTTTCCTTACCATAATGGTTCATTGGATACTTAAACTGTTTTCTGTTGTACTTTTGGAACGCTTGTTCTGAAATGTATTCCACTGTGTGTAAATTCCCCACTATGGACAGCTTCTCTGCAATCTATTCTCTATTTTTGACTTCCTCATTTTGGTCATCTTAATTACAAACCTTTGTTTATTGGTACTTAACACCCTGCTACCTTTTGAAAATTAAAACAACTACACATTGTATCGAAGCAGAAACAAGATTTAAGAAGTTGCTTGTCTCTCAATCATACAGGTAATTTCATACTTCGAAATGGTCTAGAAATAAACAGGAATTCAGTTACATAAACTGTGAAATTCAGGAGTTCTTTACACGTTAAAAGTTCTGAAAACCACAAATTTAACATGTTAAAATCTGTCAAACCAATTCTAATATCCAACCCCCTTCCTTTCCTTTTGCCCCCATCTATGTTAGAAACATTTTTCAATCAATATCCTAGTAATCATACATGTTTCCAAACCTCACGCAAATATTCATGTGAAACTTTTAAATATTCAAATACACATCCTTTAAAGAGGCATTCATGTTCACTGACACTGGCTCCATGCCCTGCACTTGAAATAATTCTCTCAAACAAGTGACATGATATGTATACTGGAGATGAGGAAATACAGGTTCTGGGAGGCAAACTTTAACAAAGTTATAGCACTACTAAGTAACAAAGCCTACTGGGCAGAGCTAGGATTCAGCTCAGAATCTTTGTACAGTCATTTTGTTTCTCTTCCATCCCAGTGCATCATTTTGACACCACAAATCTCTAGCATGTAAGCCTACCATCTTCATGACATCTTGTTCTTCCCTATACTATCTGGGCATAGTAGTCCTCTCTTATCATGTCCTAAGCAGGTTGGAACTTAAAAGAGCCTGAAAGAATTTGGTTCAGAACGTGACACTACAAGGAAGTGTATTGTGGTAGTCCTGAGGTGGGGAACACGATTAACAAAGCAATACCTTATTCTGTCTTGCTTTGCAGAAATAGGAGTCACAAGTTATTTTACACTTACTGAGGTTTCTTTGGAATCAAGGACCAAACCACTGAAAACCAACTCATAGACAAAGTGTTTCAAGAAGAATTTTAAAGAAACATTACTTCTAGTTCTTTTTCCTCAATGTATATGACAAGCAAGCTCTTTTTCCCTTCTACATTCTTGAATATCTAAATCCAGTTGTTCTTAGTTAAATGTGTTCATTTAAATGTTTTTTCATTGAGATATAATGGGCTATGATACAACAGAGCATGCAAGAGTTCGAAAGATAAAATCAAAATTGAAGGGAATAATGATGGAAGGGGTAACTGGTCAAGAAGCCTAGCATTTATAAATTGGCATGCTGAACTGAATCCCCTTTGTACAGCTACTTACAGATAATTTAAAAATAGGAATAAGATAGAAAAAAATTCTTGCCCTGTCAATTAACTTGCAACACAAACTATTAGCCTTTCAGGGCACAATTTTCTAAGTAAAATGGGAATAATAATTATACTTATATCAAAATATGCCAGAAGATAATCAAGTTCATAGATTTGAAAGATTACCTTTTGGCAATGATGATTAATTCCTGTTACTTTCATGTATGATTCATAAACTATTCTTGTGTATCTCTTGCAAAAGTTGCAATCCCTTTCCGTATCAAATAAAACAGACTCATGTCCACTCCTAAAGTTCTTTAGTATACTTGTTCCCTACCCAGTAGGAAATGATGTCTCTGCCAGATCAAAGAGAAATGAATCACAGAAGACAATAGTCTGGGACACCTGACATGCCTGCTGAACAAACATTAAGTGGATCCTCTGGTTCCTCCCTCCAATCCACAGCTTGGGAGAACTGTACCCAATCCCAAAGTTGCTCCTATTTACAGTTATGTCATCCTTTACAGTGACCTCAATCCCGTGAGCTACTGAGTGAATATGTGATTGGAGGTAAGAAAGGGTGTGCATACCACACTGGGGGCACTGCCAGGCATGTGTTTCCTTTGCAGTGTGTCAAGGATGAGCAAGAAGACTTGTTTACCCTATTATCTGGAGGCACTGTGGAAAAGGTGCACTGCAATAGGAGTCACCTGCACTTATTGAAATGGTGCAGCTGCGTATGCCTTTAAGACTCACATGGTGGACCTTAGCCTGAGAGAAGCAAACAAGGAACTCAGTGGACTGACCACAGCAGGAAGCCATGGGGTAGGCTCTCCCCCTCCAGTCAGCTGGTGGGGGGGGGCAGTGAGCCAGGCTACCCTCCCCATCTCATCCACATGTCTCACGACTGTCACTTTGTAGAGGAAGTAGCTTTGAGTATTAGTCTCATTCTTGTTATAGGTAGGGCCTGGTATCTCTCTCCACTTCCAGATGTTGTTGTTTGTTGTTGGTGGGTTTTCTTGTTTTGGTTTGGTACTTAATTAGAGATGAGAATCTCACAGACTTTCCTGCTGAAGGCTGGCTTTGAACCACAATCCTCAGATCTAAGCCTCCTGCACAACTAGGATTACAGGCATGAACCACGGGTATGTAGCTTCAAAGCTCACTTTGATTTCGCCTCAGCCAGTTTAATTTGCAGGTGAGCAAAGTGAGCTTTGAAGCTAGGTATAGGGTTTGAGGTAGATGGTGCATAGAGTGCGTGTGTGTGTGTGTGTGTGTGTGTGTGTGTGTGTGTGTGTAATGTCATAGTAAATAACCCCCTTGTACAAATAATGTGTGCTAATTTTAAATAAAGTAGTATTCATCTTACACACAGGGACTTGATAAATTATACAGGGCTCTAGGTTTTCACACACAGTGAGATGAAAGGAGGACATTCTTAGGGGAGGAACATAAAGGGACAATGCCTCTGTGCATCTGATCGTACAAAATAATATTAAAATGAACTCCAGGAAACGGAAATGAGGCTTTTTCTTTCTTGCAGGTTTTGTTTTCATTCTCAGTTTTTATTGTTCGTATAAAGATGATGTAGAGGGGTTATAGTTATATAAATCAGGTAAAGAATACATTTCAATTTCATTTTGGATAATGTAACCCCTTCCTTCATTCTCTCCCAGTTTGCTTTCTTTTTGTCTTGTTTATCTGTCTTTGGGAGGGTAATGGAGGGACAAAGAGTGAAAAGCATAGCAATCATACTCACTATATACTACATGGAAAATGAACTATACATCGTGTGGGTGAAGATGAGAGGGGAAAAACTGGGAGAGGGTGAGGGAAGTGGTAACACTGTCCCAGAAGGAATGGACTCTGCTTGACTTGTGTAATTTTGTACATCACCTCTTTAGTAACACTACAAAGTAAATAAGATAAAATAAAAATAAAGAGGCGGACTCATTTTAAATCATAATTTTTCAAAATAAATATTGAAGTCTGATGCACAAAGAAGCACGTTGGGGAGGAAAAGATGCACACCTGGAGGTCACTGGCATACAGGGTCACAGTAGCACCATTTTCCTATTAGCTCTTGGTGAACATGGGCACAACTTTAACACCTGGCTGTGTGCAGGGCGCCACACGTCCAAATGGCAGAGATGGCTTTCATGCTGAGTTATCTGATTGGGCACAGCAGGAGAGCCCGCCTGAAGAGACCAACTGCTGAGCCCTCAAGGGGCTTTAAGTAGACAGATCTGAACTACACACTCTTGATGGTCTTTCAAGCTTTGAGACACCCTTAAGTGAGGCTGGGATAAATGTCAATGGTGTGTATTCTATTGGAATATGGATATGACTGCAGGGCCCAGGGAAGATATACTGGGGAAAGGGGATGAGGCAGGAAGTGTCTCCATCTAAGCACAGCATCTGATCCCAGCTCCACAGATAGGATTCTGTGAGCAACTATAAATGCATCTGTATCTTCTGGGAAAGTATCCTTTCATTTATTCAGAATTTTTCTTTTTTGGGGGAGGTGTCATGGGGCTTGAACTCTGCCAGGACTATGTCCCTGAGCTCTTCAGCTCAAGACTATCACCCTACCTTTGAGCCAAGCTCCATTTCCCATTTTCTAGAAGTTAATTCGAGATAAGAGTCTCAGGTCCTTCTCCAGGATATGAAAACAAGAGCCATACAATGTGATTGTTGTTCTTAATGTACTATGTTATTTCTCATTTCTTTTGTTGTCCCTTGGTTATTCTCATATAGTTACAGTATCTTACCTTGTTATCTGGTATATTGTATATACATTTATTTATTTACTTGAACTAGGAAAGGGAAGGGGGAAAACAAGATGAGGGGAAGGAAATGGGGACAAAAACATGAGGAGTAGTAGCAATGTGTGAAGTAATACATCTTCTATCTGGCAAATGTAACTGTAACCCTTCCATTAATTACAATAAAAATATATGAGAAACAAAAAAAGTCTCAGGTTCTTTTGTGCCTGGGTTGGCTTTGAACCAGGATCCTCAGATCTCAGTCTCCCGAGTAGTCAGGATTACAGGTGTGAGCCACCGTGCCTGGCTCAGAATATTTCTTTTTTTAATTTTGTCTGATACAATGCTAATGGCTAGGGATTCCAAACCCACTAATCAAGACTTTACTCCAAGGCTAGCATAGCTGCCTTAGTTTTTGCTTTCTTGTTGCAGATTATATAGAGTCCTAGCAGACGTCACAATAGCCCAATACCTATATGCATATGACCACATAAAATGATGCTAATCGAAATGATCTCCCCAATATGGTTTTGGATTTTTTTTTTGATGTGTGTGTTTTTCCTTCCTTTCTTCTTTTTTTTTTTGGTGCCACTCTGGGGCTTGAACTCAGGACCTGGACACTGTCCTTGAGGTTCATTTTGCTCAAAGCTATTGCTCTGCCACTTGAACCACAGTGCCTCTTCTGGTTTTTTTTCTGTTTACGTGGTACTGATGAATAGAACCCAGGGTTTCATGCGTGCCCACTCAAGACTAGCACTAGGCCACATTCCCAGACCTCTTTTTCCTTTCTTTCTTTCTTTCTTTTTTTTTAAAATAGTGTACTCTTGGAAGTTATTTCTTTTGTCTTTCATTTTGTTTTCTCCTCTGGTTTATTCCCTTTAGTCACTGTTTCTGATTTTAATACCCTTCTTCTTGTATATAAATTTATCTGGTTTGGGGAAGGGTAGAGGAATCATACAAACTGTAGGACAAAGTGTGAGTCAATGCAGCAATGATACTCACTAGACACTATAGAACTTTAGAACTTGGGGGGAGGGGAGTGGGAAGGAGGGAAAGCAGAAGAAAACAAGGAGAAAGGGGTAACACTGCTTGAAAAGAAATGTACTCATTACCTTACTTATGTAACTGTAACCTCCTTGTACCTCACCTTTACAAAAAAAAAAAGATTAAAGAAAATCATGAGCTATTTAAATAGCTGCTCTCTGTGAGGTATAGCAAGTGCTTTCTAGACAGTATTACTTTAGTAATAAGCTCGGTTTTGGTGGGGGCAAATTCAGTGCAGTCAGGGCCATGAGCAGATTGGGGCAGGTTAATTCTCTACAAACAGACCAAATAACAAGATCAACAAGAACAATACCCCCTACTAACTTACAGTGTAAGAGCAACTAGAGCTACATGGTAGTACCATGGAAACAGAGCTTCTGACTTTCAGCACTGCATCTCAGAGACACTGGGAAAAGATTCTATATTCCTAGAAATACAATTTCTTCATTTTTAAAATAAGTATATCATTGCTGCCTCTACATAGTGCTGTTCTGAATATTCAATGTACTACAGTCTTGGTATTTAAAAATATTGCTTAAAATAACATTAATAAAGTTCAAAGAACATTTCTTTTTGAGTAACTGGACACAAAAATTATTTTGATTTCACAAGCAGAACTATATTTTGTAGACAGGAAGGTGAGAATTATATAACAAATATCATATGACAAAAAAATACTTTCAAGTAGAAAATCACATTCCTGTGCTCGCTCCTGCTCTCCCTCTCTCTCTGGCCTCTCTGTCCCACCCCCACCTCTTATACTCTTAAGCACTCTCTGTTATACTCTTAAGCAAACAGTTGTACCTATGAACATAAGCCCTCAGTCACTGCTTTACCTCAAATACAAGAATTGGCCAAATTCTTCCAGAGAATGATTTAAAAGTCATTTTATTTTCTTGGAGCATAGAAAAATGCCATTTCATCATCTCTTATTTTCCTTAGCTGTCTAGAGATTTCAGAGCCAGACAAACACGAAAGGAGACAATCTGTATCATATGAGACCTTGGGCCCTTCTCAAGTAAGCATGTGTGGCGAAGGGTACTGTGTTAATAATGACCTCTCTTTAGAAGTTGGTTTCCTTTATCAGACAGGCATTAGAATGCCCATCTGCCACCAAGAACTTAGACCGCTGGCCACTGGGACACTTTTTGAGAGCACCTCAGGCTGGTTATTCTGCCTAAGGATTTTTACTAGCATCTTACTTTTACTGCCAACTTAGCTACCTTTCCATATTGAAGTGGAGACATGGGATTTTCCATTACTAAAGATTTACAGATGTTGCTTGACTTACTTCACGTGTGTGTGTGTGTGTGTGTGTGTGTGTGTGTGAGAGAGAGAGAGAGAGAGAGAGAGAGAGAGAGAGAGAGAGAGAGAGAGAGAGAGAGAGAGAGAGAGAGAGAGAGAGAGAGAGAGAGAGAGAGAGAGAGAGAGAGAGAGAGAGAGAGAGAGAGCGAGAGAGAGAGCGCGAGCACGCACACGTGTGTGCCCACACAACCCTGGTTTGATTTCTCAGTATAGCATACGTAGAAAAAAAGCTGGAAATGGTGCTGTGGCTCAAGTGGCAGACTACTCGCCTTGAGAAAGCCCAAAGACAGTGCTCAGGCCCTAAGTTTAAGCCCCAGAACTGGCCAAAAAAAAAAAAGAAGTTTACAAACACGCGCAGGTTGGGCATTAAAGAATCAAACTGAGGAGGAAAAACTAGGAGTCAGAGATGTAAACATATTACCACTGAAGTCATCATAACCCAATTTTAACCAGAAATTCCAGATAATTGAAGGAGTCTTTCTGTACTGGACTGTATAAAAGAGGATGGATACAGCTTCTGTACATTTCTGGTGTGAAGCACTCTGAACTAGGAGAATTATGAGCAGTATGAGAGTCAAGGACAATGTCATTCCCCTCCCATTCCAAACACTTGGTACAGTTTGCCTAATAGTAGTGAGATAGTAAATGAGAACATAAATGTTTATTGCACTGGGTAATCTAAATGAAGACTTCAGACAAAGAAAATTCATGTATACTTTTCTAGGCTTATTACTAAACAGAACCACCTTTTGGAATAAATTTTTATCACACACCGAAATAAGGTTTCATCTTCCTTTATTATCATGACCATCACCACTGCCACTATTTGTACAAAGAAGTGAGGTCATTTATTTTGACTGAAATAATTTTCCTCATTTGGCTGGAAAAGTTTTACAGTGATTTCAGCCAAACCCTCAGGAATTATTTAATGTGTGAAATAAGTTTTATAGTTCCATAACAGTCCAAATCCCCAATCAATTATTTCACATACAATGTGTATTAACTCTGAAAATTTTATATATTGCATTCAATTCAGCTAACTGCAGGCTTTGTTTTATAGAGCCATAAAGGTGGATTTTCTTGTGGTGCTGGGATTCAATGCAGGGCTTTGATAGGCTACATAATTTCTAGACCCCTGAAGCCAAATCTGTATCTCTTGCAATATGGCAGAGTTTTCACTGATTATCAGGGTTATTGCAAAATAAGTTTCATTATTTGGCAAAACATGTTTCTTTGGGCAACTGGGAGTAATTTGCTTTAATAAGTTGTTCTCATTTTTTACAGGCTCTCAGATCAATGTAAGTTTACTACTGATTTGCAATGTATATTTTACACAGGTTTGATATAACCTAAATACGAAGGGTGTTTGGTTTGTTTTGCCAGAGTTTGAACTTGAAAATATGCTCTTGTTCTGTTTGCTTGTTTGGCTGGTGCTCTATCATTTGGGCTACGCATCTAGCCTGGTTTTGTGTTGGTTATTTTCAAGATGGGGGTCTCAGACTTTTCTGTCCATGCTGACTTTGAACCCTGATCCTCTACTCTCAGGCACTTAAGTACCTCGGTTTACAGGTGTGAGTCACCAGAGCCTGGCTAAGAAGTTATTTTCTTATCTGCATAATCGAAAACCCCAGTTGATTCTTCAAAAAGTATTTGTAATAGAATTTATACATGGCATAGTGAAGTGCCAAGAATACACTGGGCACTGAATAAAAAATATGCTCTTTTAACACTTACATTCCTTCTCTATCAGATGGAGATATTACTAATCCTCTACTTCCATCCCTAGGAAGTTGCAAGGATCAAATGGAGGAGATATAGAAATGCTCGATAAGCTGAATAGTACAATATTTATCAAATAATAAAAAATTAACAATTAGTAGAGTTAGATGTGTTTGAAAAGTTTTAACCTGCTCAGAAACATAGTTCCTCAATATCTGAAATGACCTCACAATTGACAGAATCCATCTGGGTCTCAACTGTGGAAATAATCCCCCATAGAGAAGCAGATACTCTTTGGGAGATGGTGGACCCTAGATATTTTTAGGGTTTCACTGCCATGATGATTTTTCTGAAGATTTTACTGGCAGGCTTGGTAAAAGGCTCAGCGATGGGCAACACAGGCCTGAGTTATAATTCATAGCTCTTGATGACATATCAGAAGACCTCTGCCTTCTAATTTAGTGTCTGGTGCTTAGCATTCAGCCAAATAAGAAAACTCTCTTTGGCAAATACAAACATTAAATCTTTGCTAGATTTGTCCTGTCCTTTTGTATAAAAATCATGGAGTTAGGAGCTCAAATAATAATGTTCAAGCTTCCTGCATTCTGCAGTAATCATCAGTTAGATTGTGCCCAATGAAAAGACTAATCAGTTTTTGCTAATTATAGATCAGAGTACAGAGTAGAGAAAGGAGATAAAGCAGTTCTGGCTTTAGAAATAGGTAGGTGGAAAGTCCCCTTGGGTGTGATTTGAGGGGCAACAATGGTTTGTTTCTGTGATATTCCTATAAGATCTATCCTTTTATGGCTTTATGACTGTCTCAAGCTGGCTTACTCACCCCAAGTCAGCACTTAGCTAATTTCTGATACCCCTATTGATTCTTATCTAGCATGATTTTTTATAGGGGACTGATAGAATCCAATGAAAACCTTCTTTGGTTTCTCTGATACATTCTCTAACGTGAAAACTTCTTCCAATGTCATTAGCATGATTCTGGGCTGAAGACTTGAACCTTTTGGGGAGGTTCCTATGGCTATCAGCTTTGGGGCTGACTAGAAGACTCATATTGCAACATTTAGGTCCAACTAGCACAAGTATAAACTTTCTAGGGTTGAGGAGAAACAGGAGAGGTTCGGGAGGGAGTCTATTCCTACTCTAACAATCCTGAACTTCTGGAAAAAATTAATGCTAGGAATCTCAACAGG
Organism: Megascapheus bottae; assembly: GCF_031878675.1. NCBI lineage: Eukaryota > Metazoa > Chordata > Mammalia > Rodentia > Geomyidae > Megascapheus > Megascapheus bottae. The sequence goes on from NC_143524.1 coordinate 51,941,994, forward strand.
TTACACAGAATAAAGAAGACCAAGAATGAGAACTGACCCCAAAATCTAAATGTACAGATTGTTATAGACTGCATTGTTTTCTTCTTTGAATTATGCCTTGCTGACTTTTTTCTGTTGTTAAAATACCTCCCTCCTTTTTTTTTTTTCAATGTTGGTCCTGGGCTTGAATTCAGGGGTAGGTGCTGTCCCTGAGCTTTTTTGCTCAAAGCTAGAGATGTACCAGTTGAGCCATGCCTCCACATTTAGCTTATGTGGTAGTTTACTCGAGATAAACTTATGGACCTTCCTGGGGCCGGGAGTTTGGCCTAGTGGTTAAAGTGCTTGCCTACCATGCATGAAGACCCGGGTTCAATTCCTCGATACCACATACATAGAAAAAAGCCAGAAGTGGTGCTGAGGCTCAAGTGGTAGAGCTCTAGCCTTGAGAAAGTCCAAGGACAGTGCTCAGGCCCTGAGCTCAGGCCCAGGACTGGCAAAACAAAACAAAACAAAACAAAACAAAACAAAACCTATGGACCTTCCTGCCCAGGTTGGCTTTGAGTCATGATTTTAAGATCTCAGTCTCCTAAGTAGTTAAGATTATGGACATTACATGCAGGGAACCTGGTGCTTGGGGCTTACACCCCCCACCCTGTCCCTCCCTGCAGGCTTTCAGCATTTGCACAGTCCCTGCTCTAAGCCTGAGCCGACGACCCCCTCTTTCCTCCCCCTCCATCCCCTCACCCCCAGGGCCAGCTATTCCCCTGGGCATGGCTCTCTCCCAGGTCTGGCCAGTTGCCTTGCTGGCCAGGTGAGTTCTGACAGTGACTTAAGGCAAACATTTTGCCAGGTGCTGGTGGCTCACACCTGTAATCCTAGCTACTTAGGAGGCCAAGATCTATGGATCATGGTTCAAAGCCAGCCTGGGCATAAAAGTCCATTTGACTCATCTCCAGTTAACCACCAGAAAACTGGAAGTGGCGCTGTGGCTCAAATGGTAGAGCACTACCCTTGAGATGAAGAGCTCATGGACAATGCCCAGGCTCAGAGTTCAAGCCCCATGAGCAACAAAAAAAAGAAGACAAAGATTTGTACACAATGGAATTCTATGCTGCTGTCAGAAAGAATGACATCGCCCATTTCTTAGGAAATGGAAAGACTTAGAAAAAAATCATATTAAGTGAAGTAAGCCAGACTCAAAGGAACATAGGCTCAATGGTTTCCCTCATTTGTCATAATCAGTACAAACCTTGGGCTCTCCTAGCAGAGATTTGAAATAGAGCAAAACCTAGATACTTAAGGCCATATAGTATGACACTAAATGAAAGGACCTCTAGGATATAGAAACAAAAGCCATATGAGTGATTGTTGTCCTTAATGTACTATGTTATCTCTCATCTCTTTTGCTATCCCTTGATTATTTCATATTGTTACAGTATCTTACTTTGTTATCTGATATCTTGGATATGTTTGTATTTGGTTATTTGAAATTGGATAGGGAAGGGAGGAAAACAAGATGAGGGGTGGGGGTGGGGGGGAGGGAAATGGGGATCAAGACATGAGAAAGGGTATCAATGTATGTGAATTAATGCACCTTCTATCTGGCAAATATAATGTAACCCTTCTATTAATTACAATAAAAATATATGAAAAAAAGAAGACAAAGATTTTTACATCTTTTTTTTTGTTTTTGGTTTTAATTAACTATTAATAAAAGGCTTTTTATTGAAAAAAAATGTAGGGCTGAGAGTTTGGCCTAGTGGCAGAGTGCTTGCCTAGCATGAATGAAGAACTGGGTTTGATTCCCCAGTACCTCATACATAGAAAAGGCTGGAAATGGTGTTGTGGTAGAGCACTAGCCTTGAGAAAGCTCAAGGACAGTGCTCAGGCCCTGAGTTTAAGCCCCAGGACTGGCAAAAGAAAGTAAGAAAGAAAGAAAAAAAGAAAGAAAGAGAGAAAGAAAGAAGGAAAGGAAGGTACTCATTACCTTACTTATGTAACTCTAACCCCTCTGTAATCATCTTTACAATAAAATTTAAATTTAAAAATAAAGGCACACAACTTATATTACAAAAGAAAAAAAAGATTATGGGCATTAGCCACTGGTGTCTAACTAAAATATCCTTTCTATACTTACAAAGATATTATATAGTGCCTTATTTGAATACAGATTGGAAAGTGACAGAAACCACACAATTTAAAATCATCATTGACTGGATATAGATAATGATAATAATGATTTTAAAATCTGTTGGGTATGCTAATGACATTTTAGTACTATAATAAAAATCATCTTCTCTTTATGCTTTATGAATATTGTAAGGAACAAAGAGAATGCTAGTATTTCCCTTAATATCAATATTTTAATATGAAGCAAGTTGGCACACTTCTGACTATTAATGAATGCAAAAGTAATAGTGCATAAGTATGGTTCCTCTATTTCTCTTGTTTGCCATGTGCTTGAATGTATGCAGCACACAAACCTCTTCACTGGCATCAAAACGGTTAATTACATTAATTTTAATTTAAAAATGGGCCACACGGTCAAACTTGATCCTATTACAGCAGCTAGGAAGTAACAGAACCTGACTCCTCCTGGTTCTTGCTTCTGGGTGTCCACATCCAGGCTACCCTAAGTCATGACTTCCACAGAGTGAAGTAGGCACTGCAGAAATAGACACAATGGGGCCGGGAGTTTGGCCTAGTGGTTAAAGTGCTTGCCTCGCATGCATGAAGACCCGGGTTCGATTCCTCGGTACCACATGCATAGAAAAAAAGCTGGAAGTGGTGCTGAAGCTCAAGTGGTAGAGCTCTAGTCTTGAGAAAGTCCAAGGACAGTGCTCAGGCCCTGAGCTCAAGCCCAGGACTGGCAAAAAAAAAAAAAAAAAAAGAAAAAAGAAATAGACACAATGTATTCTGATATTCAATTATGACATCACCATGTAAATGCTATACTGTACCCATATCCTTCACAAAGAAAAGATTTCTTGAGTGTCAACTATGACAAATTCCTGTGCTGCATACCAGTGCTATAATAATTTAAACAAGATCCTTGCATTAAAGAACTTCAGTTATTGCAATCTAATGCAGTAGCAATGCATAGAGCAATTCCAGAACCAACTCAAGAACCTACTTTGCATGCTGTCTGTCATTCTCAACAGGGTATAACCAGAGGCCCCTGTTTATCTCCCCAAATTCATGCTTTTCTTGGCCATTCCACCTTGAGGTTCCCTGAGATGCTAGGATTGACAATTTTCTTAGATCGTCTGTCTCCCGATTCCAACATACTGTCCATGTTCTTACCTGTGCCTTTTCTACTATCCTTTAGGCCCATTAAAATTTTCTTTTATGTCAAAAAATATGCAGGAAAAAACTGATCCCTCTAGAGCTGAACCAGGTAAATTTACCTTCTCTCTTTTGATTCATAATTTAAAGAGAAATCCCATGCAGCCTGCCTTGGAGATGTAAGAGTGGCTGTATAATTGGATCCAATCTCAAGTGTGCACAGTGAAAGGCTAATATTCTGGAAGACACTGAAGCTCAGTTCTGGAGCTAGTCACAACATAAGCTCTTTTAGTTGTCACATGATGTCAATTTTTCCCCCAGATACTGAGACTTGAACTCAGGGCCTGCTCACTGTCTCTTGCTTGTTCACACAACCACACTCTCACTTCTGACTCTTTGCTAGTTAATTGGAGGTAAGAGACTCTCAGGCTTTCCTGCTCTACCTGACTTTGAACCCAAATCCTCAGATCTCAGCCTCTTGCGTAGCTAGAAGCCCTGGTAGTTTTGTGTGCCTAAGAATGGATCCTTGATTAGTGAATGTCCCAAACTAGTGATAAGTTGGAGATACGTTCATTTTGGAAGTACCTAAAAAATCAAGATTTCTCTCTCTCTCTCTTTAATCCAGGTCAGTTTGCTCAGATATTTTTAGTATCATTTCTTTCAGGTTCAAAGCCAACTTTGGGGCGTCTAGGAAAAGAAGAAGAGAGAGTATGGCCAATGAACAAGGAGGAAGGGCTTTGACACAACTCGCTACGTATCTTCTGCAATACCTCTGTTACCTGTGCATTGTTCCATCTCCTAAATCTATGATCCATACATAATGCTACACATTTACAGACTATAGTTCAGTCATACTAAAGAGGAAACACACATTTGCTGGAGTGGGAGTGACTACATGAAGAAGGAATACAAGGCTCTTATTGCTTCTTACAAGACTCTGAACCAGTTATTTTATTCTCATTCCTGAGTCCTTCCAGAATATTACAGCTCTCATTAGTCCCTTGTCTCTGTGGGCTCTGAATTTCTGTTTTCTCGGCTTTGCAATATCACTTTTCAATTACCCATTTGCTTTCCAGTATCTCCAACATCTCAAGTTTTGTTCATTCCTCTTATATGAGTTTTGTTGATGTCCTTGAATTTTTCTTCTATTTTAAATATCTTAGTTGTTACATTAGTAGAGCCTTGAAAGGGAATGAAAATTTATACAGGTACTTAAACTGCCACATTTAACAAGAAATTCAGATTTTATATTTAACTCCATTAAGTTTAATCACAGTGCTTTCTTGCCATCTGTCTGTCTTATCAAGATCATTTGAACCTAAGCTCTGTCATCAGAACAACCGTGACATTCTCAAGCCTTGGGACATCTGCAGGAAGCACAGGTTCCTTCCAATGGAGCTAAGCGAACATTCATTTATTTTCATAACTTTCACTCAGTTTTATTCGACTCAAGCATTCCCAGATTGTTATGGAATAATTCCATGAGTCCATCTGTTTATCTACTTTAAAAGTTTGCTGGGAACAGAAATAATGACTTTAAGAAATCTAAGCTCTATCTTCAAAAACCTCACTTTTATTTTTATTAGGGGCAAGAGACCAGTAAACAGACAACGATGTTCCTTTTACACACACACACACACACACACACACACACACACGGAGCTGAGCTGTGGCCTACACGTGGTACACAGAAGGGTGGCCTAGTCCTGCCTGCAAAGTACCAACAAGTTGTACTCAAGCAGAAGGAACACCTAGACTTAATCTTAAAGGAAGGGCAAGTATCGGGTGACAAAGACAACTAGTGAAAAGCACATGAAAGTGAAAGGGGCAGCGTGTGAGTCAAATGTGTCTCCTTAGTCTCTGAAGAGGAGAATCTTCTCAGTCATTAGAAAGTGCAGGGCAAAGGAGGCATCCTTTGATGGGTAACTTGATGTCAGTGCGATTCTATGAGAAAACAGAAGACAGTCTTCCATAAGGAGGCCTTTGGCTTTTGAATTACCAAATAAAAATGAGGTGTCAGAAACCTCTGATTGAACGAAATGTGCTAATAGGACTCCAGCTGTGGAGGAAAAGGATGACAGTTCTTTAAGCTGCATAAATGCATGGTGTGATAATATGGTCACTGATATTGTTACTATCACCCAACCAGTACCACCTCAACCTCAGTCCCCAGGGGTACTCTAAAACTTTAAATGAAGCCTTCTTTTGGTGATGTATAGTGACTTCCAGTTTTAATATTATACTATAGCTATGGAAGATGTCATAGGGGCAGGGTGGAGAGGCAAAGGAGCTCCCTGTATATAACTATATAGGAAGAGGAAGACTTGGGGGGTGAGAGGGCAAGGGAGGAGAATGAGTTATTGTTGCTTTTCATAGTCAGACATAGGAAAGTCCCTTTTGCATCTCCATGGAGGGCTATAAGGAACTGAGCTCAATGTAGTGCTGAAGATTACTGTGGAATGCAAATCCCATTAAGGATGGTGTCATGGGTCTGGTAATCGATTGGATTAGAGGATAGGCACAATACTGATTCCATAGAAATAGGGCCAAGTTGAGTAGTTAAAGCATCATCAGCTTGTCAGCACAGGAACCACAGTGTCTTAAAAAATATATTTCAGATAGTGAACATTTCATCAAAATCTGCTGTGAAGCCAAGGTTTATTTTTTCCTTGCCAGGCATTCCATTTTCTTGTTCTGCTCTCTGACCCAGATCACTGGTAAATACTATATTTGCCAATACCTCCCAGCTTTCCCCATTCCTGCTTGCTCCTAATGCTATGAACTTCCAAGGCATGCTTAGGAAAGCAGTCTTGAAATTATACGTAATAGATAATGCCAACATTGATGACTCAGGGTAAAAAGAACCTCTGGAGTGAGGAAATTGTTTTTAGTCCAGAGAAGAGCTATATACTTAGGTAGATTTAAAGGGATGAGGCAAGGGTAACTAATTACTACTTAGCAAGAACTTTTGACACTGCATACAAGATTTAGCTTGTGTGCATTTTTCTCTCCAATCCCCTCACTTTTCCACTCATCACAAGGTTCACTTTGTGCTAATCACATTTTCTAGACTCCTGGGAAAACTGGCTTCTAGGAAAACCAACTTCTGGTGAGGTTTAGCCATGTGAGGGACACTGGTACCCAGAAAGTTCACAAAGAAAGGAGAAACAAAGAATTTTCCCCCTACTTTGTTTCAGGTAATATTTCAGAAATGTTTCTTTTTTCTTCCATAATTTCTGTTGACTGACTGATTGATTATAGTGCTAGGAATGAAATTCACGGTATCTACACAGAAAAGCACTCAGTCACTCAGCTGTCTCCTCAGACCATTGACTTTTAAAAACAGCATCTTCTCTACGTAGCCCAGGCTGGCCTGGAACTTACAATGTATCCCAGATTGACCAAGAACTCAACCTGCTACCCTAGCCTCCTGAGTGCCAGGATTATAGGCATTTACCACCATAACTGATGAACTTAAATATAAAATTAGGTCTTGAAGACTTCTCATGTGTTCTTACTTTATTCCATCAGCACAGAGGGCAAAATTGTCTGAATTTACTTAAGCACACTAGAAGGGCAAGAAAATTTGCCTGTAGTCTACAGTGAGAAAATCAACCCTACGGATCCTGACCTTGATTCTTAGTTTCTATAATCACAAGACAATAAATTCTTATCTACACATCATAGGACTTTTTTAAAGTTCTGTGTATCCTTCAACCGGTTTATTTTTATTTTTATTTTTTTAAATTTTTCAATGGTGGGGCTTGAACTCTGGGCCTGGGCACTGTCCCTGAGCTCTTCAGCTCAAGGCTACGTCCCTACACCTTGAGCCACAGCATCACTTTTGGTTTTCTAGTGGTTAATTGGAGTTAAGAGTCTCATGGCTCTTTGTGCCTGGGCTGGCATTGAACCTCGCTCCTCAGATCTCAGCCTCCTGAGTAGCTAGGATTATTTTGTTTTTCTGATCTTGCTCTTTAAAGTAGAACTAATCATCTCCTCCTTTATCTTACTCTAAACTTCAAACCTATTCATGATTACATTTAGCACATATTTTGTATACTTATTTCACCATTTCCTATGTTAGTCAAAAAAATTCCATGGAGGAAAGCATTGTGTCTTATTTAATAATTTAGGATATTTAATACTTAGCACATGTCCCAACTATATAAAATATGTTCAAAAAACAGCAATGGAATTGAGCAAGACCATTAAATTTGAGGTGAAAAGAAATTGCTGTAAGGTATTAGCAGTAACTATATACTGCTAGTGGATTTTTTAACCTTTAAAAATTATTTTTATTATTAAGTAGTTGTACAAAAGGGCTTCAAGGGGTCAGAAGTGTGGCCTATTGGTAGAGTGTCTACCGAGCATGCATGCGGCCTTGGGTTTGATTCATTGGCACTACATATACAGAAAAAGCTGGAAAAAATCAGAAAAGGTGCTATAGCTCAAGCGGTAGAATACTAGCCTTGAGAAAGCTCAGGGTCAGCCCCCAGGCCCTGAGCTCAAGATCCAGGACTGGAAAAAGAAAAGAAAAAGGGTTTCAATTCCATAAGCCAGATTATGGGTAGAAACCTCTCTAAATTGAAAATACTCTATAACTACAAGACGACAGTGAGTGGAATTTTCCCATACAATGCCTCCCCTCCTCATATTCACTTCAAAACAGCTGGTGATTAACCTGTTCATGCCTTTGCAGTTTTAAATCAGGGTTTGGGAGGGCCTTCAAAGCATAGTTAAGACAACTTTATATTTTTGACATAATCCTTTCATAAAGTCATTCTGTTATTAGTGATAAGGATAATGAGGACAATAGAGAAAGATGAAGAGGAGTTGGAGGAAGGGAAGAGAAGGCAGAAGAAAAAACTTACTATGTTCATAATTTTATTCTAATTAATTCATTGACCAGAGAGAGAATATCCCACGAAGCTGAATGTACAATGCTGTTCCGTTCTAAATAAAGGATGTCTAGTAGGATGATGGTAAAATGCTGTTTCCAAAACACAAAGGATTTGAGCATGTCAGGATTTTAAGATCCCATTGGAGACCTCAGGTCCTGCCTTGTGCCTGATGAAAGATGGTAGGTTGTAAGCACAATTACAGAAAGCAAAAAGACAAACCACACGAAATGCACACATACTATCAAACTCAGCCTGTGATGGCCCAATCAACCGTGGTCCTGTTCAAGTTTTAAATTCACCCCAGAGAAGAACAGAGGGAAGCCTGAAGTAAAATGTAGACTCATCCCTGCTTACTCTTCAATGATGCAAGACTTCACTAAAGGTGTTATGTATTTTTCACCACAGACTCACTTGTCTTACTCCCTGTCTGCTTTTAGAAAGGAAGAGAATACAAAGCTTTCAGTGCTGATTTTTCTCTTTGAGAAATGATTAAAATGGATATTTGAAAGGTGCTAATGTCTATTAATGAAAATAATCCTGCACATGTTGGGAGAAGAAATAAGCTGCTCTTGTTAGGAAAATAAGCTACACTGAGAGATGGAGGCTAAAGAATGTTTGAAACTGATGAAGTTCTGAAGGCTACCTGTGTTATGGGTAGGCCTTATCTAGTTTACTGTTTTAGGATTAGGAGTTGTTCCACTGAAAAGATCGAAATCCAGCTCAGATTAAAAACAACAACTAACAACAACAACAATAAAAACCCAAAACACCACTTTGAGTCTTTCACTTCCACTCTCTTCATTGGGAGCAGGAAAAATTTCTTTTTCTATTTCTCCCTACTTTCTCAGCCATACTAAAATAACCTCTTGCTAAAGCTTAAAAAACTCCACAACACCTGAAGTAAGCCAGACTTAAAGGAACATAGGCTCAATGGTTTCCTTCATTTGTCATCAGTAGAAACCTTGGGCTCTCCTAACAGAGATTTGCAATAGAGCAAAACCTAGATACATAAGGCCATATAGTATGACGCTAAATGAAAGGACCTCTAGGATATAGAAACAAAAGCCATATAATGAGTGATTGTTGTCCTTAATGTACTATGTTATCTCTCGTCTGTTTTGCTGTCCCTTGGTTATCTCATATTGTTACAGTATCTCACTTCGTTATCTGATATATTGGATATATTTGTATTTGCTTATTTGAAATTAGATAGGGAAGGGGGGAAAACAAGATGAGGGGTGGAGGTGGGGGGGAGGGAAATAGGGACCAAGACATGAGAAAGAGTATCAATGTATGTGAATTAATGCACTTTCTATCTGGAGAATATAATGTAACCCTTCTATTAATTACAATAAAAATTATATGAAAAAAATCCACAACACCATAACTAGAAAATATAGGGCTGAAGCTATAGTTTACGCACCTATCTTCCAAGTTCAAAGCCACGTTCCAACCTCACTGTTGCAAAAATAACAAACTTAGGCAAACAGACACATGGTTCATTGAACAGATAAGGAGAGAAAATATCCATAAATATGGAAATTTCTTACTCAGTTTTTCAGAGCCTGGCCATCCACTGGAATCACTGGGGAGATCCTGAAAATTATAACACTGTTGATAGCTTTCCCAGAAATATACCTAGTTTTTCTGTTCAGAGAAAGCTAAGCCAGGGAGGGCCCTGGTTAGACTGCTTACATTGGGTTTCCTGGGAAATGAATCAGGGGCAGACCACAGCAACAACTGGTCTGCAAACCCTGGGAGTTTATAGACATGTGTACACATTCCTGTGAAATTTAAAAAATAACCTCACTCAAAGTTTTATAAGATTTGATTTTATTATTCACAGTTTTTTTTTTCTGAAGGCTGGTATTCTACAACTTGAGCCACAGCTCTCTTTTCAGCTTTTTGGTGGCTAATTGGAAATACGAGCCTCATAAAGACTTCCCTGCCCTGGCTGGCTACAAACTGTGAGCATCTGTAGATCTCAGCTTCCTGGGAAGCTAGAAATACAGGTGTCACCTACTGGCCATTTAAAGAGAAGAGAAAATTTAGAGTGTTCTGGCCAAATAAAAGAAGTAACTCCCTAAGTAAAAAAAAAAAGATTATGAAGGGAGGTTAATGATGATTTTATGAGTTTTTTCAATACAAAAATTAAGATTTTTATGTGCTACATTATATTTATGAATTATGAATTACTGCATATAAATGGTTTTTATTGAGCTCAATAATAAAAAGACTTCAATTTAAAAAAAAGTAGTAATTCCCATACCTGTATGCTGTGGTCTCACTTGTTTTTTTAAGTGTTATTCCCTAGAATCAAATCCAAAAGGATCTAGTCACTTGCTCTGAAATCTCTCCTCCCCCACTAAATTGTTGCTGCACACTGTTTTACCATTTGAACAGGGTTGGGGAAAACTGTGCTCATTCAAGCCCTGGAATCTCATCAAAGATGCCTAAACAGGCTGAGGAATTCTAGAGATACAACCTGAGCCTTCCAGAAGAGGCTCTGTCTTAAGAGTTAGCACATGCCTTCAACAAACACAGGCCAGCTTAGTTTGCATAGCATTTGCTATAGAGAGTGCTGAAATTATGTCAGATGGCAGGCAGAATTCAACCCTGGAGAACCAGCAGGGTGATGCTCATTAAGAGTCATCACTGAATCCATTTCCAACAGAATCCCATTTCAGTGAAATATCACTTTCCCCATCTGTCTATCTCCTTGATTGAAAGTGACTTCAGGGTACTATAAAGCCAGGCCTGGTTGAAGCTCTATAGATAATGATACTCTTCGATCCTAAGGGACTTTGCATCTATCATTTTCTCCTCATGGGTCTTGATCAGATCTCCCTTCTAGACTTCTTAGCCACTATTAAAGGTGCAAGAAGTAACACTTTACCTAGAAATCCTCTTCCGAAGCCTGACATTCATTCATTCCCTGCTCACTTTTTATTCTCCCCAGAATACATGAAGGAGAGAGGAATGAGTAGAGGAGGGCGACAGGGACCCTGTTAATGAACGGGTCACAGTTCCCTCTAAGTAGAAAGGTATTCATCTTCATATTTCTTCAAGTATAGTATCAATTTGTTTATTCAAGAAGCTGCATCGATCCTGATGCAGCTATTCAATTGCATTTTGCTGTACTCTAGAGTGTACATAGACTTAAATGTTAATATGTGAAATTGGGCACAGCATCAATTCTAGATAGTGATAGTCATACCATCAACCCCAAATTACTTTGCACTTGCTGATCTACAAACATCCATTTCTTTGTTGTCACTGAACTCTTTTTCCCACATTGACTCTAACAAGTAAAACGTTTTAGCATTTAGATTTCCTATCTTTACATTTTTCTTCACACCTACCATACCTCCTTCCCCCCAGCTACCTGGCATTAGTATCTTCTGAAATACTCCTCATTCTCCAAAGCCCAGGGCAAGTGCCACCTCTTCTAGACAACATTCCATCGAGCCTCAGTTGGCAAGGGCTCTTTTATCAGTGTTCCCATAGGTCTTTGTTTAAAACTGACATTGGTCTTTTTCTCATCCTGCTTGTAGTTTTCCTGCTACTGCACCCTCCCCCTGCCTAACGTATCAGATCTCACATTGGCTACCTATCATAATCAATCAGTTGGCTAGCTTAACAACCTGCCCCCCAAAAAAACAAACAAAAGAACCAACTCAAGTTCATTTCCTTTCCTGAGTTCCCTTCACTCCATCACTGTGGGTGAATTGAGCAGTTACACGAGCTAGACACTGAACACTGTTTAGATGGAAATCCAGTAGTTAGTAGTCCCTTTGAGAGACCTTTGTTTGAATTCTACTTCCACCACTCGTGTTTTCTTCAAGCATATACCACGGTACCACTAGAGTTTTCTTCAAGTATATCCCACAGTAAACCACATTTCTTCTGTACTAACAATCTACCTTTCACCAGTCATTTACTTGATCAATTTTTACCAGTAAAATTTGCCTTGGATATACCAGTTGTTGACCAATAAATACTTGCATTTATAGATAACCTATGCTTAGATTCATCTTACTATAAAAGACAGTGTGCTGAGTGAATACCTGTCGTTACCTGTGGAAAATAAACTGATTTCTTTCATGAATGCACACATCAAAGAAAATATGATGCTGAAGAAGAAAGATGTCATTCTGTTATGTGACCTTATTTAATTACAATTCAGTCTTCTACCATTCCTTTATTTTTATTGTTGGTTTATAGCAATTCCTCAACAGAGTTTTAGCATAGATATCTAGATTATATTTTGCTGGGCAAGGTGGCTCATGCCTGTAATCCTAGCTATTCAGGAGGCTGAGATCTGAGGATCACGGTTCAAAGCCAGCCTGGGCACTAAAATCCATGAGACTTTTATCTCCAATTAACCACCAGAAAACCGGAAGTGGTACTGTAGCTCAAGGGGTAAGGCGGTAGCTTTGAGTTAAAGGCCTCAAGACCAACCAAAAAAGTTATTTTTTACAGTTCCTGCTTCCTTAAGAAGGATGGGAACAAGTACACAGAAACATTATTTCTTCAAAAGAAACCGTTTATTATGTATAGACGTATAAGATAATTCTTGCCCAAAAAATGATCAGCCTAGCCAACCATAATTATGTTAATGGTATCTGTCAGCAGAGAGATCACAGGTGAAGTCTGTTCTCAGCTTCACAGAATGATAGAGATAAACAGTCATTCTTAGTAGCTTAAGTGTATTTTGCATTTGTGATAGACACCATTAGGCTTTCACTTTTTGTAAACTAAATGGTATTTTTTCTTTTTTGAAAAGCTTTTTGCTTGATAAAATTCACCTTTGTGCAATAGGACTGCCTTTGTACTCACCATTTGCTCCGCTGCTTCAGAGTATTGTTTAGCCAGGGGCAAAGGCCCTGAAAGAAAACCCTGGAATTGTAAATATTCCCTGTCTTGCCACATTTTAAGTGTCATATACACATACATACATACATACACACACAGAGATGGAGACAGACACAGAGAGAGGCAGAAAAACAGAGAGAGGGAAGGAAGGCTCTTCTTCAGCTAGGAAGAATGTAATATCTTTCCTGCCCAAATATACAGTATAAAACCATATATTACTTATTATTATTTATTTTGTTTTTAACCATCACCCTGCTTTTATGTGGATGGTTATTTCTCCCAGGTGCTATAGGCTTCTTGCTTAGTGGCCTTAGTCTTAGCCTTAGTAGGCATCTAAGTCTTGGATTCTTCTCACAATTTTCTTCAGCTTGACATGCTACCTGGATTCTGTCATGTGTATATGTGTGTAATAAACACATGATCTGGGATTTAAGGAGTAAAGTGGATGCAGAAACAGGCCTTCCCCTTAACACTACATAATGTGTCCCTTCTCCAATTCCCACAGCTTGCCCTGAATGCCTGTGATTTCATACTAAATGGTATCGTCTCACATCTCACTTTCCCTAGCACTATCCCAGCTTTTCTCTTCCAACCCCAGCCAAAAGATATGTAGTTCATTTCCCACATATTGTATAGTGAGTACAACTGTTTTTTCACCCTTTGTTTCACCTTTTCTGTGCCCCCATTTATCCTCCCAAAGGAAAAGACTACAACAAAAACAACAGAGACAAAAAATACCTCATTGCCTTTTCTTGGAGTTCATTTCATATTATTTTATCAATCATATGCAAAAGCTACGTAGTTATTGAGTCTATGTGATTCACTCCTACACATATCCTCCTTTGGCCTCACTAGGTGAATGTCCCAAGACCTGTATAATTTATCATGTCCAAGTATGTTTTCTAAATCAGTGTGTATGTACTTGTAGATTTATAGACACATTCTAGTTACAACAAATGAGGAAAACCATGCAATCTATATTTCCTGGGATCTGGCTTACTTCACTTAATTTTTTCCAATTCTGTCTTCCCACTCTTGAGAGTGGTACAGTATCATTCTTTCTGATGGATGAGTAGAATTCCAACGTGTATATATACCATTTGTCTACTGAGGGCCACCTAATTTGACATATCTTGGCTCTGGTAAACAATGATGCAATGAACATGGTTGTTCTAGTAGCTTTAGTGTGGCCTTGCTTGTGGTCTATTGGATAAAGGGCTCAGGAATGGGACTACTGAGTCATGGGGAAGCTCTATGTTTAGTCTTTTGAGGAACCTCCATATTCCCACCAATGGTATTAACAGAGTTCCAACTAACAGTAACAAGTGAGTGAGGCTGGCCCAAGGTCTTTAAGGGATCATATGACCTATTTTCTGTGCATCTCTCAGGCTCCTGTCTCAGTCCTAGACTTCTTATGTACTGAATACAATTGTAGGTTCTGTCCCAGATTGGAATTCAGTGCAGAGTTAGTAGTTTTTGAAAACTCCAAGCCATGAGGAATTTCCAGGACTATAATTCCACTACACTCTTCTCATCTCTATACACTTCGTGGAGCACACCCTTCTCTGTTCAGTTAACATTTCTACTTACATTTGCCTTCACATCTTTAGTTTACCTCACAACTACATTTTCCTTTCATGTCCAGAAACCATCTCAGCATACTAGGACAGAATTTGCTTCTCCCCAAAGAGGATACTTATCATTCAGGAAGGTGCATGAACCATCCCGTCTTTCAACTCAAAAACATCAGCAGGTATCAGCTCCTGAAATTTGTGCCAAAAGTGTAATATTAAACACAATATTATATACCAAGACAGTTTACATGCTAACAAATTCAGCCTAATTTTTCTTATTTTGATATGTAATATGTCTAAGTATGAACATGTTTTCGGATTTTTCTGTATGTGCTAAATAAGTTTTCTGATTTTAAATATAAAATATGCATCCCACTTCCTTTGTACAAGATACTTTGATGAGTGTAAGAAATAAGGTGAGATGCACTCTCTCAACTTCTCTTCAAAGTTCCTATTTTTAAAATTTCTATCGTGTATAGCTGATGTTATTGTTATGATATAGGGATTATTTTTTCCTTTTTATGAAGAATAAACTGAGACCCAGACAAGTAAAAGGACATATCTTTGCTCACTGGGCAGAATATGCAAATACAAATGTGTAACACTACACTTCACATTCTATCATTAGTAGCTTGCCAACCATGAGTGATCTACAATTATATTCCACTTAGTTAATCAGGATTTTCAACAATATGAACCAGAAATATTTAAAATTTGAGCAATTTTGCATATAGATTTTCCCCCAAAAGTGAAAAGTCTGATGAGACAGATTTATAGAAATGAAATATAGGGTCCCTTCACCATGAACTCAGTAGCTACTGTCAGCAACATGTACAGGTCTTTAACAATTTCTTGGGGAGTTATCTATAGCTGGGTTTTTCTTTTTTTATTTTATTTTTGCCAGTCCTGGGGATTAAACTCTGGGCCTAACTACTGACTTTGGGCTTTCCTCAAGGCTAGCGCTCTACCACTTAAGACATAGCACTACTTCTGTTTTTTTCTGTGTATGTGGTACCAAGGAATTGACTGAGGGCTTCATACATTCTAGGCAAGCACTCTACCACTAAGCCACACTCCCATCCCTAGCTGTTTTGTTTTTTAATGAAAAAACAAGAACACATGTAATAAAATGTTCAACCATCTTATGATCACTCATGTGATTACATATAAAATCACTCACATTTCTGTTGACACATATAAAAATGATCAAGGCAGTACTGACGGGAGGAGAAAGGACTAAAGTGGAGGAGAAGTAAGGGGAAAGGACTGATCAAGGTAAGAAACAGCAAGGTAGTAAAATTGTAATTTGCACAATTTATGTGTGCATATCCCTTTCTGCCTATCTCTTCCCTGCTTAGTAGCTACAGCAACTCATCAAAAATCTGCTTAGTAATGGAGATGGTAGTAAATTTTATGACACCACTGAAAAGCTGTGTTAACTATCTGGATGTGATTTAAAGGCTTCAACTGCCATGATGCATATTACATGATGCATTCTGCTTGGCACACAGTAACAGAGAATATTCGAATTACAAATACATATTTCTAACACACAGTTGGTGTCTCGGGGAAGACCAAGCTGTGCTCTGGAAGATGTACTTGAGACTGCTTGCATTTAAATCCCATCCAATTAGTACAGTGACCTTGAGCAACTTAACTCAACCTCTCTTGTGCTTGGGGAGCAGATTAAATGGGAAGAATATCGTTATTATTATATGGCTATTCATACAGTTCCACTCATAACTATTCATAGTTCTTGTTCATATAATTTTTTGTGTAGTCATTGTAGAGATTAAATAAGAGCCTGTGTAAAAAAAACAATCTCTACTTACCAGTTATTATTCAGACAAAAATTATAAAAAGTAACAAACGTGAAACTACGATGAATGAAATATATAGAAGAATACATTATTAATGGGATAAAGAAATGAACATTTGTGTAAAAGCTACATAATATACATATATCATCTTAAATCATTCCTATGATTCTATGGTAAGGTAAATTCTCTTATTCAAAGTCTTTTGGGGAGGAAATGAGCAGTAGAACAAAAAGTACTTTGACACCATGGTCTTAGCAGGACCACCACACTTGCTTGACTACAAAGTTCCTACTCACCTGCTGTGGCTCAGAGTTTGGAATTAAGATTAGGGAAACTACAAGAGCTGGAGATGACTACTCAAGACTCTAGTGAAACTGCAGAGCTGTCCAAGTGAATGAGCTACACCTTACACTTCAGGGCTTTCTTTTCGTTGTTGTTAAATTTAACTACTTCCATTGTCTTTAAGTAGTTGTGCAGAGGGATTGCAATTCAACATATTAATTTATGACTATTCACATCTTGATCAGTGTCACCTCTTCATCATTTTCCCTCACCTCTCCCAATCCTACTCGTCCCTTCTATTTTCCAAGTTCCATTTATTTTTTTTGCCAGTCTTGGGCTTGGGCTCAGGGCCTGAGCACTGTCCTTGGACTTTCTCAAGGCTAGAGCTCTACCACTTGAGCCTCAGCACCACTTCCGGCTTTTTTTCTACGTATGTGGTACCGAGGAATCGAACCCGGGTATTCGTGCATGCTAGGCAAGCACTCTACCACTAGGCCAAACTCCCGGCCTCTCCAAGTTCCATTTTCACATGTGTTAATGGATCATCTTGACTGCATTTGTCCACCTTTCTTCTCTCCATTGTTCTTACCCCTTCCCATTGACTCCATGCTCCCCTGACACCACAAGTTCTAGTCTCCTGTTAAACTCTTAGTTGCTCAAAAGAAATATCACTGGAATCCACCCCTGTATATACCATACTTTAGTTAAAATGTTTGTGTATGTGCATGGGACCCTATATATGTTTACATAAATATATATAACTTGGATCTAACTTCCACATGAGAGAAAAAATGTGCCCTTTGTCTTTCTGAGCCTGAGTTTACAACACTTAACATAATTTTTTCCAGGAACACCTTATGGATGAGCAAAATTGGTGTAAGTACATATGTATACATGTACACATGTATGTGTATATACACATAAACACACATGCATGTATGTGTGTATACATAAGCATGCCCATATATACATGTGTGTGTATGCATATATACAAAAATATATAAATGTATATATAATACATACACACATATACACATGCATACACATGCATACTGTTGTGGGAATGTCAACTAATGTAACCACTGGGGAAGGCAATTTGAAGCCTCTTCAAAAAAAAATACACATAGAAGGGGATAAAGGGGGCGAGAGAAAGGGAGACAAACACATGAAAAGGGGTATCAATGTTTGAGAAGTAATGCATCCACTACCTGACAAATGTAACTGTAACCCCTCTATTACCCCAACAAACAAATAAAAAATTAAGAAATTACACACAGAAGTGCCCTATGATTCACCAATACCACCCTGGGGCATATATATGTAAAAGGGTACAAGTCAGGATATAGTAATGAAGACATTTGCACAATCATGCTCATTGGTCCACTTGACACTCCTGATAACACAGAACAAAGCAGTGACTTTCCCTTGGACGTATATATGAAAGCCACTGGCAAATTCTTAGGACAGAGTATATGTACCATTCACGTAAATAAAAATACGAATACTCTCTGACATGTTCTTTTTATGATGCCTACTACAAAGGCAATGCATGTATCTCTATAAGAGGTTTGCATTTTGATATTCTTGGAATAAGCTAATACATACACATATTGATAAATGACTTAAAAGTTGAGTTGCAGAATCTATTGAGAGAATATATGCTTTGAGGCTGATCCTAATGGCTTTCAAAGTCAAAATAGCCTGGAATTGTGGTTCTCTCTGCCAAAAAAAAAGCACTGTTGATCAAACACATACTACTTGGCCCTCAGTATACACCTCACTCAGGTTTTTGCTCTCACAGTCTCTGAATTCTCTGTCTTTCCAGAAATCCCATGATGGGAGGCAGAATGTGACACTCTCGGGCTAGGATAGGACTTAAGAGAATGCTTATTTCTAAGGAAGCTATGCGCCTAGTTGTATTAAACATGTTAGTACATTAACTCATTTAATCTTCCACAACTAAACGAGAGCCTCATGAGCAGAATATTTCCTCTATTTTCCCTACACTCTCAGAACAGTTCCTGGCAGACAGGAGGTGCTTGTTCTGGCTACCATTCAGGGCTCTTGGCTCTGTTTCTTTATCCTCCACCCTCCTGTTTTCCACTGGCTCCAAGGGGCAGGGAGGCTGGGAACTCTATTCTCAGACTCTCTTGTTGATAGAATTGTTCATCTCAGAGTAATAGTTTTGGGAGGTGACACATTAGCCCAACATTTTTCAGCTCATACCACTGCTGTCATTTTTTACAGCCCGCTCAGGCTCCACAGTCTAGGGCTGCAAGAAACATTGGCTCAGGCAGTGGCTTCCTGAAGCTTCCTGGTTTGCGTGTTGCCTTTGTTCCTGCCTACCGTTCCAACTCGTTCAACAATTTCTAAGCATATGATTATCCTGAATTACATTCCCATATGCCTAAAATGTCAAAGGTGGTGTTTTCCTAATTGATTTAATGTTCAATAAGTATTTGTTAAGCAACTTGAATTAGATATCCATCCATTGGGGGTTATTTTTACTTTGCAGTTATAGAATTGAGACTCCTAGAGATAAAATAATTGATGATGACATAGCCAAGTGTTATATGGCAAGGCTGAGAGTTGAGCCCTAGACTGATGCCAATGAATCTAGGCTTTCTCCACTCAGTCACTTCACTTCCCTCAAAGGCTAGAGCACAGCACACTGAGGCCAAAAGCTTATCTTAGAGGTTGAGAGCAATTATTTGTACTGTCTTTTGCCAGTATTCTAGTGTCCCTATAAACTAAAAGGATACATTCATTTTCAAGACAAGTAGCTAATTAAATATATATTCAGCATGGTAAGAGACTCTTAATACATACCTTATGTTTACAGTATTACTGAAGATTCAGTATAGGTGCATGTTGAGAAGAGACAGACAGATGGACAGGCATAGTTGAAGTTCCCAAAGTATACATTGAAAAAATGACTGAATGAATGAAAGTTCCTTAGTTTTGTTTGGCCAGATTCATTTACAGATTGTAGGCTCCCACTTGTGGATTGGTCATAAGGACCTTAATATCCAAATCCTACCCATTGTTCAAATGGTGGTAATACCCCCTAAGTACTGAAGTAGGGCTGTCATTTTTCCTTGGGGAACCTCAGTTGTCAAGAGCATTATTTATTCTGGGGCAGATGAAAATACATTTCCAATTCTAATCCTTCAAATGAGAGGACAGCTTTTATTATAAGAGAGACCTTGAAAACTTTTAATCTACTATAATATAGCAGAAAAAGAATCACATTTGGAAAACCAGCCCACCTGGGTTCTCATTCTGACTCTTGTTATTAGATCTGAAATCCTGAGCAAAACCTGGATTTTATGAGCTCAAGATTCTCATTTACAACAGGGGGCAATGCTTTGAATATAATTTAAGTATGTCCCTCAGGGACTCGTGCGCTAAAAATTTAGTCCCACTGTGGCAATGCTCACAGATGGTAGGTGGGAGCTTTAAGAGGTAGGGAATCTCTAGTGAGAAGCTGTCAGGACATGGGGACATACCTTTGGGAGGAATTA
The DNA here is from genome assembly GCF_031878675.1 of Megascapheus bottae. Lineage (NCBI taxonomy): Eukaryota > Metazoa > Chordata > Mammalia > Rodentia > Geomyidae > Megascapheus > Megascapheus bottae. Next base: position 51,962,234 of record NC_143524.1, read on the forward strand.
ATGTAGGTATCATATGTGTCCAGTCACTTCTTGTCTCATAAGTTCTACTTTGACACGTGCTCCCGCCACACTGCCATGCAATCTTCACTATAACCAAATGGATATGGGTGCTGTCTCACTAGACATCTAGGAATTGTGAACTAGAAGTTACCAGCCACTCATTTTATTTTAGTACCAAAAAGTGGACGAATAAAATGGTGGCAGGACTATTCCTGTTGTACAATTAAGGTATTATAGACAGAAAGCATCTAACACAACATCTAACCCAGGACATCAAGCCACTAAGTAAAACCAGGATTGCCCTAAATACTGAATAAAGCTGGGTTCTGGTGGCTCACATCTGTAATACTAGGTACTCAGGAGGCTGAAATCTGAGGATTGCAGTTCAAAGGCAGTCTAGGTAGAAAAGTCCGTGAGGCTCTTATCACCAACTAACTACCACTAGATAGGTAGTAGAGCTATGACTCAAGGGACAAAATGCCAGCCCTGAGTGAAAAATCTAAAGGGCAGCACTGAGGCTCTGAGTTTAAGCTCTAGTACTGGCACACTCACACAGAAATACGAGTAAGAGTCTCCTTCTACATAGGAGGTGCTGACTGGCTACATTTGTTGACAACATCTTCCAGTCCTAAATAGGCAACAGTGGTATGGGAAAAGCCATAAAGAATGTTTTTATGCTCACAATGAAGCGGGATAGATAAGGAGGAAGTGAACTGACACCACTTTTAACAAATGGCCACACTCCTATGTTGGCATCAAGCCATAAACTGAAAAAGCAATTTTGTCTCATTTACCTCCTGTAGATGCTAAGTTGCGAGGATTTGGAAGCCATATGAGTGTCTAATCTACCTTCTCCTTTGAAATGGTAGAAAATCAAAAACATTTAATGGATGGCTAGAGACAGAAAAATCAAATGCAGATCTGGGAAAAAAGAGCCCTAAAACTTATTCATGTGTTTTAGACACATTTGCGTAGTTTGGAATAATGATACCCACGTCACCCACCCAGAATCATTGTCTAATGGTTTGCTCTTGCCAGACAAGACTATGTCTTCTTCCAGTTGGTAAAGTACAAAGGCTACAGGTAAGAGCCACATTTTGAATCAAACTCCCATTTCCTACAAAGGAAGAAGGAAGTATTTCTCTATTTTCTTTGTCCTAGTCTGTTATCCAAAACTAGGACTTTGCTAACACTTTCACCTGGTGAGACCCTCCCTTTGATGAGACACCCTGAAATTCTTTTCATGCATGGAGGAAGAAATCAGAGGATATGTGATTTTGTGTAGAGATTAGAAAGCTGAAGGATTGTGTTACCTTAGAGAGGTGATGCTATTGTGAATGTGTGCACATTGTGTCTTTTATGGGCTTTATGGTATCTGTCCCTTGAACAGTGGTGGGGTAGGAACAGTTGGTACAGAGTGGGTAGATTAGTATCATCACACCTCACTTTCCCATATGAAGAGAGCCAAAATTAGACTGAGTGGAAGGATCTGAGGGTGGACAGGTAGAGTTGGGTCCTTTGTGAATGCTGTCATTAGTATTGAAAGCTGCAGGAATGAGTAAGATCATGGAACGTTTGTGAGTAATGGAGAGGAAACTTGACCTCAGAAGACTTACAGTCATTATCTATGGCTAAATGCCGAACCATGAATACTTGTTAAATTAATAAATACTAGGATGAAGAGTGCATTATTGTCTTATTCCAGTGCCTATGCTCTCTCTCCATCATGATCAACATCTACATTTTGAAAGCCAACTGAAAATTCTAAATCTGTCAGTATGGAAAAGCACTCTTCAGAAAGCCTTATCAAATCAACACTAATATTTATTTAACATTAAACCAAGTTCAAGTTCAGCCAAGTACTAAGAATTTTCTTATTATTGTAAATGCCAATTTGACTGAGAGGGCAGTGTATATGGTGTTTCATGTGAAGAAAGGAGGACATAAGAGACCAAGAAGAGGCTACCGAGTTTCTGGTTAAAAAAAAAAGAAGTATGAAAGACTCATAAATGGAGGAAGCCTGAGGGGTTAGTTGTAGAAGAAGAAGAAATGGGCTTTCTTTCATCCTTCAGCTAAGTGTGAACTATGTTGATACGTCATGAGTTGTAGTGATAAAGTACTGGGTTTGGCTACAAGGGTTTGTTGTTCATACCCTAGACACAAGCAAAGGCCATATTCAGCAGCAACAGTGTACCACGGTCTACAACAAGAACAACAAGTGCACAATCAGAGGACATGTGCTATTGGAAAGTTCAATTCTTTCCTGGTGTTCAGTAAAGTGCCACAGATAACCTGAGGGCTAAAACAGAAATTGTGACTCAGGGATTTAATAAACTTAAAGGAAGATATATCAAAGGGAGAGGATTGCACAACTTCCTATTTTACCTTTCCAAATGTAATTTCTCCAAGCTGGGTGCTGGTAGCTTATAACTGTAATTCTAGCTACTCGGGAGGCTGAGATTTGATGAATGCATTTCAAAGCCAGCTCAGGCAGAAAGCCCATGAAACCTTTTAATTATATTGTCAAGGTGATATACAGAGGGGTTACAGTTGCATACATAAGGTAATGAGTTCATTTCTTGTAGAACACTGCTGCCCCCTCCCTCATTTTCCTCCCACTTTCCTTCCCCTCAACCCCTCCACCAAGTTGTAAAGATCAATTCCAACATACTGCCTTGGGAGTATGGCTGTTGCATTGGTTCACCCCGTCCTTTGTTTGACTGCTTTGTATTTCCCCTTTCCTTCCATAATTCAGACAACCACAGAATACCAAAATCAAATAGAGTGACAACAGGGGATACACCAGAGGAAAAGAAACAAAGAAAAGAAAATAACTTCACACAGTTCATTAAAACAACAAAAAATAACCTCTTCTTTCCATATCTTGGAGTTCATTTACTTTAGAATTATCTTGCATGGTCATAGGTACATAATTATTGAGCTATTGTGATCTTCTGCTAGGACTATCCTAGGCATATACTAACTATGACAAATGAAGGAACTCATGGAGCCTATGTTCCCTTGGGTCTGGCTTATTTCACTTAATATGATTTTTTTCCAAGTCTTATTTCCTTGCAAATGGGGCAATGTCATACTTACAGATAAAAGCATAAAATCCCATTATGTATATATACTACGGGTTTTTTTTTTTGATCCATTCATTTACTGAGGGGCATCTGGGTTGGTTCCATATCTTAGCTATGGTAAATAAGGCTGCAGTAAACATGGCTGTGCTGGGTATTTACCCATGAAACTCTTTTTCAATTAACCACCAAAAGCCTGAAGTGGCTTGGGGCTCTCTAGTGTTTTTCACTCAAGTCTGGTATTCTACCATTTGAGCTACAACTCCATTTCTGGCCTATTGGTTTGGTAGTTAAGTAGTGATAAGTGTCTCAAGAACTTTCCTTCCCAAGACTACCTTTGAACCTTGATCCTCAGATCTCAGCCTCCTGAGTAGCTAGGATTATAATGTGAGCCCCCACATCCAGCTTTATAATCACTACTTTTCAAGATAAGCAAGAATAAAAAGATGAACAAAATAGAGAATGGAGAGCCATTTAGCTATCTGCTTTTTGGTAATACGTGCAGCATGTGCATCAAACAATGAAATCAAAACAAAGAGAAAATTCATATAAAGGAAAGTTTAAGAAAGAAAGAGTTTAAATAACCTTTTCATGGTTTATCTTGTGAGTTTTCAAGTGTATTTTTCATCCATTTGCCCTTTGAAGTGGAATTACTGCCATTTAAAGGTGATAGGCAAACTGTGTCCTCCCACCTACGCTTATTACAGCTGTCTAAGGACATGATATTAGACTGACACTGCCAGAAGCTAGTGGACAGGGCACTGGCTGCAGCTAATGTATTTTCTGATTCATTCATAAGCAGTTCTGTTTTCATTTCTGCCAGACTTCAATAGCCTTTTCCATAGTATGTATTTTAAAGTAGGCATTTTCAGGAAATCTTCATGTATTCTCATTACCTGAACATAAAGGGCCCTATAATGCAGCCACCTTACTCAAAATGAATATGGCCCATGCTATGGAAGTGAGTTCTGTGCTCACTAGAGATAACAAACCCCTTTCTAATTGGACCAGCATTGGCTGTTAGGGCAGGTAGAGCAATCAAAGGAATAGTGAAAGTGTAGCCCTGCTTGGTGGTCACATTACAATGTCCTCAAGAAAATGAAGTGATAAATAAAGCACAATGATGGTGATCAAGCTCCATAGGTGTATGGAGAAGAGATTTACAGTGACCAGGCTGAATCAGGCCTGACAGGCATTCAAGCCAGGTTGGAGTTATATAGAAACACAGTAGAGGAGGGTTAGCCAACTCCTACCATTATTTTCCCACATAAAGAGCACTTATTTTGGGGCCGGGAGAGTAGCCTAGTGGTAGAATACTCATCTAGCCCTAGGTTCGATTCCTCAGTACCACATACGCAGAAAAAGCCAGAAGTAACACTACGGCTCAAGGTGCAGAGCACTAGCCTTGAACAAAAAGATTCCAAGGACAGTGCCCAGGCCCTGAGTTCAAGCCCTTCGACTGCCAAAAAGAAAACACAAAAAACAAAAAACAAAAAAAAGCACCTTTTTTTGGATGACAGCAAAAAAAACCCCAAAAAACTACCCCTAATAATAATAAGAACAATAACAATTGTATCTGTGTACATCTAGCTGTTTTATGTCTCCGTACTTTGGTACAGGCTCTTCATTGTACCTTGGATACCTTTTTTTTTTTAATACTGTGGAAACTTTCAAGAAAAAATTCCTAGCTACCTAAGTAGAAGTGTAATTCCTTCTTCTGACTTTTGTTTATACTTTATTAAAACTAATACAATGGTGCTTATACCCCATTATGCCCCGTTACTTTGATTTAAATTACAGTGAAGTAAAACTTCACTGTTGGCTTTCTGTTAGACTGAGTTTCTAAAGCTCAAGTTTCATTCATCACCAAATCCCCAGTCAATGGCAAAAATCAAAACATTGTATATGCTGGAAATTCAGATCTCCAGGTAGCAAAGATTCCTTCTTCATTTCATAGTCACAGTATTTCTTGGCTCATTGAAGTATACTATTAGAGTACTTCCCCAATCCTGAGCTCATATCTTTTCATTCATAGGTCAGGCACTTTTATGTCCTGAAAATACAGTGATGGGCAAATACACAGGGCCTTTTTTCTCCTAAGATTTACTTCTTTACTGAAATGCTATCACTCCTGTAACTGTAACCCCTCCTGTATGTCACCTCTACAATGACAATAAAAAATAAACATGCATACAGAAAAACAAAAATAACTTCAATTCAGAAGGCCAAGTGTCAAAAGGGAAAAAGGAAAGTGGACCTTATCACACATATAATCCTAGCTACTCAAAGGAGGCTGAGTTTGTGGAGTTGAAGCCAGCCTGGGCAAAAAAGTATGTGAAACTCCATCTACAAACAACCAGCAAAATGCAGAGCTGCAGGCATGCCTCAAGTTGTAGAGTGCTAGCCATGAGAGCAAGCTGAGCAAATGAGAGGCCCTGAGTTCAAACCTTGATCTGTGTGTGTGTGTGTGTGTGTGTGTGGAGGGGACAAGATAGAAAACTCAAAGTAAATTTGTGTTAATTAGGTTTCAAAAGGAAAATCTGTTCGGAACAATTCTATGCCACCATGCTTCTTGAAAGTTAGGTTTCATGTTCATGCATATATTTACTTCTATGCATATGTATGTTTCTATGCCAGTTGTATTCATATGTCCTAGTTACACATGAATATTTGTGAATATTTGGGGGGGGTCATGGAGCTTGAACTCTGGGTTGGGCCTTGTCCCTGAGCTCTTCAACTCAAGGCTTGACCCACAGCTCCACTTCCCATTTTCTACTGATTAACTGGAGAGAAGAGTCTCTTGGACTTTAGTGTCTTGGTTGGCTTTGTATTGCCCAGGCTGGCTTTGAACTGCAATCCTAGGTCTCAGCCCCGAGTAGCTACGATTACAGGCATGAACCACCTGCCCCACAGAAAATAACCTATTTTTAAATAGAGTAATCCCATAGCCTTTCAAATGTAGATTCACCTTATTAAAAAGAGTATTATTTGAACTCAACAGAATGGCTTACTGTATTCACTTTTAAGGCTTTTTATGTTAACTTCTTTTATGCTTGTTTCCCTCCAAATTTAAAAACCTCAACAGCCTATTAATGCACTAAAACAGAAAAGGATAATTTTTCCAGTCTTGAAAAATATAAAGAAAAATGAAAAATACCAAGCTCAATAGGCCATAATATTTTTTCTGACATCAATAATGGTGCAAACTATGAAACAGAAAATTCTTTGTGAATAGCTGAGTGAAAGAATAATTACTCTGGAGTGCTTTGCAAGCACAAACTAAAGGAAGACTTATGGATTCAACATTTTTTTCAAATGGTGAGAAGGTAGATGCTTTTGGAAAAGCAGTAATGATCTCAAAGCTATGCTCTGAATTCTTGCTTTCCTTTGCTCTCAGGAGAGTGATTTGCACACAATAGTTGCTATAGTATCCTTCTTCCTGACCCAACAGTCTTATTCAGGTGAAGCAAGGAATTATAAACATTTCAATGAGCTCCAGTGAAGATTAGAAAAGTGGATGTTCAGTTAACCCCTTCATTCTTGAACATTCTTGCCATACTCTATAGATGCTCCTTCAGTCACTTGGTTTTTGACATTCCTGGGCTTGGGCTAATGGTCACAAATGAATTGGATGCTTCAGGTTGTGGGGGATAAAGTTTATGAGGAAAAGTGAAAGCAGAAAAGTCAAGAAACATTTACTGAGCACATGGGCCCTGAATTAGGTTGTGAACATACATAATAAAATACCACTGGGCGTGGTGGCTCCTGCATGTAACCCTACCTATTCAGGAGGCTGACAGCTGAGGATCAAGGTTCAAAGCCAGCCAGGGCACTAAAGTCCATGTGATTCTTATTCCCAATTAACCACCAGAAAACTGGAAGAGGTGCTGTGGCTCAAGGGGATTGGGGTGGTAGCCTTGAGCTGAAGAGCTCAGGACAGCACTAGGGCCCAGAGCTCAATTCCCACGACCAACAAAAATACATAAAGAATAAAATAAAATAAATACCTACCACGGATGCCTCTCTGTGGAGACACACAAATCCTGGGGTACTATGAGAGGTCTTGCTATAGATAATCATGATTTACACTTCCATCTCAGGAATCAGATCTATACTACGAAGGAGAAAAACCATTTTGGGCTTAATCACAGGCCTAGCATCATGAGATTTTTAAGATGAAAAGAAATGCCTTATGTTTTCATATAAAGGAAATTTCATTAGAAACACACAGTGAATTTTGTTGGGTCTATGAAAGAGGTTCTCTAGGGGAATCTCATGTATTTGTTTACAAATTCATTTCACTGGATTGTTCCTGAGTGGGTAGCTAAGAGCTCTGCGGGACAGATCTCTTTCTACTGTTGAGACAGCTATGCTAAAAAGTTACTTGACAAATGATCTGGGAATATAAGTGAATTATTATTTCCAAGAATAAAACACTACTGTAGAGTGATTTGATTAAAGCCTTCTTACAACAATAAAAACGAAGCTAACTTTTATTTGTCCTGGCCACTTTTGCATAGTATGAGATACAACTAACACCATGCTGAAAGCATCTCCTCTAGTCTCTGAATTCCAGTTTCACTTGTGCATAAAGAGTAACTAGACTGGACTAAAAGGATGCTCATAAGACAACAGTGAGGAAGCTTATGAGAAAGGCTATTTTAAAAATGTTCTGAACTTACATTTAAAAATTAGATTCAAAAAAAATAAATAAAAATTATATTTACCAAACATAACTACATAGACATAAAAACCTATGACTCTATAGACATGTTTTATTTCATAAATATGTATCTATGATATACAAACCCTTAGCCTAATTTTGATTATGTTCTAAAAACTAAGTGCCAGTGATTGTATATAGAGATTCCCTTCTTGAATACTCGTTTGGTAAACATGTCATTTGAAATATGATGTGAAAATCAATGTTAGTAAATTCTTCAATAAAAAAAATTAGATTCAGAAAACCAAAAGTTTAATGTAAGAATCCCTTTAGATACAAGGAAAATATTGTTCTGCATAGTTCCTTAATCACTATGACAACTAAGTAAGTTTCATACAATGTTCTCTTATCCTCATTAAAAACATGACATCATAACATGGACTGACATGAATATGAAATACGAATCTGTGAATCATCCAGTTTCAATTAGGCTCATGCATTTATGGCTGTCAGTTGTAAGCAAATGAAGTCTTGTGCATAAAATATAAAGTGAGATTTGTTTTTCTTAACAATTAGATGAAATGTAGGGAAAATAATCAAAGGGAACCCACTACTTGGACCTTCTTCTACCCTTCTTGCCTCCAAATTCTATTGTTTATAAGAAGCCAATCACAGAAATCAGAATTCCTCTGCCCTAAGGTATTTATACAAACCAACTGGCACACATCTTCCTTTTTGAAAGGCAAAAAATTCAAGAAAGGTCACACTCGGTCTTCTCTTCAGTGACCTGCATACTATGAGGTCCTGCCCATTCCTGGGAGGAAGGATAGGACCAAGATAAATGTACTACAGAGATAAATGAGCAAACACAGGCTCCTGCATACTGTCTCAGGTTGTGTGGCTTGTGACTCAGGCTTGTGTTCGCTCATCTATCTTTCCACTTTATCCCATGACAGAGCCCTTCTTGGGAAGCAGTCAATGGGAGGGCAGAGAAAAGTCTCTGTCCTTATTAATGAGCTCCCTCTGGTGATAGGGACCACATAAGTAGAATTTCATCCATAAATGTATCAGTGCAGGCTTCTAAAAAGTTATGTGCCTGTTCTAACATAATACCATTATCACATCTAAATTCTTATTAGTTAAATTAACTTTTTATAAATATCTCCCATGTCTGTTTTTTTCTGTCTTTCTCTCTGTTTCTCTGTGTCTGTCTGTCTCTCTATCTCTGGATCTCCCCCACCCTTTCTTATTGAACTAGCCTGAACTGGAAAAAAAAGGACAGGGCAAATAAATAGGGAAGAAATATGTCGGGAAGAAAGGATACTTCAAAAGTATTAAAGGTGTCTTTGCTTTCCTTAAGCATACAAACTCAATGTTATCTTAGAAACTGCATACTTTGGTGTCTTAAAATCATCATCACTGTACATCTACTCTATTGCTTCACCCTCTGCAAGGCTCAGCTCAATTGATGATTTCCTAACTTCTCAGTCTCACATTTTCTCCATCCTTCAATGAGGCATACATCAATTAATATGTAGAAAACAGCTTTCCAGTGCCTACTTTGTATTGAAGCACCATATCAGATCATGGGCCCATACAGATGAAAGAAATCCATTTTCTACTTTCAAGAAACTCATGATAAATTACTGTAGCAGGTTGTGAGATAATATCTGTATTTTAGCCTGCAAATGAATGCTTCCCCATATAATTTTTAGTCATACAAATGTACGCTCAGCTTTTTGTGAGGCATAACCTTAGAAGGAAAGCTGGAAAAAAAAACTGTATTTGCTGTAGAATCATTATAAACAATCTTAATCTTCTAGCTTTCACATAAAGATGGTGTGCAAGATTATTCACAGGTTATATATTTTGCTGCTTTACGTAACACTCTATGTTCTTCAAGCATCATGAGAAATACTAATATTGAAAGATTATATAATCACGAGTGTAGCTAGCACCACATACGCCCTTTATATCACCATTGAAGCATTCAAAGCAAGTAATATAAAATGCATTATCCAGTTATACTTTAAAATGATGATCTAATTATAGATCTCTTCCACAAAACGAATAACAGGACTTGTCAATATTTCCTTGGGTTTGCTATTGGTCAACACAAGTATAAAAATACCTCTTCCTATCACCATGGATACGAAGTGTCTTATGTGACTGTATGCGACTGTGGGCTGTCCTGCCACTTTCTATCTGTGACCAAGCACCATTTTCTTTTTTATCCTCATAATGCTATTGTGACCATCAAAGGTGATACTACAGGAAAAGTGCTTCATGCACAGTGACAATAAAACTAGTAAACTAATGAATTAGACCTGCACTTCATCCCTTTATCCCTGGCCATTCATTTCCAATCTCAAAACAGTATCTTCCTTATTAGTCATTAAAAAATCATATAGGGTTATCTTTAAAATGCTAATTCTAAATCACACATTGTTTACAGGTCTATATGTTCCTCTTCTCAATTGTATACATACATTCTTTAATATTTTTTTAATTTGATGATCAGGATGATGTAGAAAGGGTTACGTTTGTAAGGTAGTGAGTGCATTACTTCTTGAACATTGTTAACCCTTCCCATCTATTCCCCATTTTCTTCCCCCCACCCCCTCCCAAGTTGTAAAGTGCATTTCCAACATATGTCTTGTGGATATGGCTGTTACACTGGTTCTTCATCTTGTTTCTCCCCTTCCCTTCCCTGGTTCAAATAAATGTATATAGAATATAATAGATTACTAAAGTCAAATACAGTAGCAACAGAGGATAACCCATAAAGGGGGGGGGGATAAAGAAATAAGTTCACATAGTACATTTAAAACAATAACCACAAGAATAAATCTCGTTTCCCTATGCTGGAGCTTATTTTGCTTAGCCCTTGTTTCTGGGCTTTTGGGTAGATGTCTAGGGGTTGGACTGCTGGGTCACAGGGGAGCACTGTTCCTTTTTTTTTTTTTTTTTGCCAGTCATGGGCTTGAGCTCAGGACCTGAGCACTGTCTCCTTGGACTTTCTCAAGATTAGAGCTCTACCACTTGAGCCTCAGCACCATTTCTGGCTTTTTTATTCTATGTATGTGGTACCGAGGGATCAAACCCGGGTCTTCGTGCATGCTAGGCAAGCACTTTAACCACTAGGCCAAACTCCCAGCCCGACTATTCCTCTTTTGAGGAATAGCCACACTGCTTTCCAGAGTGGCTGAATGAGTTTACACTCTCACCAACAGTGTAGTAGTGATCCCCTCTGGCCACATCTCCTCCAGCATCTGTTATTAGATTTCTTCATAATGGGGTGAGGTGGAATCTCCAAGTTGTTTTTGTTATCATTCATTTTTCCCTTTTACTGATTTTAGGTCTTAGTTAGCTCCTCTCTCTCTACTTCTTCCCTTCCCTGCATTTATATACTCTTAATTACCTGTCTTTGCTTTAATTCTACCTATTTTGGTCCCCTACTTCTTACTGGAATTCCTTAGTTCATTCATCTACTATTGTTTGTTGTTAAACCCAGACTCTATCTGCATTTGCAGAGGTATCCTTTCTGTCTGGATGGATTTAACCCCATAGGGATAAGGTTGGTTTTTGCCTTAATACAGTGTTTGGTAGAGGTATAGGATCTGTTTTCTAAAACAACCCAAGGAGAGGGAGAGTGAAAAATACTTGTCTAAGATTTCGAACCTATAAAGTTTGTGTGACTATCGAGCTCTGAGTTCTTATCTCAAAATTATTATCTGGCATAGTATTAGCCTTGCTCTCACTACCAAATAGAATAAGCCAGAGAAGCCCAAGAAACATGGCAAGCGAAGAAACTCCACTTTTTAAGAAGTTTTTTTTTTCTCACACTTATAATCCTAAGAGGCTGAGATCTGATGATCACAGAGTTTGTGAGGCTCTTATCTAATCAGCCACCAAAAAGCTTGAAGTGGAGCTACAGCTCAAGTGACAAGGCACTAGTCTTGAGCATAAAAAGCTCAGGGACAGTACTCAAACCCCAAGTTCACGCTCCAGGACTGGCACCAAGAAAGAAAAAAAAGAAAAAAGACAATTTTGTTTTAATGCTGAACTTGGGGCTTGTACTCAGAATACTGCATTCCTAGTTAGCTGTTTTGCTCAAGGCTGGTCCTCTCCTAGGTACAATTGAGTCACAGCTCCACTTCTGGGTTTTGCTGGACAATTTCAGGTAAGAGTCTCTAGCATTTGTCTTCTCTGGTTAGAACCCCAGATCTGAGCCTCTTGAGTAAGCTAGGATTACAGGTGCAGACCACTGGTGCCAAGCTAATTCAGATCTTTAGACAATGATGCCAACCTAGCTAATACTAGCTACTCCCGACACTGAGTTGCTCAGTTAAGGAAGCTGTGTGGAAGTCCTGCATAGAGGACTGAGATCAGCAGGAAGTAGCAGGGAGAGGTGCCCTCAAAGTGTCCAAAGTAGAAGCTCTTTACTCCCAGAGAATGCCAAGTATGCCACTATTTTAAGAATCAAGAGATCCTGATTTGATACCCAGTTGGTGTCCCCTATTTTTAAGAACCCAGAAAACATGCTGCTGAGGGAAGAAATTCAGCCAAGAAACAGTTTCTCTGCTTGTACAAGACAGGCTGAAAATAAGCCAGAGAGGGTTGTATGTGGTACTTGGGGAATGCCAAAGGGTCAACGGCATCGTTCAATGCTTAGATGGCATCTGGTGCTTTGAAGTGAACAGTCCATCACGATCCATGGATTTAGTTGCTTGTTTCTCTTCACCAAAGTGTTCATTTGAAGAGGAAGAAGCCAGGGAGTCCCCCAGTGAACATTTTCAACATGGTTACTGTGCCCTTAACTTGAGCATTTTTTTTTTAAACTTAAGTATTAGCTTTTTCACTGACACAGCTAGACTGGAACCATTTACCTTGGCCTGGCTGCCGGTTTTCTGGACAGATTTCCTGTACTAGAAGCAAATGGCTAGAGGAGTTTTACAAGCATGAATTCTGTCTAGTGACATTATTGGATGTTATATGGAAAAAGTAGATCGTATTTGGAAACCTATACATCAGGTAGATGGACTGACAGCATGGAGCCCATCTTCGTGAGTTTAAACAAATGAGCATTTATCACTGCATTTGGACGCCAATAACTTGCAAACAATATGAAAATACTTGTTCTTTAGAAAGTATTCAGTTATTTACCACTTTCTCTTCTGGGAAGCAAAGCTAGAGAAAACAATCTCAATACAGCTCATTAAATTTGAAACTAGGAATTTTAGTGGAAAATGCTTATAAGCCCACTCAGTACAGATCTTAACAAGAAAGAATATTACTCTATGGAAAGTACAGGTCATTATTGCCCAAAGCTAAAAATCTTTACAAATTATATAAACTGAATCCCATAGAGATCAAAGTCTAACTTGTCTTTGGAGCACTGATATTTGGTTAAGAAATATTTTACCTATTTTTTTCTCCTTCCCAATGTGCTATTCAGCTGGCAAGCAGGAATATTTAGGAAAATTTCTGGGTTTTTTTTTTTTCTTTTGCCAGTCCTGGCCTTGAGCTCAGGGCCTGAGCACTGTCCTTACACTTTCTCGAGGCTAGAGCTCTACCACTTGAGCCTCAAACAAAAAAGGAAAAAAAAGGAGATGGTAATGATGATGATATGGTTCAATTCTTAAGGTTTACCTTGAATTAAATATCAATTCGCATTTACATTGTGAAAAAATGAGAACCTTTGATTGTGTGGTTTAACTTCAAATCCAATTACCTCCTCAGGTCTTAGTGAGGTAAGTAGTTGAAGTTTTCTTGCAGCCTAGCTGGTGACTCTGGCAATAAAGATAAGCAGAGCATCCAACAATTACTTGGTTCTGTTTTGAGAAAGGTTTTATTTTACATGCCTTGAAGCCATGAGATCAGATCTCTGGAAGTAGGCTGTTCTGCTATACTGGTAAGCACAATCCTTGGTGTATTTTCTTTATTGAGTTGAGTCAGTTTGAGTCATAGTTTCTGTTACTTGCAAAAGAAAGCCTTATTTGATCCTGCTGTGACAAAGGAAGCACCCTGGAATCCTAGGCTTACTTAGGCTGTGCTCTTGAGTTATCCTCTGAGTTCAAGGATTGAGCTTTTCCACCGTTGAAATTTTATCACTTAGCACAGCACCTAGCACATGGTGTATATTTAATAAGTGATTAATAGACAAATTGGAAACCAAATGCTATAAGCCAATCTGAATTATTTCAAAGTACATCTTTTTCAAGTACTTTACTTGATTCCCTTTGCAGAGCTAGATGTCCATGCCTATTGCTAGTCATTTCCTACCCTAATTTAATTTTCTAATTTCTTTTTTCTCCTTTTTGTGCTTTATTATGTGAATAGTGCGTGCTCATTTCAAAAGTTTAAATAACACATAATGCATTTTTTTTTAAAAGAAGGAACAGGAAAACTACCACTAGCAACATACAGTACAAAGAGGTTTCAACTGAAATGATGGGGTTTTGTCTTGTTTTATTTTAGTTTTCTTTCTCTGCATCATCCTTCTTATCATTTCTTCTAAGCAAAATAAGCACACACCTTAGTCTTCAGCTGTTGTCATTTTAACTGTTCTATTTCCAGATATTTAATGTGGGTACATTATGTACTAAGTATTTACTGTGGCAGGTCGTTTCACATGAATGAGAAAATAGCTAACACTGTGGGATAAGCTATGCCATTCTCATCTTCCCAACAGACTTGAGAGATGGGAATTACTAGACTTGCTTTAGAGAGGAGGCAAACTAGGTTGCAAGGACTCTGAATATGTCCCATGATGCCTTCTGCTATTGCACCTAGAAAATGACTCCATGAAGTATAAGTGACAGAAACAAACCCCAAACCAAATTATTATTCATGCCATTGCCTCCTAACATTCACTGTGTTAAATAACAAAAAGAAAATCCCACCAAGACCTCAGATTTTTGTTTTGTACTTTCTTAAATTATTATAGAGATTTCTGCCTAGAATCCTTGGCTATTGATTTTCCTTAGATGGGGATCATTGTTGCCAGCCTGACATGAGACATAAAGGTGCTACTTGGAAAATGGAATTCTGTACAGGAAGAAGAGGCTATAATAATGTCAGAAGGTCACACAAAGTCATTAATTGTGTTTATGTTTTTAATACCGGCTTGTAAAACAGCACTCCAAATGTCAGGCTTCTATTAGTTTTAGCACTGGTTACCACCATAATATGAAATTAAAGAAAGACACCTGAAATTAGCCATGGTCTCTCTGAGCAAATATTTTTCAAATAACATGAAAGACAAATGACACTGGGCTGTAATCTGCTGACACTAAAATTCAGTTCAGTTAAGCCTCTGAACTGAAAATAAAGGCCAGTGTCTACCCTTGATGGGTCAAGCTGCTGTTAATTAAAAAATGAAATTTAACCAAGATTTTAGTCTGAAATCTTCATAGCCTTTTCACCACTTTCTTGTTCAAAAAAAGCAATACACCCCCACCAGGTCACCTTTAGGCTTAGTACTCTGAAATATACATTATACAATTGAAAGCACTGCTGTCTATAATAGTTTTGGAACCCAGGCCAAGAACACAAGTGGAGGCCTTTCCTATGTCCTGGGTCCAATCTTCTCACCCATAGTTCCATCCTACACCGCAGGATGCTTTGGGTGCAGACAAATAGATAACCCAGGTTACCTGTCCAAGTTTGGTCAACAAATACTTTTCTATGACCTCCACTTCCACCTATGGTAACAGTCTCTTGGTTTCCCCTCAAAAACTCCAAGAAGTTGGGTGCTGGTGGCTCATGCCTGTAATCCTAGCTACTTAGGAGCTGAGATCTGAGGACTGAAGTACAAAGCCATCTTGGGAAGAGAAGTTCCTGTGAGACTCATATCCAATTAATCACTCAAAAGCTAGACGTGGCACTGTGGTTTGAAGTGGTAGAGCACTAGACTTGAGCAAAAAGAGCTCAGGGATAGCACCTATTCCCTGAGTTCAAGCCTCATGACTGGACAAATAACAGCAGCAGCAAGAACAGCTCTGACAAGCGGAAGCTGAGAGTGCAATTCAGTGATAGTGCTTGCTTAGTATGCATAGGTACTGGTTCTATCCCAGCACTGTGGAAGCAGGAAGGGAAGGGGATGCCTTTAAGAAGTAGTATAGGAAGCCATGCACCGTGACTCACGCCTGTAATCCCAGCTACTCAGGAGGCTGAGATCTGAGATCCCAGTTCAAAGCCAGCCCCTGCACAAAAGGACCTGAGACTCTTATCTCCAATTAACCCCTAGAAAATGGGAAATGTGGCTTGGCTCAAGGGTAGGGTGGTAGCCTTGAACTGAAGAGCACAGGGACAGCAGCTAGGCCCAGGGGTAGGGCGTTAGCCTTAAGCTGAAGAGCCCCATGATCCACCAAAAAAAAAAAAGGAGTGTAGGAGTGTAGGAACATTTGCCTGAATGTGGTCAGGAAAGGAAAGAAAACAAGATCCCAGTAGGGCTATTGTCTTGGCCAATGGACTCCTGTAAAGCCATAGTACCAGAAAAGCCTGCTGAGGCTACAAAGTCTTAACTATTAGATCATCCCTTGTGACCTTTTTAAATTTTGTATTGTCTTATAGATCAACTTCAGAAAGGACATGAAAGATGGCTTAGGAAAATGTGATCTTAATTAGAATAAGCCAGGAAAGATCCCCAGCTTTATGTTTTCTATGCTCTATAATCTTTGGCAGGGATTAAGTAAGGGAGAAGGATCAGAACAACCATTGGCCCAAGCTTCCAAAATGGAACCATGGTGTCAATTTCGGAATCCCAGCAATGCCACACAGTAAGTTGACCAATGACGTGGTACTTAAGTGAGCTCTGTTTTTCCTAATCTTATTTTCTCATATAACTGGTAGGGGTGCTATGATTAGATTTAGTGACAGAATGAGTATAAAACATTCAGCACAGTGGCTAGGCCATCATAAATGTCATTTACTTTTGCAAACATAATTTAATACAATGTCAGGGCTGGAGTTGTGGCTTAATTATTGTTTGGCAGAGAATTCAGAAAACTATGATATGTTATTTGGCATCCATTTATTTGCATGATCTCTATTCAAAATGAAATTATATAAGGATTTGGGAATCATTCTAGAAATTAGTTAAAATGGGGCCAAAATGTAATAACTGTCTTTATAGGTTACTAAAGTAGAAGTAAAACTGAATTGTCTAGCTATAAGAAATAAAATTTTGATCCGTAGGAAAAATGCCCTATTTGCCATGAATGCCTTTCAAAATGAACATATATCAAAATGTGTTAATACATTCAACAAAATATAGCTTGTGATAATAATAACCAGCTTTTGCTAGATGCCCTGTGCCGAACACAGTACCATTTGTTTGACCAACGTCATCTACTTGGTTGCTCATCAACTCCATTTATGGATAGAGAGTAAGACCCAGACAGTAATTCTTAGAGATGCCAGGAACCTGCCTTGTTCATGCTCACAATGCTGGAGCCAGGACTTGGAACAGCTTATTTAAAAAAAAAAAAAAAAAAAGGTCCCCCTGTGCTACCTCACCCATTTTCTCAAAGGAAATTATATGTGTCATGAAGGCAAAATTAACATTTGCCTCTTTGCATTTTAATCCCATTTGGAGACACATGGTTCTATGTGGGCCTACTCCAAGGTTCTTGACACAGTTTGCACAGTTTGCATCAGTCTCATGTACATTTAATGGAGAATAACTCGTGCTACATTTTCTTTTGTTTTTGTAAATATACCTCATACTAAGTAGGTGACAAGGATGGAAAAAAAAACTACCAGATGAGAAGAAATTCAGCTTAGTGAGACTGTATGTTGGTTTATTTCTTCATAAGACCATATTGAATCAAAATCCAGGTACGACTGCAAAATAAGCTCCGGGCTGTGGCATGTGACTGAAAAATGTGGTATAATCAAATTCCAAGTATAATATATCCCAAAGGTACTTTATAGCTACATTGTTCTTGGTGTTGAGGCAGTAATACTTCCAGGAAACTTTGGCTGTGTATCCTGAGCTTTACAAAATGTCATGGGCTGGCTGGACTCTAAAAGGTAGATAGTTGTTTTTTTTTTTTATCTGCAATGATTGTCCTCATCATTATTTCTGTAGCTCACAGGCTTTGAGCTGCACAGAAGACATTTTACAGACGCTTTGTGGGACACTGCTTGTAGATTAGAAAACCAAGTCTCAGGTTACACACCCTAAGTGCCAACCACAATACATCACTCCCTGTTCTTGAAACAGAATTTGTTCAGAGAAATGTAAAATATGGAAAAGCTATTTATGAAGAAAAAAGTCCAAGTGAGAAATATGTTCCTGAAATATATATATATATATATATATTTCACATTCCAAATTTGCCATGTGTGGGTAGTGGGTAATCAAAGTATGCTAGAAAGGGAAAGATAACTTCATGGGAAGTGTTAGGGTAGTAATGGTTAAAACATTTAACAGGAAAAAGCAAAGAATAAGCCAAGCAGCTTGAGATTCTTTGATAAAAAAGAAATGTACTTTACTCACAATAATAATGCTAAGAGGGATTACTTTTGTGAGAACTACAGATTCTACATATGAAGAGAAAGTACTTTAGGGTATAAGATAGTTTGGATAATTATGTATTTCAACCACAGTAGCTCTTTGCTGGTAAAAATAAAGCACATGTCAACAGCCAGACACACTTGAACCATTTAGAAAAGTGTCCTTGCTATTTCTCTCCATATATAATATGCCACGTGACACTACAGTTAAATCTGCTTCTGCAAAAAATTAAAAAAAATATGTCAAGCTGTTAGATTTCATGTAGTTTAGACAGAGGAAAAGAAATACAGGAGAAAGGCATCTCCAAAAGCAAATAGCTTTTGCTTCTTTTTCCTTCTGACAAGGAAATGATTTTCCACAGCTAAGCTGGCCAGGAGTCAGCATGTAGCCTGTGTGGAGGGGCTTGAAGATTTTACCCAGAGAACTAAAAATGCAGTTTTAGGCAATCATTTATGCCTGTAAGAAACTAGAGAAAACAGACAAAAGTTACACAAATACAAGTCATGGTGTCTGCATTTGGCTGTGCTACGTGAGCAGGTACTGTGCTCTTTCCATAACAACCTAGTCCTTTTTTTTCCTCTCTGCCCACATCATCAACAGGCAAGCCGACAGCAAATCTCACTGGATTCCGAGCCCAATCCAGTAAATTGCAGGAACAACCACCATACTGAGTTTTACAATCATCTCCACAATGCCAATTATTCACAGTCCTTAGTTCTGTTCACACAAAAGATTGCAACTGGAATCTTGCTTTTACACAGGTTCAGCTCGGTTGGAGCTGGTTACCAGGCAAACAGTCTGTGTAAGATTTACCGATCGCTGGGGAGAGTTAGATAGTGGGGTGGGGAAAGGGGGGGGAATGGATAAACCACGCTTGCACATACCTCATTTTGGCAGCTAAGAAAAACAATTTTGTGACAAAGAGACTTGTTCTTTTCAGAGCTCCCTCAACAAATGAAACTGACAGAATGAAATCTGAGAAACTTTAGCAACCAAAGAAAGCAGCCTTCCAAGGATCAAGGTGAATAATTGATTTCCTGGGTTTTGTTTCATCTTTTAAGCAATTTTTTTTTACTCATTAAAGGGGAATTGTAAAATTTGTCAGAAGCCTAAACACACACACACACACACACACACACACACACACACACACACACTTCTTACAGCAAGTGCATATTCTCAACTACAGATCCATATGCCAAGCTTATTCAACAACAATGATTAGCTGCAAAGCCAGGGAACTTACCGAGCACAAAATTATTGGAACAAAGCAGGGAGGAGACAGCCAGCACCCAGAGCAGCTTCTCTGTCTCCTTGGTGCCAGGCTCTCCCGTCTGCCGTCCGGTTCACACTTGCCTTTATAACTAAGACTCCTGCAGAACTCACTAGCGAAACCTGATGAATTATAAAACAGCCCCTCCTAGACTCTCATATTTTAGATCACAGGGGGTGAGCACACAGCATCCTCATTCTCTGGGTATGTACATTTCTTTGTAACTCATTCTGAGAAATATATCAGCCTTGGCAGCAGTGACAGTAATTGGTCCTTGGGAGTACCAGTGTTAACCAATAAGATGCTTTCCCACCATTGGTACTGTATCTGCAGCCTCCACTTGTATTCCCCCATACCTTGAGAAGGTGGATCTACCCGGCCCAGTGGGGAGCAGGCAAAGACAACAAAATGTAGAGAAAAACCTGGGCGGGCATCAATGCACACAGCGTGAGCTGCTAAGACTCAGGGTTCATTCTCACAATAGTTGTGTAAGAGCCAGCTCCTACATTTGCATAGCAAATGTAATACGTCAGACATTTTCACTCTGCCTCAGTCTTTGCACTATTAGAAGGGTATTGGCAGTGGTGCAGTACAGAGCCCAACAGCTCAGAAAGGCGATGTGACTTACTCAGAGTTTCTAGAACTTAGGGGATGCAACTGACTCTGGAGATCTGCACAATTTACCCTTCCTGGATAAATGGTATCAATAAAGAACTTGTGGGGAGCTGGGTACTGGTGGCTCATACACTGAGATTGACAACTTAGGTATGATGCCAGCCTGGGCAGAAAAGTCTATTAAGATTCATCCCTAATTAGCCATCAAAAAGCAGAAATGGAAGTGTGGCTCAAGTGATAGAGCACTAGCCTTGAGTGAGGCTAGGGACAGTACCCAGGCCCTGAATTCAAGCTTTAGTTCTAATACAGTGCATGCCTGTGTATGCATGAATATGTGTACACAAACAAGCATACACACACACACACGCACCCCAAACTGGTGGTAATACAGGTAAAGGACTTCACTGAGCCACATGATTGCTAAGTGTATTTGTACAGATGGTCTTCTGACATCTCCTATCATTCTGCTTCCAGAGGAAGCCTTGAAAGTGGGAAGACATGTGAAAATGAGAAGCAAGATTGTTGACAGAGAAAAATAAATAACATTACCAGGCAGGTTTCCTGGAAGCGTTAAGCCTGAGCCTTCCTTTCCTCTCTGACAAAGCCAATGTAATCTCTATCTCAAGATGCATGTTAGAGAATATTACCTCCTATATACAGTGTACTCCTTATGTGCCAGGAGCTATTCTCAATGCTTAGCAGACATTGATTCATTTAATGTTTAAATTCTCCCTGTGAAGCATGAAATCAGGAAAAAATGCTGACATGCAGACAAGTTGGTAAATCCACCCAGGATCACACACCTGCTAAGTGGTGGTGAACGAACCAACCCCATGCAGCCTAATACAAAGAGAAGACTCGTAAACAGATCACCCTGCCACCAGCAGGAGTCACACCAAACTATCTAAGGCAGATGAGCAATGAGCAGATTTATTTACTCTGGCCTTTAGTAGAAATGATGGAGAGATCATAGGTTTGGAAAATAACAGAATTGTTTTCCACTTAGGATAAAATAGGTTGTTCCATTTGTAGACTAGCTCATGCTAGTGACTTTCTTGGGAGATGAAGCTGAGTATAACAGGAAAACACAGTGCTAAGAGAATTGGAGGTGTGTATAGCTTGAAGCTATTGCTCTCACTATACTTCTTTTGGGGAAGCACAACCTCTACTCCATGTTTTTTCCCAAATGTCTTTTGATATGTTCATGATATTTTGCCAAGGAATCTTCTAAGCTGCTGTGAAGTTGGGGAAAACATCTAGAAAGGTCTATCATTCAAGCTGCAGAACTATACCAGTTTTTTCACCCAAGAATGGAAGATCCCAGGGCAGCTACACTGATCTTTCCCATCTGCCCAGGAGCTTCTTCTATTTTCCCTCTAGTCAAACAAACTCATCAGCCTAGAAGGAAATATTCACTCTATGTATATAACTACTATGAGGCCTATTTGCTTTCTTTTGCTGTCTTGGAAAGGTTTACCAAGCAAAGACACAGGCATCTTTCACTCCCAGGTTGTACTGCCAGTATAACTCCCTGAAGCCAATGTATCCTACTATTTGGCCACCTGTAATGTCCCCATCCTCTGAGTTCATCAGCGGTAAACCTCAATGGGTTAAGATAGACATGGTTACACATGAGAGCTTTTCTTAGCTCCAGTGTTTCCAGAGAATGACCTTGTGACCAATCACATTTGATCATATATGGATGACTCTTTCCTTGTTTATTTTTTCCATAAATAGCATAGGGAGTCAATTAGGGTATCCCCCCCTTTTAGCACCCTACGTAATACAAATACTGTAGAAGTAAATGTAAGCAACAAAACTGGGGTTGGGGGGAGATGTGAGTTTCTAAACTGGTAAGAAAATCCAAAGCAAGCACCATGTACAGAAAAGGATAGGTGGTAACTGTGATCACAATGTCAGTGGTTCCTCCAACACAAGCACTTAACCACATCACCTGATTCTGGATCATTCTATGCTGGCCAGTTTCTTTGACCTATCGTGATCTCCTTCCCCCAATCCCCTAGCAACCATTCCTTCCCAATTTCTTCTGCTTTTTGGCTACTCTTACCATTATGGCATAATACATGGAAAATTAATATAGATATGTCTACACCTTTCCTATAATAACATTTGTTTTCTGCTATGAATAATCACAACTTCACACAAGTTCAGTTATCATTACAAGTAGTACCTTATGCCAACAATTACTCTTGGCTATAATTAGCATACAGCTTTGAAATTGAACGAATAGTTAGTTGGCTTATCCAATGTCAGTACTAATATGTATTGGGCACATAATACACAACAAATCCAACTCACACTCTTCATTTCATCCTCACAACATTCTGAGATGGGCTATACAATTTTCTCAACCTCACAGATAAGAATTCTGTGCCAAGAAAGGTTAGACACGTTCACAAATGGCAGCCAGCTTAGTAACTGAGGTTAAGATGGCAGACCCTGCTCCGAGTATAACTCTGTAGCTCAAGGAGGCAGGTGACAGGTGACCGAGTCATCGTTTTGCTGATGTGCTGTTGCTTTTATCTCCTTACAGCCCCCTACTCCCTTCAACTGACTTGGATCAGGCTTCTCCATGTGCTGACATTGCTTTTATCATGGCACAAGACATCCTAGGCATGAGCCAGCTAAGGCTGCCTCCATGTAGTACCTGGCAGAAGCAATCTCTACCTTCTTTGTTCCTGGTTTCTTTGTTCTTGGTTTCCCTCTAACCTCATCAATCAAGCCTAAATCTCCTTTGCTGGATCCTTCTCCATAACCTCATCTTTCAAGGGGAGACTTGAGTTTCCAGAGACCATCATGATACATTCCCACAGCCACACCATCAATCATCAAGGCTTAACTGTCGCCTGTGGAGGCAACGTTACCACACGTGGCTCTCTAGGGCTAGTCTGCATTCGAGACACCCATCACACGATCCACACACCAAAGCATTTCTACCTGATGGACGGTGGACCTCTTATACTAACAATGCCCCAAATCAAACTCTTGGCTTCTCTCCCTCACCTGCACTACCTTCACCATGTCACAGTCATTTACCCAGTATTCTAATTAGCATGAAATAGTAACACGAGGGGGATTCTGTGATCATGCATACATCCATCTTTTATATTTCCATTCTTACTCCTCCCCATCTTTTCAAAAAGTGCACTATGTCTTTGTGTGTCTGCATATGTCTGTGTGTCTGTCCTCGAGTCTTTTTACCCTTCACTATCCTGTAAGTTCCTACCTTGTTTCAATCTCCAAACCTCTCTGCTTAGCTTACAGGGTGGTGGCTCCTTCTCTTAGGATCTGCTCGTTCAAGTCTCTCCTTCTCAGAGCAAAGTTCTTGACATCTAGTCTAGAGCAGTGTCATTTGCGGCTTCATCTATAGCTGCCCTCTAAGCTTACTTTATGAAGACAGAATCGTAGACTGTGTTGTCTGTGTCTGAATCTCCAAAGTTAGAGCACCTAATATGTATTTAATATTTGGGAAATTAATGTGTTCAAAGTCTTATCGTGGTGACTTTGTACATGTAAACATTTGAATAGTTTGGCACCTTATATCTTAAAATTTTTCTTAAACCCATCTTGCTCTCATGCTTTACAGGAAACTTTACAATGTGTTCGGCCTCTCCTTTGTTTGACTTTGTCAAAACAATTCCATGAGATTGGTTATTCTTGCCTGAATTGTATTGGGCAAAATTTACATATTGAAGTTCTCACCCCCAGTATCTGAGTGTGAACTTTCAAAATAGGGTTATTATTCAAGTTCAAGCCCCACAACTGACAAGAAGGAAGGGAAGGAAGGGTGGACCCTCACCCCATAATTCCTGTTCTAAAAGGGAGAAATGTGTACACAGATACGAACACACACAGGGACATCATGTGAAGTCTGGAGTTATACTTCCACAAACCAAAGGGCTACTAGGAATGAGGAGAGATGCCAGATAAGACCTTTTCATGGTATCTTCAGAGGACCACAGCTTGCTAATGTCTTGATTTCTAGCATCCAGAACTGCGAGATAATACATTTTTGTTCTGGCTGACTTTGTCAGATGAAGAATTATCTACACTTATGCATGAGGGAAATGTAGCTATGAAAAGTGGAATACCTTCTCTCAGCTTTGCCTGTAAGAATTAAGAGGGCTGGAAATTAAGCCAAGACCTGTCTGATTTCAGAGCCCACCCCCACAGGGTGAATCTGAGATGTTGGTCCTTAATCCTCTGAGGTTCAGAGGAAAGTAAGAAAGGTAAACAGCTTGCAGTGTTTTATTTTTTTCCCCATCAAATTAAAAGGATCTTTCTTTACTATGGGATTATGTCCTCCCTATTGCTCCTTTTTTTCCCTTATTGTTTAGTCTAGTAAGTTATCCTTATGATTTAGAAATTATGGTTGGAATGGACAGAAGCTGGGTGGGTTTTGTTTTGTAATGTCTTTCACTGATGTGGTAAGGTAAAATGTTGACAACTGTGTTAAGAATATAAAGGTCTGTTGTGTATAGTGTTTGGGGCCTATAAAATACAAATTGGTAAGAAGTGTGTTAATTCCATCAACTTCATAAAACTAGATGAAGAAAGCTCTCTATTAGTAGTCATGTGGGGAGGTGGGCGAAGTGTGCTTATGCTCCCAATAAACAAAAAAGATTCCAGCTTATGTGCAAAGCATTGCATTAATGGCCACATTCATTAGCCCTAAATTAACATGGTATAGCCCCATACAAATTTGTTTCATCAAATTTAACAGTATTCATTAATTCACACATTTCCTCAGTCTTGAGCCCTATCTGATTAGGGAACATTTTTTTTTTTTTTCAGTAAAATTATTCTTGGCTTGCTTTTGACTCAGTCTGTTGGGGTTAAGGAACTGTGGGCCTGTGCAAATGTCTGAGGATTAAATGAGATCACTTGTGTTAAGTATCCAGACCACCACAAAAGCTTTTAGTAAATGCTAATTCTCTTCAAAGAAGGGGGCAAAGCTTTATGCCTGCAGAAGGGAGATGGTGATAGGATTAAAGGGATTTAGAGCAACTGGGTAACATTACCAGATTGTCCAGCCTGGAGAGTGCCAATCAATGTTACCCTCTGGCTGATCATTCAGTGAGCAAAAGACAGTTTGAAAGGTGGTAGTCTATTTTTATGTATACATCTTGAATGTGAGGCTATACACATATAAAGAGAAGTTAATATATACGAATAAGTTGCATACCATTAGTATGAATTTCATTGTTGTAACTATGTGTACCTGTTCAGATTTTTGAAGTTTTTTTTTTTTTTTCAAATTTGTTTTGGGCTAGTACTGCTGCCTAAACTCAAGGCCTATGTGCTGTCCTTACTCTTTTCACTTAGCTCTACCACTTGAGCCATTGCTCCACTTCTGGACTTTTGGTGGTTATTTGGAGATAAATCTCATGGGCTTTCCTGCCTGGTCTGGCTTTGAATCTCCATCCTCAGATTCTAGCATCATGAATAGGTAAGATTACAGGCATTAGACACCAGTGCTCAGTCCCTCTTCAGTTTGAGAAATAAAGAAGAAAAAGATTTCCTATACATGACTATACTTTCCTTATTTTACCCTTAAGCCTGGTTTTTGTCCACCCATTTGTCTTACCTTGAGAGGCCTTACTGTAAATAGACTTCAGTGTATCTCTTTGCCAAGGCTATCTCAAACAAATCAAAGGAGGACTTCCTTCTCTCCACGAGGATTCATGGAGGGCCCACCCACTATGCCCTCAGTACTACATGGTTACAAGAGTACCAGAAGAACAAAGCCATCAAGGTTATAGTCTCCGTCCCTTAAGGGAGTATTAAGTGCAGTAAATCTACAAGGAAGAGCTTATTCTACCATTATAAAATATATTTTACAGGAACTTCCTCTAAGGAACTATACAACCCAGAGAGACAGTACCCAATCTAACCTGGGGAAGGAAATCATACAAGCTTTTTGAAAAAAAAAAAAAAAAAGCAAATGGACTTGTCAGTTTTAACTAATGACAGATCGAAGGCTCGTATGCAGAGAACTTGTAGAGGGTCACAGAGAGTGCCCATTAAGAGGTGATTAGAAAGCATTCCTCAATGATTAATGTCCTTACTGAAAAGGAACTCATGATCGTGAGCGTTTGCTTACAAAAGCTAACTTGGTTTGCTCTTCTTTTGACATGTGATTCCTTTCATGTTAGTAGTACTGCTCAGAAAGTCTTTATTAGGTGCAGTCCCTTTGAGCTTAGATTGCCAAACTCCAGAATTATAATAAATATGTTTTTATGTGATAAAGTACCAAGGTTCAGGTAGTGTATTATAGCAACATAAACTGGACTAATATGAATTGAGTAGGGAATTGGCCATGCAAGGATTGTTTCTGTCAGAGTGAGACACATGTTCTGTTACTAGAAGTGAGAGGTTCATTAAAGAACTCAGAAGTGAAAGCTTATCTAGTTGGTAATTAATGGCCTAACTTTGTGTGATAGAGCAAGACCAACTTCAGAATTTAAGAATGCCAGAGAAGAATAAGTCCTTTCTGGTGAACTTTTTTCATTGCAATGAAGGCGGAAGTGGAAAATGTCATGCTTTATAGTTAGACAGTCCTGATTCATTCAAGTGACCTTTGCAAGTTGCTTGGAATCTCTGTATTGAACCTCACTTTTTCATCTATAAGGATAATACTCTCCATCTCATATGGCTGTTTTATAATTTTAATTTCCTAATAATACATGTCTTGTTTCCTGTCTGTCCCCTGGCAGACAATGAAGTAAATTCCAATTCATGTCCTAATAACACCTGAGTCCTTGAAGATAAAAACTTGTATCATTCATGCCTAATCTGGTTTCTCACTATGATTTTTCTTCCTACATGAGTGAGCTCAAAACTTTTTAAGTATCACTTAAAGTCATTCTGAATGCCTATCTCCATTATCTGACTATATGTTTATGAACTATTATCATATCCATATTATATATACTGAACTTTAAAGGCTGAGATGAAAATTTAATGTTTAAAAAGGAAGGTCCTACTTATCCACTTTCTAGCATGCTAGGAGTCCCTAGGGAGCAAAGATCTAATCCTGTTCATTCACGGAACATTTAGTGGCCCATACCAAAGTACCAAAGAAATATCTAGGGTGATAGAGGCAATAGTGAGATAGAATTAAACTACGTGCTACATTTATATTTCTCTTTTTTTTTGGTCTGTCATGGGGCTTGAACTTAGGGCCTAGGCACTATCCTTGAACTTTCTCATGGCTAGCACTCTACCACTTGAGCCATAGCACCACTTCTGGCTTTTTCTGTATATGTAGTTCCTAAGAATTGAAACCAGGGATTCATGCATGCTAGGCAAGCATTCATCACTAGACCACACTCCCAGCCCAACTATATACTTCTGTTTAATGTGTTTAAACTAGTTTTTGTAACTTGATTTTAATTGTAATGAAAGAATATTATAGAAATGATGAAGGAACCGAAATATAATTACCTCTGCTTCCACAAGTCAGTTGCAAACAGAAATAATACTCCCTTTAAGGGCTGGTGATTGTGATGATAATTGTTTGCTAGGCATTAAGGGATAGATTTTATGCTGGTAACTTCACATACTCTTACTTGGTCTCTACAGCAATGAGGACACCACACCTCATTTCTATAGATGATATCAAGCAGATTTCAGCAGTTACAAACCATGGCCTATTGACAAAGTCCGATCTACTGTGACTTTTAATACAATCCAAGAGCCAAGAAGAGTTACAAGAAATCAAGTTACAAGTAAAGTTTGTTAGCACATAAAAATTATGAAAATCTCAGTGCCCATAAAGTTTGAAGGGAACACAACCATGCCTCTGCCTTGATTGGTTGTCCATGGATGCTTTTGTACTAGGAATGACAGAACTGATTATTTCAATAGCAATATAGGACCTACGGTATCTAAGAGATTTACTATCGGGTGTTTTAAAGAGCATGTATGTCAACTCGTGCATGTGAGCTGAGTAGTCCTCTAGAATTGATTGTGCAGTCTAGTACTGTGTGGCTTTAAGTTGTAACTCCAACAACAATGGAAATGGGTCACAGAGGGCATGTCCTTGGTGCACACACTGGCGAAGAAAAGAGCTAGGGATGTTTAGGAAACAATTACAGCTGAAATATACACTTGCTCCATGCCCATGCCTCTCACACTGTCTTCTGGATAAGTCACCAACCCAGACACTAAGTATGACTTCTGCACAGTCTTATCTCGGATCTCACATCTAGATTTTCATATCGTTCTAACTAAGAACAGGGTAGGGTATGGAACAGGCCAAGGACATAAAAACATAATTCAATCTACTCGTTCATAGCATTTTTAATTCTTTCTCTTTGGGACTGTCAAATCCACACTTGGCCCTGAGGATGCAGCTCTGCAGCCCTTGGTTGAGCTCAAAGTGCTGAAAATGGCATGTGTTGGAATGTGGGAGATCTCATCATTGGCTCTTTGCCTACAGAAACCCAACCAGCTTATCTTCTTTCCCAAGGAGCTTCAGACTTATACTTGCTCAGCTGGTTCCTTCCAGGTTCCTGTAGCCATGCCACTCGGCCCCACTGAACTCTGAGGCTGACAGATGAGGCTCTTCACATGGGTTTTTACCCTGGGTAACATGTCCTTTCCCCAATAATTCTCATGATGCCACAATTTTTGTACACACCTTGGAAGTAAGGGGCTGAGCATTAAACCTTGAGCTCTAACTCCTCCCTCAGTGCTCTTAGGGTGTTGGGCATTTCTTGGCTGTAATCTGGTTAGTGTAAATGACAGGCTACAAAACATCTTCCTGGACAGTATTCTGAAGGCCTATATATGAACTTCATTTCTAGCCCCATTACATTTAGATTTTACCTATAAGCAAAAAGTAACACTGTCAGGCCATCCATTAGGTAAAACTGTAAGAGCAATTCTCACAGTTCTCAATCTTATTGAATTCTCCAACCAAACAATAACTTGTTTGAATAGTTAATGTATATTTTTGTGTGGACCTGGGGAATGACCATTAATTCTTGAGCTGACTCCTATGTGCTTTTTTTCACTTTGGTAAGAGAATTTGCCATAGGGCCATTTTGTTGCTATGCCAATCATTAAAATACTAACATACACACAAACACTAAAGAGAGCCAAGTGGTTCATGCCTGTTACCCTAGAAACTCAAGAGGAGGTTAAAAACCAGCCCAGGCAGAAAAGTCCATAAAATTTTTATCTCCAATTAATCACCAAAAGTCCAGAAGTAGAAGTATGGCGCAAGTGTTACAGTTCCATCCCTGAATGAAAAAGCCAAGTGAGAGCACAAGGACCTCAATTTAAGTACTAGTATCAGGATAAAAAATAAGCAGACAAACATCAAATCGTGCTGTGAATGTGGCATAATATTACAGATTTTGATGAAGGGCAAGGCTTAAATTTATAAATTATTTAGCTAGCTGATCTATGTCTTGATCTGTAAAAAAGAATAGCATGTAGGGTTCTTGGGATGATTATGTAAAAAGATGTAGATGTTCTACTTATAAGAAATCCTTAGAAAAGATAAATCCATTCAGAGAAAATAAATTGACAGTTGCTTATGGTGAAGAGGAAATGGAAAATTCGTAATACATTTGTGCTTTATTTGGGGAATGAGAGAAATGCTATAAAACTGATTGTGGTGATGGTTGCTTCACTCTAACAGCCAAGGAATTACGTATTTTAAATGAGTTAATTGTATGGTATGTGATCTTAAAAATAATATTAAATTGCATACTGCAAAACCTTACATGAAATAAGTGCTTGATAAACATTGGTTTCTGTCATTATTATTTTGACTAACTAGTTTTTCAAACCAATCTACTTTTCTTCCAGAAGATAAAACCAGACTCTACCCCAGGAGTCAGGGGTGACCATGTTTCTGAGTTCTACTCAAGGAAATGTGACTTCTGGAGCATGTAACGGAACTGAGCGGTTCCTATAAAAAATTTCCATTCACAAGTCTTTATAGTCTTGTTCCCTCTCACCAGTTAAATTCAGATGAAATCCTTTGATCTTGGAAACCAAATGTTGAAGATGAAGAGGGTATTGTAGCTCACACCTAAAATCTTAACTTACACAGGAGGCTGAGATGTGAGGATCAAGGTTCAAACTCAGCTGGGGAAGAAAATTCCATGAGACTCTTATCTACAATTAACCAACAAAAAGCTGGAAGTGAGACTATGACTCAAGTGATAAAGTGCCAGTCTTGACTGAAAAAGTTAAGTGAGAATATGAGTCCCTAAGTTCAAGCCCCAGTAGTGGTACACAAAGAAACCATAGGGAGGAAATGGCACAAGGTTCTGTATCTGTCCAGAGAGTTACTCCTTGGCCAGAGAGACACCGTTCAGATTTTAGAGATTACGAGAAAGATTGTTCAAACCAAGTCAAAAAAAAAAAACTATTACTCCATTTTAAGATTTGAGTATGACAACAACTGGTATTATTACAACTTATATATTATTGTTATCAATCCTTCCACACTGAGGAAAGACTTCCATTCTTTCTTATGCCTGAAGTCAACCAAACCTTGGTTGACTATGCTGAGCTGGGGGGGTCCTGAAAGCACATAAAAAAGACTGACTAGCTAATTTGGCCAGAAATTTAGTACTGTCATTGGATATTCTGGGGACAGTGTAAAGCCCTTTATTCCCATCAGGAAGTGCCAAATTAACAGCAAGTGACATGTAATCCAACTGGGCATAGCAGCAGGATGCAGAGAAAACTCAGGCTTCTCTTCTGCTGTCTTTCATGGACAACAATATACCCTGCCCTCTTCACCTTTGCTAAAAGAAAGAAAAAAAAACAACAATGTAAATCATATCTGACCCCATCAAGTAAGATACCATTTTTTTTTGTTGAGTGCTTTCTAAAGCAATTTGCTTCATTCTCTAAATATGGAATGTAAAAAGGGCTATTAGCAATCCTGGTAAATATGCCAAAATATTTCATTGCTATTGTCTTGTATTAAGAGGATTAGCTGTCAGAAAGAATAAGCTCTGAGTCACTCTTTAGAAAAGGTGAACAGAGGGTATGCAATCACAACCCAAAAGGTGACAGAATGGAAAGGGCCCAACCATGGGCGGGAGGGGGGGGCTTGAAGATTCAGGATTCTTATGTAAGTGAAGCACACTGAGCCAATAACCTTTCCTGTGTTTTTCTTGTAGGACACTGTGTGGACCACAGGCCATATGAAGTACAAATGCATTCCAGTTATATAAGAATAGCTAGTGATTTAACTATTTACTGTGAAACTCCTTTACCTATTTTTTGGTCTTTGAAAAGCTTTTTATTACACAAGTGTTACAGGAACAAGTCCCATATCAGAAGCATGGAAATGAGACTTAGGGGTGGTAAATATAAGTGCCCCATGGTAGAGATGGGTCTCTATACTTGGTAACTGAAGGAAGCTGAGTCTCCACATGGAACCAACCCCCTCGCCCCCATCAACTCCCTGCCATGACACTAACTAACACAATGCATTTTTCAAGGCAGATGGATCTCCTCCTGGAGAATCAGGCTGATCTTTTAGGATGTCCAAAATCAAGCGGCCTGCCCTTGTGGAGGCAGACTGTCCTACAAGGCCTTTTGTGTTCAGGCATAGCAAGTAGCTGAAAGAATAAAAACAGATAAGACAAATAAAAAGGAACACAGTCATTGTCCTGGGCCCTTGGAGACAAGCCTGCCTGAACATGATTCATACAGCCATTCACACACTCAGACTCTCAGATTCAGAATATCAGATCATTGCGGGTGAACTTCCGGATAGAAAGGATGTCTCCTTGCTGAAAATAGCTTCCTTTTCCCAGCACCATGTCATAAAGAAAAAAAAAATCTGAATTTTCTGTTTCCTGTTTGCCAGACGGTTCCTTTTTTCCTTTAAGCTCATGGTCCCACTGTTTCTCTATTTCTTCTTAGTATGCTCTATTTAAACCAGATGGAGCCGGAGTATTTTGAAGCTAGCTCTAAAGCTCGGGGGACTAACATCATAAATAAATAAGTGAACAATTCGGCAATTGGGAAGTCAGGCAGGAATGAGCTTCACAACTGAGCTGGAAAAGTGGCTCAAAATGAACTCTATGATAGCCGATCTGAATGTGACCAGGTACTTTTTACTTCAGAGGCAATCACATGGATTTCTTTCAACACTCTGGGGACCAGGCAGAAGCAGTGGGGCCCTCTATCCACTTTACGTCACCCCCTAAACCAATATCCCACAGTTGCCGTGAGGTTATGTGTTTACCACCTATAAAAGCCAGGTATTTCAAGTGCTGGTTTTCATTTAAATACATTCTCCTTCCTGTAAGTTGTACGTAATCCCATGTAATGCTTCATTTGAAAGAAACCATAATTTGAGATCATTCACTGTAAAGCATTATTAAAGTTCTATTTGTGCCAGAAGAGTCAGCCATAGTGTCACAGAGCTACCTATTACTTGAACATGCTTGACCCCCATGCCCGCTTCTGGGAATACACATGGGAAAAAAGGTCATGGCCTTCCATCCAGATGCTGGTGGTTCACATCTGTCATCCTAAATATTCAAGAGGCTCACAACTGAGGATTTTGGTTTGAAGCCAGCCTGAGCAGAAAAGTCTATGAGACTTAGCTCTAAATAACCAGAGAAAGCTGGGAGTGATAAGAGCTCTATCCTTGAGCAAAAAAGCCACGTGACAGTGTGAGGTGTGAGGCCTACCTCCAGGCCTCACACTGCAAAAGAGGAGGGGACAGGAAGAGAGGAGGGGACAAGAAGAGAGACACGAAGAGACAGGAAGAGAGGAAGGAAGAGAGGGAGGAAGGAAGAGAGGGAGGAAGGAAGAGAGGGAGGAAGGAAGAGAGGGAGGAAGGAAGAGAGGGAGGAAGGTAGTTAGTTCATGGCATCCTAAGGAAGAGGAGTAATATCACTTAGTTTGTGAATGCAAGTTTTAAGGAAGTGCATGAGTTGGGCACCAGTGGTTCATGCCTGTAATCCTAGCCACTCAGAGGCTGAGATCTGAGGATCAGAGTTCAAAGCCAGCCTGGGCATGAAAGTCCATAAGACTCTTATCTCCAATTGACCACCAGAAAACCTGCAGTGGTGCTGTGGCTCAAAGTGTTAAGAGTGCTAGCCTTGAGCTTAAGAGCTCAGGGTCAGCCCCCAGGCCCAGAGTTTGAGATGTTCAGAGAAGAGCTTTAATTAGGGAGACAAGCACAGGAAGAAAATGAGAAAAGAGAACGTGATTCTGGAATCAGGACCCCTCAGTTCTTTTCATCTAGAAGACTCAGTAAGTTGTTAATCAAAGGGAAGAGAGGGAAATGATGGGGATACATGTGGTGGCAGAAAACAACATGAAGGAACTGTTGATACCTGGATGAAGAAAAGAAACAGACTGAAGAAGAGCAGTGAGAAGCAATCCTGGGACCCATGGGTCACAGGCTCTATGCCCCAGCCACAGGAGCCTGTGAACAACGAGGAGAAACAGCCAGAACATGAATTTGCACTTTGGAAGATTACCTTGGCAACAGTGTGGAGGATGGACTGAAGACGTGGAGGGTGGTAGGAGAGGGAACGGAGAGTAGTCCAGGTGGGAAGTTCAGGGCCTGGTCTTAAAATCAGTGATGTTACCACAGGGAAGAGAACAGATAATAAGGGAGAAATCTAGGCTGGGAGTAGTGACACTGAGTTCCTGGTTCCATTCTGGTACAGTATCCCTCTGTGATGTTAGAAAAATCTTCCTCTTCTAGCACTTGTCAGGCATGAGGGAGACATTTGGGGATACAGAAGAAGACACTTTACACATTATTATTATTGTTGTTGTTCATTTACATGGTAGGCTAATCCATTAGTTATTCCTTATTTCATGCTTTTGGGAATCTTTCAATGAGAAAGCAAAATAGTGGCATGAAGAACTTATCCAAAGAAACTTGAAGGCCACGAGCATTCACTGATGATATATTAGGTGAAAATGTGTGTCATGATGCGACACAGCTATGATGAAAACAAAAATGAATGAGACACAGTCTCTTCCCTCTGGGATATGGGGAAGTAAGGGGGAGCCTGTGATTAATTCAGTTCAACAAACACTGAGAAAATGTCTATGTGCAGAGTTATCATGTCTGTCTGAGTTAAGGGAACAGAAGACTGGAGTGTGGTCCCTAACATTAAATCATGAAAACAGCAAGGGCCAGGAGTTTGGCCTAGTGGTAGAGTGCTTGCCTAGCATGCAGAAAGACCCAGGTTCAATTCCTAGGTACCACATACATAGAAAAAAGCCAGAAATAGTGCTGTGGCTCAAGTGGTAGAGTTCTAGCCTTGTGAAAACCCAAGGACAATGCTCAGGCCCTGAGCTCATCAAGGCCCAGGACAGGCAAAAAAATAAGTAAATAAAATAAAAATTTAAAAAAAATCACAAAGGAAGTCACAAATGGAGGGATTTCTACTAAAGAAGTTACAAAGCATTGTAGAAATCTGGAGCTAGGAGGGAATCTCTACCAAGCAGAAAAAACAAAATAAACCAATCTATCTCTGATTACTGCCACAGAAAACATTAAATAGAAATACCTTTCATGTGGTCCATGGCAACTAAGAGTTGTCTTCAAAGCAGTAGGAGGAGAGAAAAAAGAAGTCACTCTAAGCAAAAAAGACTTGCCCATTGGTGAGGCCATGTAATGGGTGCTTTCAATGTAAGACCAAGATACAATCTTCACATTCAAAGAAATTGGTGTTCATAACATTCTGGATTATGGAGTGGAGAAAGTAGAGAAGTTTGGACTCTTAATTGTTCTACCAACCCATCCAAAGCACCTTACACAGTGTCTAGCAAAAAAGTACACAGTAAATGTTCAACAAAAGTTGGACAATATTAAATTTCTTAGAGAAAATGAAGTTGACCCTAAAATAACAAACACCTAATATAAAATTACCTAAAGAAAACACTTAGGAAAATGATTACTATTATGGCCGGGAATGGTGGCTCTCGCCTATAATCCTAGCTATTCCAAAGGCTGAAATCGGAGGATCGCAGTTCAAAGCCATCCTGGGCACTAAAATACCTGAGACTCATCCCAATTAACCACCTGAAAACTGGTAGTACACTGTGGCACAAGGGGTAGGGCCGTAGCCTTGAGCTGAAGAGCTCAGGGACAGCGCCCAGGCCCAGAGTTCAAGCACAGAAGCACTAAGTTTTAAGATCCTAACTGGAGTCTGTAGCCATGACTTCAGAACCAGCTAAGCGATCTGACAGAAGGTGGGAACCGACAGTCCAAACTATGAGC
This sequence comes from Megascapheus bottae, assembly GCF_031878675.1. Classification (NCBI taxonomy): domain Eukaryota; kingdom Metazoa; phylum Chordata; class Mammalia; order Rodentia; family Geomyidae; genus Megascapheus; species Megascapheus bottae. The sequence goes on from NC_143524.1 coordinate 51,997,652, forward strand.
AGATCTTGCTGCTTTAGAGACAGGGCATTGGCAGGTGAGGGGTGGGCAGTAGTAGAGGTCTAGCTGGGGCAAGAAGAATGTGCCAGCAACTTTGGGACTTATGGTCAAGCTGCAAATATCCAAAGCTCATCACAAACTATTCCTCATAAATATCTACCTAAAGCCAACACCTAAAGGATTCTGATAAGGGCTGATGTGAACAGAGAGGTAGAAGTACCGATGTATGAAATGGGTTAGAAAAAGATGAAGGGGGAAAAAAACCCCAAAGCATATCAATAGGCTTTGATCTAAACAGGCTTTATAAGACACAGAGTAGGGCCTTATGAGAAGGTCTGAAAGGAAACAGAACAAGAGGGCTACTGATCTCTGTGTGTGTGTGTTTTGTGTAAGCACATGCATGTGTGCGCCTATGCAAGTACAAATGCATGTGTATAGTATTGGTGGTGGTGTTGCTGGGACCTTTTGCCTTTGTCAGATTTCTGGGCCTCTTGGGCCCAAATTAGGGGTCATAAATGAATTCCCTTTCTTCTTCTTGCTTTTCATGAATGATAATCTCTAAACTGGTTTCATCTGAATCACTAAGAAAATGACAGTACAAGGCTGGAGATGTAACTCAGTGGTAAAACACTGGTCTAACATTTATGAGGTCCTGGGTTTGATTCCCAGGACTGTGACAAGGAAAAAGAAAATAAAATGATGGCACAATTTACCCTCTCATGTTTGAAAGAAGAGTCTTTTGGTTACATAATATAAAAGATCTCTGGAATGTATGACAAGAAAAAAATTGTACAGAACATATCATACAGGACACATCACCCAGATACCCCGCCACACACACAAGATCTCATATATATAATCCCATTTGTGTAAGCACCCTAACATACAGATACAGTGGGCCCAGGAACTCAGTCACAGCAGGCAGAACTACAATTCCACACAGCCAGACTCAGCCATGTTTCCAACAGGTGGAACTTATTTAGAAATGAAAATGCCTCAGAAAAAAAATACGATGACAGATGTCATTGAAATGCCCTTTCCTTCTACTCTGCTTCATAAAAAGCCTCAAAGCATTCCTTTTTGTGGGATAATTGAAAATGCCACAATGGAACAAGAATAATGAGCAAAAACTTCACTATGAATAGAAATGTTTTATATAGTAAAAAACCAAATAATCTACATCTTTTGCTCAATCTGAATCAAAAATAAAGATTTAATAATGAGATACAAAAGGTAGAAAAATCACAATCATGACTTTTAAGATATTGCAACCCAAACAATCGCTGTAATATTGCCTGCTTTACTTAGTCCTTTTAATATTAAAACATACATTTTTTTTTAAGAAAACAAAACAAAACAACCATTCTGGTTATTTTCTTGCGGAAGTAGCATACACCACAATCTCTGAGCTCTGTTAGATGCTTCTTTAAGTATGTTCTATGAAGGGAGCAAGCAGCAGGCATCCCTGAGCTGCCATATTTTTATGTATGGTTAAATTCATCTCAGAAAACATACATACAATGAAATTCTACATAGCCAACAGACAAGATAAAATAATGGCATTTGCTGGGAAGCGGATGAAACTAGAGCGAATCATATTGAGTCAGGTTAAGTCAAGACCAGAGAAACAAAAGGCGCATGGTCTCCTTGGTATGTGGATACTAGATCCAAACAGTACAAGAACAATGACTCAATATTTGGGTACTCAAGGTTATTGACATGGTCTTAGCGATATAAACGTAACTACATAGTCATAAAAATCTGTGATGGGATATATACTCTACAGACATATTGATATATTATATAGATCGGTATGTATCTATGACATACAAACTCTCAGCTTAATTTTAATTATGTTCTAAAATTTATGTGCCTGTGATTGCATATAGAGATTCCCTTCTTGAATACTTGTTTGATAAACATGACATATGACATATGATGTAAAAAGCATTGTTAATAAAATCTTTCAGTATCTCATATTGTTACAGTATCTCACTTTATCTGATATATTGAATTTATTTGTATTTGGTTATCTGAAACTTGATAGGGAAGGGGGGAAAACCAATACCAGGAGTGGGTGGTGGGTGGAGGGGAGGGTAATGGGGACCAAGACATGTGAAAGGGTATCAATGTATGTGAATTAATGCACCTTCTATCTGGCAAATATCATGTAACCCTTTTATTAATTACAATAAAAATATATTAAAAAATCTTTCAATAAAAAAATGAAAAAAGAAAGGGCTGGTGCTCTACCACTTGAACCATACTTTCATTTCTGGGTTTTTAGCTGGTTATCTGGAGATAAGAGTCTCACAGACTATTTTGCCTGGGATGGCTTTGAACTGCAATCCTAAGATTTCAGGTTCCTAAGCTTTCAATCATTTGTTGAATAACACTGGGCAAGTTACTTGGCCTTGCTGAACTTCTGCTTTTCCACTGGTAAAATGGGATAAATGTAACTCTTACAAGGATGTTATGGAAGGCCAGGAGTTTGGCCTAGTGGTAGAGTGCTTGCCTAGCATGTATTAAGAACTGAGTTCGATTCCTCGGTACCACATACATAGAAAAAAGCCAGAAGTGGTGCTAAGGCTCAAGGAGTAGAGTACTAGCCTTGAGAAAGTCCAAGGACAGTGTTCAGGCCCTGAGCTCAAGATCAGGACTGGCCAAAAAAAAAAAAAAAAAAGGATGTTATGGCGATCAAAACAGGTCACATATTTAAGATGCTTGCAAGAATTTTTTTGGTTATAGTAGATCCTTGGTAAATATTCTGTCTGATGTTTATCATCTAGCTTTTCATCCATTCATCCAACCATCACTAAATCAACACTTATGGATTGTATGAGGCTGACCTTTGGGTTTGATGAAGAATAGGACACAGACTATGCACACAGCCTAGTAGGAAGAGAATAGCAAAATCTAGCAGTATAGCACTAGGGTTGTGAACCAAGTCAAGGTTAAGTTTACCAGGCATAAAGAGGAAGTGGTTGCTGGTGACAAGGATGCAGAAGGTGTACAAGAGGAACTGATCCTTAAGAGGAAGAAATGTGTACATACACTGGAGTAGGACAAAAGCACCAGCTGGGATCACCAGGTCTGATGGAAGGTTCCACTTATCTAGGATGGCTTGGTCCTAGGGAATAAGTACTCCAATCTGAAGGCAGGTCAGAGCGCACGGCCTGGAGCCACATCCCACAGAGTTGCAGACACAAACAAGTTGCTCCAATTTAGTAAGTTTGAGAAGACAGTTTCTTTAATGAGAAGTTGAGACATGACATGGTTGGGGCTGCCCCGCCAGGGGAATGTCCTGGAGATACCCCACATTATTATGGGAAAAGGATAATTTTGTACTTTTTCAGCTGTATAAGGTATGGCTGAAAAAGAGTTTCATGCCTGATCTCGCCAGGAGTTTCCCACCTTTGCAAACTCAGTGCTGACTTGAAAAATGACGTCAACACTTTTTTTTAATTTAACCTACCTCCTCTTAAGCACATAGTTCATTCCAGTAGGTCAGTCATGGTTTATAACCTTGTTTAAAAAGAATAAAAACAAAAAAAAGAAGGTATAGGGGCCAGGAGTTTGTCCTAGTGGTAGAGTATTTGCCTAGCATGTATGAAGACCTGGGTTTGATTCCTTGGTACCACAATCATAGAAAAACTGGAAGTGGTATGGTGGCTCAAGTGGTAGAGCTCTAGCCTTGAGAAAGACCAAGGACAGTGCTCAGGCACTGAATTCAAGCTCCAAGACTTGTCAAAAAAAAAAAAAAGAAAGAAAAAGAAAAAGAAATGAGGTGTGAAGTATGAAGCACTGACATGTATAGTCCTAGCTATTCAAAAAGATGAGCTCTGAGGATCAGTTGGAAGGCAGCCTGGCCAGCAAAGTTCATGAGACTATTTCGCCTGCTAGCAGTGGGTCAGGAGTGTGGCCTAGAAGTAGAGTGCTTGCCTAGCATGCACGAAGACCCAGGTTTGATTTCTCAGTACCACATACATAGAAAAGCCACAAGTGGTGCTGTGGTTCAAGTGGTAGATTGCCAGCCTTGAGGAAAGCCAAAGGACAGTGCTAAGGCCCCGAGTTCAGTCCCTACAACTGGCAAAAAAACAAAACACAAACAAAAACAAAAACAAAAACCCAAAAGCTGAAATTGCAGCTGTAGTTCAGGTGGTACAGTGTTATCCTTGAGATATAAAGTTACATGTCAGTGCCCAGGCCCTTGGTTCAACACCCAGTTCAAGTGGGTGTGTATGCATATGTGCATGTACATACATGTACGTACACACATACACACAAATGGGTTTAGTAAAATGGACATCTAGCGTATATAATTGCAACTGTCTTTACTTCACAATGATGTACTCCTGAACTTTGTTTTTACTTTTGTGATTCTTCTCATCAGATGATAGAATCTTACCTATCCCGTGGAACACTGTGTTCATCACATAGCTCTAAAGTTCTATTGTCATGAATGACACAGTCCATGAGTGGTGACTGTCATTGCAGGTAAACAGGTGTGGCAGCCTCTGAGGAGAACAATAAAGGAAGTTGGGGGTGAGCAGTGTTAGGGAAGCTAGACTATCCTGCATTGCTAGCTGACTATGTGCGTACAGGGCTAGACTCTGGGATAGTTTGAATCCCTATGTGTCACAATGAGACCCCGGGATGTCTGGGTCCTAGGCTGACTTTCATGGATCAATCAAGGTCAACTAAAGCATTAATGTTTAGAAGTTTCAAGTTACTTTAGGTTTCTAGACCTGTGGCAGAAAGAGATGCTAACAGATTAGATTAGCTAAATAAAGTAATCCTCCCCCCCGACTCCCCACTGTAATTCATACAAACATTCTTAGAAGAGGTAATAGAAGAAAAGCAAATATGCTTTTCATAAGGAATGAACAGTCCTTCCCAAATGCACTATCAGTGATGCATTAATCTTGTCTTAGTGGGGAAAATACATTATCTGTATGGTACATCATGCTGTGTAAGCACCCCACAGACAAGATTCAATGTCGCCTATGGCCCTCAGAAACCTACATGTCCGTTCCTTTAAACCCAGTATCTTTAACTGGTAAAAGCTCATTACCTGAGTATACCAGAAATGTACTTACAATAATGATCACATATAATGGATATGAAGGACTGTCTTAACATATCAGCAAGGTCCTATAATCTTGACTATAATCCTGAAGATTAAATACATAAATAGTGGCAAGGAAACAAAATAAGACATTTATTTATTCATCTTTTATTCATTCATTATGCTGGTCCTGGGGCTTTAACTCCAGGGCCTGAGTGTTGGCCTTGATTTTTTTTTCTCAAAGTTAGTGCTCTACCTTTTGAGGCACAGTTCCACTTCCAGCTTTTTTTGTGATAAGAGTTTCACAGATTTTCTTTTCCAGGCTGGCTTTGAACCAAGATGCTCAGATCTCAGCCACCTGAGTAGCTACAAATACTGTATATTCATGAGCTACTAGTACCCTGGTGCAACTTTATCAACCTAAGTAAATTATAAATGTTTTTTTTCTTTCTTTTTTCTTTTGCTAGTCCTGTGGCTTGAACTAAAAGGCCTGGGCATTGTCCTTGAGTTTTTCAACTCTAGCACTCTAACACTTCAAGCCACAACAACATTTTTTCTGTGTATGTAGTAACAAGGAATTGAACCTAGAGTTTTGTGCATGCTAGGCAAGCACTCTACCATCATGCTACCCTCCTTACCCTTGTAAACATTTAATATCACATATTCATAGAATGGAGCCACATGCTATTACCTCATGCCTATACTTGCCTCTGAAGATACTGAGATTTGAGGATTGAGATTTGACGTCAACTTGGGCAGACAAATTTGTGGAGCTTATTTCCAACTAGCTGGCAAAAAATGCAAAACTGGAATTGTAGAGCCAATAAGTGCTAGAGCACTAGTCTTGAGTAGAAAATGGCATCTAAGAGCAGGAAGCATTAAAGCACCAGAGTACATGTGTACAGATACACACGCTTTAATAGAATGGTGCTTATAAAATATGGTTACTTGAAATAATAGAATGGTACATATAAAATATGGTTATTTGAAATAAGCAATCTGTAACTAGAAAGCCTACAGAGAGATGATCTTCATTAACCATACAATGGTTATATCATAGAGCTCCCCTATGACCCAGCAATTTCACTACTTGGCATTTACCCAACCGTCCAGAAACAAGAGCATACTAAATCCACTAGCACAATGATGTTCATTGCAGCACTATTTACCATAGCAAAGATATGGAACAAACCTAGATGTCCCTCAGTTGATGAGTGGATCAACAAGATGTGGTGTTTATACACAATGGAATTCTATGTTGCTGTCAGAAAGAATGATATTGTCCCATTTGTAAGCAAATGGAAAGACTTAGAAAAAATCATATTAAGTGAAGTAAGCCAGACTCAAAGGAACATAGGCTCAATGGTTTCCCTCATTTGTCTTAATTAGTAGAAACCTTGGACTCTCCTAGCAGAGATTTATAATAGAACAAAACCTAGATACATAAGGCCATATAGAATGATACTAAATAAAAGGACCTCCGGGATATAGAAACAAAAGCCATATAATGAGTGATTGTTATCCCTAATGTACTATGTTATCTTTCATCTCTTTTGTTGTCTCTTGGTTGTCTCATATTGTTACAGTATTTCACCTGGTTATCTGATAAATTGTATATATGCATATTTGTTTATTTGAAATAGGATAGGGAAGGGAGGAAAACAGATGAGGGGCGGGGGTGTGGGGAAGGGGAATAGGGACCAAGACATGAGAAAGGGTATCAATGTTTGTTAGGAATGCACCTTCTATCTGGCAAATATAATGTAACCTTTTTATTATAATAAAAATATATGAATAAAAATATCCCTACGCTAATTCCAACAATGCTATTTTTACTGATAAAAACAAGGAAATAGGGGCTAGGAATGTGGCCTAGTGCTGATGTGCTCGCCTAGCATGTGTGAAGCCCTGGGTTCAATTCCCCAGAACCACATACACAGAAAAAGCCAGAAGTGGTGCTGTGGCTCAAGTGATAGAGTACTAGCCTTGAAGAAAAGGCGTCCAGGACAGTGCTTAGGCCGTGGGTTCAAACCCCAGGACTGGCAAAAAACAAACAAACAAAAAACCCTAAAAAACAAAACAAAAAAAACCACCAAAAAAACAGAAAAACAATAAAACAAGGAATAACCTTAAAATGTAATAATGGTAAACTGACTCAGTGAGTAGCATTACAGCCATATAATAGAATTCTACATAACCTGAAGTTTGTCTTTTTTGTTCCCTCTGTCTCTCTTTCTGTCTCTCTGTCTCTATCTCTCTCTCTCTCTGTCTCTCTCTCTCTCTCTCGCTCACACTCACACACACACACACTCAATGAGAAAAATCGTCATAAAACATAGTTAAGTGGAAAGGAAGAAAAGATGGTTCCAATTTATATGATAGAGAAAAAGAGTGGCCAAGTTTCTTCTATGTTTTATAATTTAAACAGTCCACTCATAATTTAAAGTATACACTTTCCTAAGTGAAGCTTTAGCAGTGAGATATGGAAGACTATGCAGGAACACATGAGAAACTCTGCAAGATTACAAATATTGTTGTATCTGATTTACAGGTGATACACATCTTTAATCTCATCACTCAAGAGGCTGAGGCAGGAAACTGAGTTTGAGACTAGCTTGGGAAAAACAGACCTGGTCTTAAAAAGCAAAGCAAAAATACAAACATTTTGCAACATATTTTAAATGTCACTGTAAAATAATTGTGCCACAATGCCACTGAAGCAAATCAAGAATGGAAGCTGTATGTACAATCTAATCTACCCAGCCTATTTAATGCAAAGATATAGGACTGAAATAAAGTAAGATAAAAGGAAAAGTCAGGAGTAACTGAGTAGCAGATCAAAAATTTGTTTTATCTCTTTTACTTATGCATCAATATTTTTACAAAGTTCCAACAATAAATATGTAAGATATTTATTTTGTTTTTATTTTTGTTTCATTTTGTTTGCTCGTACTGAACATTGAACTTGGGGCTTTGAGCTAGCTCGGTTTGCTTGCTCATGACTAGCACTGTACCATTTGAGCCATGCCTCTAGCTTAGTTTTTTGCTGGATAACTGGAGATATATTCATATTCTATGCCTGGCCTATCACTGTATGTGATCTACCAGGCCCATGCCTCTTCAGTAGCCAAGATTATGGGCATGAGTCATCAGTACCCAGCAGTTTGTTTTTGTTTTTCAGGGTTTTTAAAGGTGTAATTCAGTAGGTAAATATGAAATCTTTAAGTCACTGAAATGTTAATTCATTCACACTGAAGTTTAATCCCTTCTAAATCTGAACCTTTTTATACTTCTAACATTTTTATCTACTTTTTATACTTTGAATGTGTTTTTAATACAATATAAATCTAAAAGAAAAAAATCCTATGTTGGTAAAATAAAGTAGAAATATTCATAATTCTTTCACTGATTTATTTTATTGTTGTGGGTTATTTTTTAAGTATGGCATTAGAAGTTTTACAGCCAGGAGTCAGGCCTAAAATCCTAGCTAGTCAGGAGGCTGAGATTTGAGGATTGTGGCTATAAGCTAGACCTCACAGAAAAATCCATGAGACTTATTTCTAACTACTCAGAAAAAGCTGGAAGGGGGTGGGGGGCTTTGGCTCAATAGGTAGTGCACTAGCCTTGAGCAGAAAAGCTCAGGGACAGTGTCCAAGTCCTGAATGCAAGCCCTAGAACCACCATTAAATAATAAAAAGATTTACAGATCCTCTGACAACAAATTGTTTTTGTGTGAAAGCTTATTATATATGGTTGTTGAAAAATATGTCTAATGCAAGCAAATCAGGTATTTTTTCTTTTTCTTTTTTTATTGTAATTAATAAAAGGGTTACATGATATTTGCCAGACAGAAGGTGCATTAATTATTTGAAATTTGATAGGGAAGAGGGGAAAACAAAGTGGGGGTGGGGTGGGGGGGAGGGTAATGGGTATGAGGTAGATTTTTTATAGTCATTGTACAAACAAATAGAACGTCAACTAAAAAGCTTAAAGCCAACAAAATTTTCACTTAAAATTCATTCAAGAGTATTTCTTAGATTCCAGTTACATGCCAGGTTACTCAAGGTGCCAAGTACTTGCAAATGGTACTACAGACAGTGCAGGGTACATTAAAGATATAGCTGGGTGACCATTTGGCAAGGGTCTCTAGGAAGAACCACATGTGTGAGGGGACAGCAAGTTCCCCTGCAAGTACCTGCAGCTAGATAAATGTCTCCTCGATGACAAGACAGAAGATATCAGTTGTCCATTGGAATTCCTTTCTTTATTTCTGTCTTTGACCAGAATGTGAGTTCACTGAGGGCAGAAACTGTGTCTTGAGAGCAAAACCCATATCTAATCATAAATCAATCTTCATCGACCCCAACAGAATGGAATTTTTCAGAGGGCAAAGCATGGTGTCGCCTTTGATCCAGTCACCATTCACACTCGTATTTCTAGCTTCCAGAGAGGCTATGATGGATTGTTGACATCCCTGTTTGAAGGTAGCGAGGGATGTGAAGTTCTTGAGACTCCCTTTAGTATGAAGAGCCAGGAGCTGCCTGTCTTATAGCTACTGGAAGGTCTACCTTTGATACTTAGTAGTTTTAGGATCTTGAACAAACTATGCAATAATCTTTTTAAGCTATATGCTTATTGGTAAGGTGGTATGATTCTAATTGTATTGTATCCCAGGAAACTTATGAATATTGTTAAGATGCATATACAAATGTTTGCAAACATGTGCCTGGTACTAATAAAGACCGGTTATTACCATTATTAGAAATTTTATACTTTTCCTGTTTTTGGGTTTTTATTCCCCCTAGTATCTGAAGTTCCTGATCTAGACCCGGAGATCTTTACAAACTAGACTTTTTGTGGGACAAACTCTAAGAGCACAAATCATCAACTATAGAGGTGGTAGGTAACACCTCGCTGATGCTTAGTATCTATAGGACAAAATGAAACAGCAAGCCACATTACTAAGGCAGAAATCACTGGGCCACAGCCTGAAAATAAACAGGGGCATGATGAATTCCCAATTAACATCTGACAGGGAGAAAACATCAGCAGCTCAAGCTCTGACTGTAAACTGGAAGATAGTTATATAACCCATGAAAGGTGTGAAGCCATGGAACAAGGCTAGCAATCTGGAGACTGTTTTCAAGTTAATTTGATTACAGATTCCTTTTAAATTATGGCATTATGTATTCACAAATACTTGTGTTTGATGATCAAAAATGTCTCTGCTTTTATTCCACAGATCAAATATGTGTTTAAAGTCGTAATACAATTTTATTACAACCTAAGCTTAGATTTTGAAGACTGAAGGATCTTTTATTTATTTGAAAGTACTGAGGCTTGAATTCAGGGTTGGGTGCTGTCCCTTAGCTGTTACTCGCCACTTAAGCCTCATCTCAACTTAGGACTTTCTGGTGGTTAACTGAAAATTAGAGTTCAACATACTTTCCTGCTCTAGCTGGCTTTGAACCATAATCCTCCAATCTCCCACTCCTGATTAGGTATGAGCCATGAGTTTGATTTAAGGAACTATTTTAGAGCCTTTTTTTTTTGCCAGTCCTGGGGCTTGAACTCAGAGCCTGAACACTGTCCTTGGGCTTTTCTCAAGACTAGCACTTTACCATTTGAGCCACAGCACCACTTCCAGGTTTTTCCTATGTATGTGGTATCAAGGAATTAAACCTGGGTCTTCATGCATGCTAGGCAAGAACTCTACCGCTAAGCCGAACTCCCAACCCAAAGCCATTTTTCAAATGGATTTTGGAACCTAGTTCTGAGAGACAAATTGAGTGGTAGGTCAATATCCAAGATTCCTTTGGATCATGACCACAGCTCAGCTACCTACTAACTGAGCAAGCCTAGACAAATGACTTCGTGTTGAAGTCTTATTTTCATCATGTCTAATAAGAGGTTGCTGGTGGCCATTTCCAAAACTTTCCCCTAATTTATTAAAAGAATATAAACAGGGCACATGCCATGTGGTACTCAATCACTGTCTATTCCCCTCTTCCTCATTAAGTAGGTAAAATATTTCTTGTCTTAGCCCCACCTTCCATCCCAATCTTGGCTCTGAAATTCCTTAAGAAAATAAATCTTCATGAGATTAAAAAAAAAAGGATTTCTGAAATAAAATTACCTACGGTCAAATTTTGCAAAAGACTTTTTCTTTTTTTAATGAGATGGCTCATTAAGCAGCAAACCACATTGTAAAAGTTCAGCTCAACTTCAGCTTCCTTGCTGGCCAGCTAATCTGGACAGACTTTTAAATCACACTGGCTGCAAGATGAATACGGTGTTTCATGGGGAATTATTACAATTACTACCCTGGTGTTAGTAATAGGCTTTAGATTACCCATAATGCTTAGCGGTGGAGAGGCAAAGTCAGAAGTTTAATTTAGCTCCTCCAGCATCTGCAGGTTTTGTTTACTGCAGGGAACTTCAGGTTACGTAATTTTCTTGGCTTTTACTTCCAAAGGTGAACTTTCCCTCTTCACATAAACTATTGACACAGTTCTAGGGAGCAGATGCATCTGGATTCAATTTCCTAAAAATCATTTGGAATATATCCATGATCCCTGACCTTAGATAAGTGATAGGAGAAAGGTTCTGAACTTCAATAGGTAGGGCACTGAAAGGATAGTTTAAAAATCACCCTAACATTCACTTTTCCCAAGTTTTCCATAGCTTTTACTCCGCTATTTTAGATCAGCCTGTTTATCCATTGGTCTCTATTGACCAGGGGCCCTCTGAGAATGATTTTGGAGAAAGGTCACAGGCTCATGAAAGTGAAATAGAGAAAAAATGGGGTGAGGCAACACTGGGGGCTCATTTGTTCAACACGCAAAAATCTGCAGAGTTAACCTAGGTTCAATTTTCACAGCAATTTTCTTCTATTCAACAAGACACAGAAAACTGATAACACCTGGATCACAGTAAGTGATAGGATGGATACTTTTTTAGGAGCACAGAGGAGGAACACTTGAAAGGATAAACAGGTTAGCCAGAAGCCATTTAACACTCAATTCATATAATATATTCCTATTTGTGGGAATGGATGGCATAATCAAAACTAAGAACTGGTACAAGAGCATTTCTGTAGTTAGGCCACAAAAACATTCAGAATTTCACCTTGTATCTAAATTTTCTATGTGTACTCACCCCCCGCCCCAAAGTGACTGAGAGTTGACGGGCCTTGTGGATATAACACAGAAATGAAACTAAAATTGCCAGAACACAAGAAACAAGATGAAACGGAAATGTGATATTAATAAAGTCAGAGTAATACATGGTAATAACTATTTGTAATACTAATAAGTATAACTAATATTTACACAACCATTACCTGTATATGACTGTCTGCACTAAACAGCATGGGCTATCTCATTTCTTCTGTCAGCCTCTTTTGAAAAATAGGAAACCTGATGTGAAGGTGAAATGCCTTACAAGACAACATAGCTAGAACCTGAGTTTGCCTGACTGGAAAACCAGGGCCTCACAGTTACTGAACATTCAAAGTGCCATATAAATTCAAAAACAGAATATATATATATATATATATATATATATATATCCTTGCAAACACATGGAGGTTGTGATCTGAGAATTGCAAATTGTACTTCAAAGTCAACCCAGGCAGGAAAGTCTGTGAGACTCACCAATTAACCACTGAAAAATCTCAAAAGTGGAGCTGTAGTTAGAGTATCAGCCGTTCTGAGTTTAAGCCCCAGTACTAGCATATCCACACATATCACAGATAAACTGTTAGGGTAAGACTTAAGGATGGCATATGTGTGTCAGCATTTCTGTATGCTAAGACTACTCTAATCTGGTCAGTAGAGGCACTGTATTGCTGAAATTTGGGCAGAGAACTGGTCTCCAGAGTTTCTTCCCCATTGGATGCCTCTGTGGCATCATTTGCCAGAAGAATAAAAGGAGGTCTTCTCAGGTAATGAGACGATGCCTGCGACTTGCTACCACGTGAGTCACTTCACTGTGATCCTGCAGCAGGCAGCTGGGTGCAGATCAAGTTCACCTTGTGGGCGCTCCACAAATTTCCTGGTAAATTTTATATTTATTCTGAACTAATTGCACTTGACACCCCGGGCTGACTAATATCTATGTGTGACCAAGATAAGTACCCAGCTAGCCAGGTTTGCAATGCAGAGGAAAGTTATAGGCTGAAAAACATAATTGGATATTGTGTTCAAGTGGCCATGTAAATACTGTGTCTAGACTTTAGTCAGAGCGTGCCCCGAAGAGCACAAGCATTTCCTCTGCTCTGCTTTGTGCAAAAGTAATCAATGGGTGCTTTGTGGGCAAAATAGCTGCTGGGAAAGCTTCTTTAAAAAAAAAAATTGGGGCCGGGAATGTGGCCTAGTGGTAGAGTGCTTGCCTAGCATGCACAAAGCCTGGGTTCAATTCCTCAGTACCACCTACAGAGTAAAAGCTGCAAGTGATGCTGTGGCTCAAGTGGCAGAGCATTAGCTTTGAGCAAAAAGTATCCAAGAATGATGCCCAGGCCCTGAGTTCAAGCCCCAGAACTGGCAAAAAAAATCACAGAAGCTAGTTGGCATGGGTGGTTCATGCTTTTCAGCTACTCTTGAGACCTGAGGATCACAATTCAAAACCAATCAGCACAAGTCTAGGAGATTATCTCCAAGTGGAGGTGTGGCTCAAGTGGTCAGGTGCCAACTTTGAATGAAAAAGCGAAGCAACAGGACAAGACCCTGAGTGCAAAAACCCAAACACAAAATCAAATCAAAGCACAGAAGCACACCCTTTGCTGCAGCAGCCTTTGGCAGGTGACTCATGTACATATGGAAGAAGCCCTGGCTGAGAAGATGTGTATTCCACATTTATAAATTTATTGTTACATGTCTAGTAATTGAAAATGGAATGAATACATAAGAAGAATGATAATGTAATATGTTAGGCAGATAATCTTCCATGATGGTGTCTGTCCCATGCCTTCTCTGTCAGTCCTTTATCGTTTAGTGACAAAAATCATCAGCTAAAGAGTGGTCAAAGATCTCATTCCTAGGGAAGAATATGAACCTCAGGGAAGAGTATTTTAGGTCAGGATTCAATTCTACCCTAAGTCACACTACCTCAGTAGAAAACAACTTCAATTCTTACCAGTCAGACAGAATAGATACTACATTGCAGCTTGAATGGGTACAGTTTCAAGGACACATTTTTGGAATAGAGGAATCCGCAGCGATAACCACTTGGAGAGAGGCATGAGAACAAATTTTTGGGGAGAAGCCTGGGAAAAAAAAAACCAGTAAATGTAGAGCTCCCCTCCTCACACGATAAATCGAAGAAGAGCAAAGTGATGGAAGGCAAGCCCTGGGAGCCTTGAACACTGGACCAGGGGGTTATTTAACAAATCAAAAGAATGAAGGGCATGAGGAATGCAGTTTCACAGGGGAGTATTCCAGTTCTGATCATTAAAATAGGCCTTTGGAAATATGCTTTTAAAATGAGGGATGAATACATTTTTGAAAACTCTCCTCTGTAAGGTGGCACTAGCACCATTTGAACCTATGCCTTTTTTCTGACCAGGACACATTGTACTTGCAGAACATTCTAGATGGTGCCAGGATGAAGTGAGTCTTAGCTTGGAACACAGATGTCTTTTGAATATGGCATTGAATGGATGATGCATCTTTAGATGATCAGGTGTATAGAGGACGTTGCCAGCGTGGTCCTGCAAATATACGCTGAGGTCAATGTCGTGCACGTCTAGTAAGATGCTTATCTATGGAAGGTCACCCGTACAAAGCAACCTGATTTCTAAGCAGTTTAACACAACAGAAAAAATGGTTGCTTACAGACAGGAAACACAAATATAACTATATAAATACTAAAAATACAAGTTTAAACAAGAAATGTAAAAGTAACTATGCAAATACTAAAAAAATGTCCATTTAAAATCATGGGAAGATGAGCCGAGGGTAGAGGTATATACTCCTGCCATCTCGCTGTGCAGGAGGTGGAGGCAGGACGATTGAGTCTGAGGCCAGATCAGGATATTTAGTAAGAATTCGTTTCACAAAAGAGGCAAAAAGAAGAGAAATAAATAAAGCACCATTTAAAAGGAAGATAGAATAAGACAGATGCACAGAAAATGGTAAGAAAAAATGGCATAAAAAGGCAGTGTGAGAAGATAATTAACACAGCTCACTTTTCATATTCATAATCGCCTTGAGTAGTCACCTACTTCTATATAGTAGACCGCACATCCATTTCAGAGATAAGTAAATTATCAGGTTAATTTTTAACAAGTAAGATGGTATGATAGATAAATGATAAGGCTGACCTCAAACATTTATTTGCTCATTTTATAAGAGATAATGCAGTGGGTCAAACACTGTACATGGTAATTGACTTCTTTAGTATTAGTATCTACTTTTTTTTTTCATTTGAAAAACTGATATAGTAAGCGGGTGGCTCATGCCTATAATCTAAGATATTCAGGAGGCTGAGATCTGAGGAGAGTAGTTCAAAGCCAGCCCAGGCAGGAAAGTCATGAGACTCTTATCTCCAACAAACTATACTCAGAAAAAACTGGAAGTGTCCTGTGCACTCAAATGGTCGAGCACTATCCTTGAGCAAAACGAATCTTAGGGACAGTACCCAGGCCTTAAGTTCAAGCTCCGGGACAAGAAAGAAAGAAGAAAAGAAGAGGCAGGCAGGCAGGCAGGCAGGCAGGCAGGCAGGGAAGAAAGGAAGGAAGGAAGGAAGGAAGGAAGGAAGGAAGGAAGGAAGGAAGGAAGGAAGGAAGGAAGGAAAGAAAAGAGCAGGAAGGAATAAAAATATTAAGGCAGCAATAAAACAGTAAGTTCAACCAACAATAGTTATCAGGGGAGTCCTTTGGAAATGACACAGAAATGGATGGGCAAAGGTGAACAAATCCATCCGTGTTACTCACTAGACACTATGTTGAAAATGAACAATACAGCTTTTGGGTGGAAAACATTGGGAGAAAAGGAAAAGGTGGCATTGTTCAAAAAGAAATGCACGATTTGACTTGTGTTCACTGTAGCCTCTCTGTACATCACTTTATAATAACCAAAAAAAAAAATGAGTTAAAGAACCTAAGCTAAGTGTGGTGGTTCATGACTGTAATTCCAGCTCTTGGGAGGCTGAGGTAGGACTGGGTTACCTACCAAAACCCAAAGAATAACAACAACAAATCCCCCAAAGCACTCTTTGACTGTGAGAAAAATCTTTCTGTCAAAGTAGTTTGCTTCTTTTCTGCTAATCTTGAGGGAATTGTTTTTCTGAAGGGTTCCTGCTTTGGCAAGGTAGCTTGGCCCTTATATGTAACTAAAATGTACAATTTTTTGGAGCACTTTACGAAGCATTTCCATTGCATCCTGTTAATTAAGCCACATCCTTTTGCAGCCTCTGACCATGAGTTCAGTCAAGGTGAGCAGAGGGGCGGGGCCTGCTGGGTGAGGGATGGAAAGAGAGCAGCCTGCCTGCTTGCCAGGTATTATATACCTCTGTGCAGAAGTGAAGTTTGCCTGCAGAGTTCCTTTCAAGTTGGTGACCTTATGTGACACCCTAACATCCCAAGAAATTTCTAATAGAATGAATGTGTGACAATAAAGTGGTATAAATGAAATAGAACCTAAAAATGATGTCCTCCCCTTGCGGTACCCAAAGAGCTGGGGAGGAGTTTGAGTGTGAGTGTGATTTTATAAACTGCACTCTGAAGATGACAGCATAGCCAGCTGAGGCTTGCATTTGGCCTCGGTAATGCCATTTCTATCTTTTTAAATAAGTGTCCTCCCTCTTACTCATTCTGTCCATGGAAATGTTTTTTTTTGTAATTCCTTTCTCTTTCTTGCTTAAAAATCACTGAAAAAAATTACTGTCTACAGAATAAATAAAATAAAATAAAAAAATTCACAATCCAACTGGGCATAAAATCCTTCTGTGATCTGGGCCCTCTTGAACATTCCAGGCCCCACCAAACACTCATCTAAGGTCCAAGTAGTGCAACCATTGCCATTTCTAGTTCTTTCTACCCATCATTCTTTTTTTCCTCCCCAGCCAGGGCTGACTTCTCAGTGTTTCACAGCTCAGCTTTGACATTTCTTTGTTTATCTCATCTCAGTGAGGGTTTTTTTCCCCTTTAGCAGTCCAGAAAGCCCACAAAGTATTGATGCCATTATATTGCAGTTACCTCCTAACCAGATTCTAAGCCCAGTGAGGCTGGATGTTATGCTTTGAGTTCTACCAAAGTATAGTGCCAGGTCTTCTTAATGATCTGCTGAGTGCATTTTACTACTCCACAAAGTTCCATCTCCAGAAGTTGGAGTGTACAATTTCGTGATTTTAAACCCAAGAAAAGTACATGTTAACAAATCCATAGTCAAATCCCCAAGCACGGAGACAAAAATGAAGAGTCATTAAAACTGACTGCAAGTAGCCCGGGCAGCGAGTCCTGGGGTTTGGGGTCACTGGTGCAAGGGCCCATCTTCCCCAACTCACTCAGTAGAGTCTCAGTTACTCAATGATTTTCTCTATACAAGAAAGTCAGGGGCCCTCAGTAAGTTGCATAGGGAAGCAGTGATAAATATTCACCTATAACTCGATAGGCAGTGTCTTAGACATAGTTATCTGCACATCCCTGGGTTGTTTCTATGGAGCCAACAAAACTTGAACTGTAAATATGAAGACTATTAAAACTGAATTAAATGTGTACAGATGTTTTCCTTGTCAATATTCCTTAAACAGTTTAGCATAGCAACTACTTACAAAGCCTTTATGTTGCAGTAAGTATTGTTAAATGACAGAGGTGTTTAGAAATATATAGAAAATAGTATGGAGGTACCTTAAAACTGTAAAAATACATTATTAGCTAGTGGCTCGTACGTATAATTCTAATTACTCAGAAGGCTGAGATCTAACGGTCATGGTTTGAAGCCAGCCCAGGCAGGAAAGTCCAAGAGATTCTTTTTTACCTATTAAGCACCAAAGACCTAGAAGTAGAGCTGTGGCTCAAGTGGTAGAGTGTTAGCCTTAGGCTCTAAATTCAAGTCCCAGGACTATTGCAAGCACATGCACATACACACAACCTGTCATATATATCACTTTGGTTGTAGGTCCAAAAAAATTAAAATCAGTGTAGCAAAGAGATCACTGCATGCCTGTGTTTACTGCAGCACATTGATAATAGCTAAGATATGGAATCAACCCGGATGCTCATTAATGATGACTGGATACATGAAGACCTGGTGAATACACATGCACACACACGCGCGCGCGCACACACACGCACGCACACACGCACACACACAGAAATATTCTTCAATCATGAAGAATGGCTGTCAGCAAAACTGATGAACCAGAGGACATCATGTTAGATACAGGAAGATAAGTGCCACATGTCCTTTCTCACATGTGGAAGCTTTAAAAATAATGGACCTGGATGTACAATAATGATGACTAGAGGTTGGGATGAGAAAGAGAAGGGGTGGAAATTAAGAAGGTGAATTTGATTAATGTACACTGTTTGCATGTGCTGAAACATTATACTATCTTAGTAAAAGCTAAAACCAAACCTAAAAGACACAGGAGGCCTCACATTTGCTATATGAAAACACTGCTGTTTTGCATAGGGATCTAAGCATCCATTGATGTCTGTGTCTGTGAGCTATCCTACACGCAGTCCCCTGTGGATTCAGGAGATGGCTGTGCATCATTTTAATATAAGAACTATATAATAGCTTGTGATTTAGTGTGCATAATGTGTTCCAAATCTAATTTTCTTGAAAATGTATCCCTGAGAAAGAATTCACTTATTTTCATGGACTATGCCCATTTTGAAAATAGAAACCTTAATAGCCAGAGGTCAAGGGATGGTTTCTCTGGAGCAGGAAGTTTGGAGGAAGAAATGTTTTCTTTCTCCTATCCCATGTCTTTCTTGTTGACCCACCACATAAACTTGTCTTCCATCAGCATCTTTCAAGCTTTGGGCTTGGCTCCTTAAAAAGTCTATTTTGGTATAAGTTCCTTATAGTCTAGCAGAAGGCAGGTTCTAGGTCTTTCTTTCCTTTTGGCTCTAGTTTAGGCTTTAAAATTGTGTAGGTTTATGCAAGTGTTATTGAAATGCTTGCCAAACTCAAAATACTCTGCCAACCCTGTCTGTAGGCTACCTATAAAAAAAAAATCCCCTATTGTGCTTTGAAAAATCTCGGCTTCAAAAGAAGCTTAAATATTTTCCGTTACTCAACACCTCTCTTCTCTTGATTTCACTACATCTTCCACTCACGCTGATACTTCAGTGAAATGAAGCCCCTATTTTTTTCAAGTAAGTACAGTGCAGTTTTCAACATTAAAACATCCTAGACAGTTTTTCCCCCTTGAAGCAACAAAGGGCCATGATTTGTCCCAAACAGGATCAACACCAATGCACACTGTGAAAAAGCAGTTCTCTGCCATTTCACATAGAAATAATTCCAGTCTAGATGATTTAAACTTTTTTCCCCACTTTTGCAGTAGTAAACGTAGTTTTGAAATAAACAGAACTCCTAGAAATTTGTGTATAAACAAATCTGCCTGCAGCCGAATGGGTAAGCACTACATCCTCAAAAAAAGATGCTAGACAAAAAGGAACAGCGGGCTTTGTTACATGGTTTGACAGTAAGGGAGTGGGAGAATGAGAAGGAGGGGGCAAAACAAAAATAAAAACAGCAGCAACTGCTCAATTAGTGCAGATGGAGAAAAACATCCCACAAGCTAATTGATTATAGCTATCACAACAGCTGATTGCAGTGTCTGCCTATCAAACATGGGGAGAAAAAAAAATACCTTTGGCTGCTTTGCTTTGGAGAAACACCCTTTCTAGGGATGATATATCATCACTTCTATGCTACAAAGAGTGAACCCAGTGTTGTGGCAGTTAGGCTTTGAAGAATAAGTTAGGCTACCCCATGAGCTCCCCCTTTGGAATCAGGCAGGAATCAGTTGTGATGTTCTGTTTAGTTTGTAATGCCAGAGTGAAGTCAGGTTCTCCCTCATATCTACCAATCCACCCCTTCCAGTGATCCATCTGCTTCAAGAAAGTCTAGACACATGTGCAGCACATATCTTTGGAAGGACAGACCACTCATAAGCAATTTATTTCCAATAAAACAAATTGTTTGACAATGCTTTAAGGTACCGCATGAAGGGCAACTCACTCTGGGGATATACAAGGTTTAAGTCCAGACTATGGGCTAGTAGTGTGGCATGGTGGTAGAGTGCTTGCCTAGCATGCACGAAGCCTTGGGTTTGATTCCTCAGTACCACATACACAGAAAAAGCTAGAATTGTGCTCTGGCTCAAGTCGTAGGGTGCTAATCTTGAGAAAGCTCAAGGACAATGCTCAAGACCTAAGTTCAAGCCCCAGGACAGACCAAAAACATGTAGCACAGCTAGCAAAGATGTGGTAACAGGAGGAAAGTGCATGAAAGTGTGAAGAGCCCATGCTCAGGAAACAAGGAATGGTTCTTGGTGGCTAGGAGCTTGGAATCGTGGCAATGCAACTTTCATTTCAACAAGGTAACTGTGACAAATTACAGAGTGGACTGAGAGACAGCAAAGGAAGTCAGGGAGCCCAGGGGCGAGTTAGACCATTCTTTGCGCTGAATCCATATAATTAAGAAATTGCTGAGGTAACATAGGGCTGGAATAAAAGGAATGAGGAATAAAGTTCTTTTGGGTATCTTTGTTTGGTCCCTGTATTGGACTCAGTGCCCCAAGTTCTTGATTTAAAATGCCATCCAAAGCTGGCACTCTACCAGTAGTTCTTAACCTCACCCAAACCTCATCTGGGAAACTTCCAAGGTGGGTGCCTCTGATCTACTCCAGAACTATTGAATCTGAATTCCCCTCACCCTACTACTCCACTGGAAGCCACAGCCCACGTATCAGTTAAACTTAATCATAATTTATTTCTAAAAGAATTTATTTTTAAAAGAATTGATTCTAAAAGAATTTATTTCCAAAAAGAATCCTGCCACCCACCAATTGTTGAAAGTTTAGTCCTTAGTTGGTAGCATGGTTGAAAGATGATTGAATCATGAGGGCATAAAACTTTTTCAGTGGGTTAATGTACTGATGAACTCATACTTAATGGGCTATGAGGAAATAGGATCTGGTTGGAGGAATAAGCCATACTTTTGGATGGTATTTATTTTTGGTTTATAGTTGTCCTTCACTGCTTGATTTTTCCTGGCTGACATGTGGTAAGCAACAAAGCGCTACCACGATGCTCCTTTCCTAAAACATAGGAGCCAAGAACATGGAGGAAAACCTCTATATATGCCAAAATAAGTATTTCCTTCTCTTTTCCCTTCCTCCTTTCTTCCATTCCTCTCCTCCTTTCCTTTTATTTGGAGATGGTGGTGGTAGTCGCACATGGCCTTGTGTTGACAGGCATGAGCATTACTTGTGGCTAAAGTAATTTTTTTAAATAAAGTTCATTTCCTTAATTATCCTACCACAGTAATTGAAAGTAGCACAGTGACTTTTAGCCACTTTCTTGGAAAGTCTCCAAGTGTGAGCACAGAGCTGGGGACATACTGTGACAGGTGCAGCTTAGAGGAAAGGTCCTGAAACAGCCATTCATTATGGGTGAACTATCTCCATTAGCACAGAATGAAGAAAGGCCTGGCCACTACGAGTCCTGTGGGCCTGGATCCTGAAAGCTATGAAAAGGCATCTCACCACCCCACCACAGGAAGTGTTCCTCAAGAGTTGGTATCACAAACTGATTCTACAGACACAGAAAAGAACGCAGATTCATCCAGTGAAGACCCATAAGATGCTCTTAGTCTTTGTCTCCACAGACTAGATAGGTGACTTCCCTTAATTTCCATCTATTACACTCTGACACTGCAATCAGAACTCTATAGACTATGGTCAGAACAATCTTAATGAAAAGAATGACATTATGATAGCATTGTGAGAGCTCAGTACATTGAGCTCTCCAGAGAAAGACCTGGACAACTTCCCCGTCCTGAGCAAAAACAATTAAACATGGGCCAAGGAGACCCTAAGAAGCTAAGAGGCAAAATATGATACATATTCTTTCTTTATGCAGGAAGAGCTCAAGCAGCAGCACCCACATGCTTACATCAACTTCTCAGTCTAAGAAGTGCTCAATGCCCCATGCCTGTAATCCTAGCTACTAAGGAGGCTAAGATCTGAGGATCAAGGTTCAAAGCCAGCCCAGGCACAAAAGAGCCTGAAGCTCTTATCTCCATTTAACCTCTAGAAAATGGCAAGTGGGGCTTGGCTCAAGGGTAAGGTTATAGCCTTGAGCTGAAGAGCTCACGGACATTGCTCAGGCCCAGAGTCTAAGCCCCATGACACCCCCCAAAAAATAATAATAAAATATTCATGTCCACAAAGCTATAGTAAAACCAGATGCAGCTGAAGAGTTGTCCAGGCTGAAAAGATGGAAAGAAAGAAGAGAAGGAAGAGAGGGAAGAAGAGAAGGAAGAGGGACAGGGAGGTTGGCCTAGTGGTAGAATGCTTGCCTAGCGTGCACTCAGTACCACATACACAGAAAAGCCAGAAGCAGTGCTGTGGCTCAAGTGGTAGAGTGCTAGCCTTGAGGAAAGCAGAAAAGGAAGTTGACACCAATGAGAAAGTTGATTCTACTGGTTTTCTTTTTCCTCGTGTATCATGCATTTAAATCACTTGCACAATTCCTTTTAAAGGAAACAGAAATGTAAGGCTGTGTAAACTGTTTTTAAAATACACATTGTCTTTTCTTGCAAATTCTTGGTGCACAGCACAAGTTATAAGTGGTTTGCTAGGGTTTTTCTTTTTTTTAAGCCAAAGATGTAGCTTACACAAAATAATTGTTATGTTAAGTGAATATCACTCTAATTGCAAAAGAAAAAAAAAGTTGTGGCTGTTTTGACTTTCTGAAAGCTTCTAAATAAACACAATTTTGCTTTTAAAAAAAGAGCCACATCTACCTGAATTATGAGTAAGCCAACTCTTTGTACCCCAAGCTTTTAGTCTACACAGACATTACTTTAAATGCACTGCATTCTTCATCTTCAAGACACTGAAGAGCCATAGAGAGTAATTACTATAATCTTCAGGTACAAAAATGATGGGCCTGTGAGGCCCAGCAAATGCTCGGTTAAATAACGTAGGACGTTCACTTCTAGAAGCAGGAAGTGACAGGTTCCATGAACCCATGTCCATCAGAACCACTAACAACCACATGCTATGTCTATAGGATTTGTAGCCCACTTTGGCATGTAAATTCTGCAAGATCAAAGGGTAAATTTAGCATTATCTTTCTCTTTTAAGCTAAATTTTAGGACAGTGGTGGGGAAAAAAAGAGAGGACTGAGTCGGTTTGTCTCATGTAAGACCCTTTTCCCCACTGGTTTAGAGAAGTCCAGTAGTCAAGCCATCTCCTCTGTCAGATATTGATTCCTTATCCAGGAGAAGTGAGGAACTCCCAACTCCCACACACCCCTGGAAGCCTAAGGACGCTCAGCACTGCCTCTGCATGAATCTGTACAGCATAGTGTGTGTGTGTGTGTGTGTGTGTGTGTGTGTGTGTGTGTGTGTGTGTGTGTGTGTGTGTCAGTATGGAGGTTTCATCTCAGAGCTTTGTGCTCTCACTTGGATTTCTTGCTCAAGTCTGGTGCATTCATATGGAACTCATTTTTGTGGTCTCCTTTGCCCTCACCATCTAAGCTACAGCTCCAATCCAGCATTTTGCCGGTTAAATAGAAATGGGAGTCAAACATTTCTGTTCAGGCTAGCTTCCAACCTCAGTCCTCCAGGTCTTAACCTCCTAACAAGCTAGGGTTACAGATGTCAGCTACAGAGTTCACTGACTTTTTCCATGGAGTCTCTGAGTTCACTGACTTGTTCAAAGCCAGATTTCAAAAGGTATGCTTTCACAGTTATTTCATACACTTTAGAAACAGAGGGGCGGGAAGAAAAGGAAGATAGGAGAGGGCAAAGGAGACCACAAAACTGAGCTCCATAGGAATGCAAAACTTCCTTCATTATCATTGAGCAACTTACAAATTTTTATTTGATGGTTCCAATCTGCAGAACTTTCCATCACCATGACTTAATGAAGTAACACCAGACCCCACAACACAATTCAAATTTAAGTTAAAATTTTCACTCACGGTAGATCAAACGTTCATATTCACCAATTACTACTCAACCACACATGTGAATCATGACCTCTAACCTTGTCAGGTCTTCCCAGCGCTACAGATAATTGGTTAAAGAGCTCTTTTTATTAGCTTATTCATAGATAGCAAATGTGTGCCTATTTTACCTGTTTGTCTACAGGGCTAAACCAAAGTGACATTTTACAAAAAGCAGTCATCCAAAGAGGAACTTTGCAACAAACATGAAAACAAGCCAGAGGGATAAAAAAGCAGTAACTTTAAGTGTGAAATATAAATGAGACGTTGAACTACAGAGCAACAGGTGGTTAGGGAATTGCTGGCAGAGCCACTGGTGAGAAAGGAACTCAACAGAGGCAAACATGTGGCCATACATGAATAAAGTAGTAGGCATGAAAAAAAATCAAGGTGTCCTAAGGAATTTGACATTGGCCCAAACTTTGCTCGTAAGAAACTTTTGTCGAGATGCAAACATCAAAAGATAAAAGGTTGAGCACTGATCCCAACTTAGAAAGGGGTATGACAATTCACAGAAACATACAGAAGACACTCAGTAACCCAAGCTACAAGATTAACAGAAAAACTCCATTACTACTCAAACTGCTTTGTAAAAACAAAACACTTGGCCAATGCTTCTCCTATTTTAAAACAGTACTAATCACTAATTATACCCTTTTTAGTAAAAAAAAAAGAGTAAAAATTTTAGTAAAAACATTCATTTTAATTTTGCATTTCATTAGACCTTTACAGCCAATGAAGTCTTTATTATCCAATCTAATCATCTACTGTGAGAAGACACAGTCCTTGCCCTTATTTATAATGAATTAACATAAACAAATTCTAAAATTCATGTGATTCATTGTTCTACATTAAAGGAGATACTAGTCTAGCCAAGAACATCCCATATACATGTTCAAGGAGGGGTGAATGGAGCTAGGGAGAGAAGAAAGGATGCATTGACTGGGGCAAGCCCCCTCCCCAAGTCTGAGGGCAATCCAATGTTCTCAAGTCCTGCAAGTCTACTTTCTTACCCCAGGGGCAGGGTGAGGAGGCTTTGAGCTTGTTTTTAAAACTGATTGCCAACTGCTCAGTTGCACAGCTAGATGCATACTAGTTGTTATTAGAATGCAGTGATACAGGTTAATTCTCCTTCTCAAAAAATAGAAGTGTTATCCTTTAGCCACTTTGGGTGAATAGTTTTCTCAAGATCAGTGGAAATTGCCTAAATTCAAATCTCTATGTTCTCAGAAATGAAAGAAACCCCTGGAAATCAAAGTAGCCTCTAGGCTATAAAGAAATTGAATCCAAGGAGCATGTAAAATGCATTTCTTGCTTTAGAATCTGTTTTGGATTTTAAAAGCCAACATGTATATTATAAACATCTTCTATATAGTGGTTTGTCTATCATAAAGCATGCCTCTCTCCAGGGAGATGTGGAGAATGTAATATGCTTGTGAACACACTCAAATTCACGTAGAACTCTCTGGTGCATGCCTGTGGATGACGCCTATAATTTTAGCTATTCTGGAGGCTGAGATTTAGAAGATGACAGTTCAAAGCCAGCCCAGGCTAAAAAGTAAGTTCACAGGACTCTATCTGTAAAATAACCAGTCAAAAAAAAGCTGGTTGGAGGAAAGGCTAAGTAGTAAAACACCAAGTCCAGCAATCTCATGACTGAGTTCATGGTACCACCAAAACAAATAAGCAAGAAAACAGGTGTACCCAGCTTCTTTTAAAACATCTGAGTTTAATTTAGTCTAAGAAGTCAAGTGTCCGGTCTTACAGACACCTGTCTCTCTGACAGCTGAAAGTGATTGTTAGTCTGTTAGGCACAGTGGGGAAGGAAGCCTTTTACATGGAAGAGCCATCTTTTCTTGCACCCTCACAAGTCTAAGAAATGGATTATCACATATATTCACAGACGTGGACACAGGCTTCACCAAGCATGAATTAGAACTCATACCAAATGACCCGAAATGACATTCTTAACCACTAAACTGTGACTGTTAAACCAACCACCATCTGCAGATCCTAAACAAGGCAAACCATGAGACCTAGAGGCTCTTAACAAATCTAGCTCATCATAAATTCGGATTCTTATACACACACATACAAAGTCGCTGATGTAATTCCCATTTGACGGATGACAAAACCCAAGGCATGAAGTTCAGTGGTTTCCCCAGGTTGCAGGGCTGATGTCTGGTGAAAGCTAGGTGCCACATTCAAGTCTATCAGGTTCTTTCAGACAAGTAAGCCTCTGCTCCTGCTCCGGCCTGAGCTAGCAGGCTGTCCCCCAACTGGCTGGGCTTCTATCTGAGACCGGACTTGCATACAGCAAATATCTGCTCTGAAACCAATGTGGGTCCAGCCACTTCTGGAACTCATTTATGAATTCACGTCTGCTACAAGAACTTCACATTCCTGAGTCTCTCGCTCTCTCTCTTTCTCCTCTCCCCTTTCTCCCCTCTCCCGCCCTAACAAAAATCAATCGCTCAGAGGAGGCCAGTGGAGAATTAAACTCACCCACGGAGTGGTTTCGGTAGCGAAGGGGAATATTCACTGACTCTTGTTCCCCCAGTACCTAGAGAGCAACAGACACAAACACAGAGCAGCCCTGGAAGATGCCTGCGAGCAGAGAGGGCTGAGAAATGGCAGGCAAAGCTGTTTTAGGACGGAAGGGAAGGGGAATCTGCCACCCTGTTTGCATTTCTTTTGTCTTGGCCATAATTCCCCCCAAAGGGTGTGTCAGGAGGAATGGGTACGAGAAAAGCAGCCCGAGTCTCACCACAGCGCCTTAGCCAGTTCCCAGAGCTTGTCAGCATAGCAGAGCAGGCAGCAGCTCCCCACGTTCAGCCAGCTTCTTCCCGGCACGCGGGGTAGTTCCTGGGGCGGGGCGGGCTCCTAGCCCCGCCCCCAGCACACACCTGAACCTCCTGGAGTGGCTGCCAAAGCCTTGGGGAGAAAGCAGGTGGGGCTGCCTGGGCAATCCTGTGGCTCAGCTAGTTTGAGATGCTTTGCAACACAAAAAGAACTGAACCGGGGTTACTTTTTTGTTTTTTTGCCTTTGTGAGGCTTGTACTCAGGGCCTGGGCACTGTCTCTGTGCTTGTATGCTCTACTAGTGCTCTAGCACTTTGAGCCACAGCTCCACTTCCGATTTTCTGATGGTTAATTGAAGATAAGAGTCTCAAAGACTTTTCTGCCCTGGCTTGGATTCGAACAGTGATCCTCAGATCTTAGCCTCCTGAGTAGCTAGAATTGCAAGTATGAGGCCCCAAACCCCTGACTTGGGGTTACTTTCCTATTTCTACTTTTAACAGAAGCAACAAGGCCAGGCAGGCAGTGCTCACTCACTCCTGTAATCCTAGAAACTCAGAAGACTGAGATCTGAGGACCCGGGTCCCAAGCAAGCACAGGGAAGAAAGTCTGTGAGATTAATATCTTTAAGTATCCATCCAAAACCGAAAAGCAGCCGGAAGCAGAACTCTGGGTCAAGGTGTACCAGCTTTGAATGGAAAAAACTAAGGGCCAGAGTTCAATGCCCAGTATCAGCACAAAGTAAACAAAAGTAGTAACAAATCGCATCACAGATATTAACTCTTTGTTTTCCCTTTCACAGATAATGGGGTCTTAGCTTTGTAAAACAGATGGGTGCAGCCTGGACTGTAAAGAAGTTACTTTGTCCCCAACCCCAAACCCTTCTAATGCCAGCCCAGCAAACCACTGTTGTACTTTTGTTTTGCTTTAATTTCAACAGTCTGAAATCCCCTTTGGAAATGCTGAAGAGAGAGTTGTTCCCTGGTTAGTGTTAATTCTTCAGTGAGGCGCTGGAAACTGCAAACTTCTGCAGGTCAGGAAATGTCTGTTTGAACCAGCCTCAAAAAGATTGCTGGAAAGAAAAGATGTAAAGGGGGACAAATTTCACCAATTGAACTTGTTCTGAGTAACAAAATTAAGTTAAAAAAAATCTTGGTTTCAATCTGAGAAATGAATCCCTTTGTTTCCGTTGAACGAGGAAAAGCAAATGCTAATTCCAATACTCTGCTGGTGAAAGTTTTTCTTGATATCTCAGTATAAATAGCTAAACATTTGGAAATCAGGGTTTATTCCTAAATGCATTTCCCAAATGTGTGGAGAGATTCTTACTTTGACCTGTTCAGGCTGGATATTTTCTGAAGTTAAGGTGCACATACCGCTATTCACATACTGATTGATCTCCTGATAAACATGTCTCAGACATTTTAATTTCCTCTTTCAACTATTGATCACTGTGGCAATCCATTTCAGCTTGCTGGGTTTCTCTGCCCTATCTGTTGCTACTCAAATCGGATGTTGCAGTTACTATGGTAACCACACACTTATTCTCCCCATCTTTTCATTTATAAAACTTAATGGGCACGGCTAGCAATCCCTATATTCTCCACTCAAACTCAGTCGATATAGTTCAGCTGAGTAAAGAAGTCATTTCAGTGTAAACATTTTAGTTTAAAACAGCTGTAAAGATGCTCAGCAGAAATGAATCATGAAACCAAAACAAAGGGGATGGACTCTTGTGTAGAAACGGGCATTTTTTTAAAGGGATTTCAGGTGGATTTTAAGATGGTACAATTTCTATGAGTTCTAATTTGACCTTACCAAATGGCATTTTTCATGGGACTGAAGTCTGTGGGAGTCTCCCCACAGACTTTAGAAAACTGAAAACAGGATGGTTTATATAACTTTTCCTTATCACACAAAAAGTATTCCAGGAAAGAGAATGCATATTACTTTTTTCCTTTCAAATCAGTACCTAGCTCATTGGTTTTATAATGAGTTGCTGGATCTGCCTATCATACTTCCAAATGCTCATTCCCCATCCCCTAGCCATGAGGGGAGGCAGATAATTAACCAACCCCCAGAAGAACCAGAGCTATGCCATCACAGATTTCTGGACCACCATTGTATTAAGCACCATTGCTAAGTCAGCTAGCCACAGTGTGAGCTGCTCTTAAGCATAAGTCAGTGCAGAATTTGTAAGGTATCAGGTCTGCCTTAGAGGAAACAGTGCAATGAGGAGGGGTTTTATTTGTTGTTTTTTTGTTTTAATCACAAAGGCTGGTGTCCCCCAGCTGAGCCATGCCTCCAAACTAGCTATTTTGCTGGCTATTCTGCAGATAGAGTCTTGAGAATATTTATTTGTGGTTTTTTACACTCTTTATCCTCCAGATTTCAGCCTTTTGGATAGTTAGGATTGAGGGTAGGACCCACCTAAAACCTGGCCCAATCCCAGAAACAGTAGTGAACCCCAAAGATAAACCCTCTTCCTGCACTCATGTGTCTATCTCATTTAAGATAGGTGTCGGCCTCTTCCTAACCACCACTAGGGCCTTGAAAAGAATTGTGGTAATGCTTGCCTATAATTCTACCAGTTGGGAGGCAGTTGGGTCAAGAGGCTAGTTTAGCTATGTAGCAAGATCCTGACTCCAGAATGGCAGTGACTTTCCATCATTGTAAGGTGATTCTGCTACTTTTAGAAGAGAAATGGTTGCTGAGGGACCAGGATTTGCTGTTTCCTTTGTTCATTGGGTTTATGATTCTATGTGAGAGTGTGTGTGTGTGTGTGTGTTTTGTCTGTTTAAACCATGGAGGAGCAACAGCTTTCACTTTCTTTTTGCCCCTTCCTTCCTTCCTTCCTTCCTTCCTTCCTTCCTTCCTTCCTTCCTTCCTTCCTCTCCTTTCTTCCTTCCTTTCTTTCTTTCTTTCTTTCTTTCTTTCTTTCTTTCTTTCTTTCTTTCTTTCTTTCTTTCTTTCTTTCTTTCTTTCTTTCTTTCTTTCTTGTCTTTCTTTTTTTGTGGGTCATGAGGCTTGAACTCTGGCCTGGGCATTGTCCCTGAGCTCTTCAGCTCAAGGCTACCACACTATCCGTGAACCACAGCCCCATTTCCTGTTTTGTAGTGATTAACTGGAGATAAGAGTCTCATGATCTTCAGTACCCAGGCTGGCTTTGAATCATGATCCTCAGATATCAGCCTCCTGAGTAGCTAGGATAACAGGCATGAGCCACCATGCCCAGCACACCTCCCACTTTTAAACTGAACAAGCTTAAATGTCAGTCTCGTCATGGCCAGCAAATTCACTGTGGTCAGATTTCGAGAGTGAGGTGGATGAGAAAGATATAGATGATCCTATGAACAGATCTGGGGCACCTAGGGGATTATCGTTTCCAGAGGACACTGTGATTGTTGACCCTTGTCAACGAGTCCCTCCCCACTGCCCAAAGGTAACTAGATATGAGGGAAACCAGGAACTCAGCGGAAACAAGATGTGGTAGGACCCTGAGTGGTGCAAATACTATAGTTGAAGCCTGGGCTACTCAGTATCACTTTGCTCTCTTTTGTTCTTTGATTGCTGCCTTTTCTTCCCCATAGATTCCTCTGTGCTTTCCTCAAAGCTCTTATCTTGTCTGATTCAGAAGTATTTTTCATTCTAATATCTTCCATGAAAAATAGGTTAAAAAAAAGGAGAGGGCAGGCATGCAGGAAAGAACTAAGTGATTTTTGCTTTGATTTAAAGACTGTCTACGGACTGAGCAATATGGAGGTTTGGTCCAAGTGTGTTTTTTGCCAAGATCAGCTCAGTAATCTTAGTAAATCACACACACACACAGAGGCATATTTTTTGTGGGTCATGGGCTTGAACCCAACCTGGGCGTTGTCCCTGAGCTCTTCAGTTCAAAGGCTACCACCTACCCTTGAGCCAAGCCCCACTTCCCGTTTTCTAGAGGTTAATTGGAGATAAGAGTCTCAGGTCCTTTGGTGCCTGGGTTGGCTTTGAACCTTGATCCTCAGATCTCAGCTTCCTGAGTGGCTAGGATTACAGATGTGAGCCACCATGCCAGGGAGATATATATATATATATATATATATATATATATATATATATATACATGTTTAATGAGATAAAACAAAAGAAAATGTTCTGTAAAACTAAAAGTACAAATGTCAGATGTCACAGAATTATTATATTGCTGAAACAGCAATAATAGGTATGAGACACTAGGAGAAGTCATGGATTTCAAGTCTTTGAATGATCTAGGTTAAATTCTTCAGCAAACTCAAACCTTAATTTCACATTTTTTAGGAATCAAACCCTGTCAAGTCTGCCTCCAAAATGCTTTCCTGGCCTGAATATGTCTTTCTGCCACCACTGTATGAATATAATCTGTTCACACTTGTCCCTTCTCCCTTATAATCTTTCCATGGTGAATTTGCCAAATCAACTGAGAGAAGGGGGCACTATTAAGAAGGTAGGGATAAAAAGTGGTGGACTTAACATGTATTAGAGAACATGTGTTCCACTATGGCATGCTTTGTTTCCTTAATATCTCGAGCTCCTACTCAATTGCTTCTTTCCATAGTGTCGTGATTTTCTATTCAAATGCTATTTCTTTCCATAGTGCCCTGGGTGTCTGCCTGCTCAACCAATAAAAACCATAAAGCAATCAATGCAAGGCTCAGGGGAGGAGATAAGGGAGAAGCCTCACTCCATAATAACTGCCTTGAACATAACTATACTGTACGTGGAAATGTAAATTTATTCAACCACTGTGGAAAGCAGTATGGAGAAGACTAAACATAGAGCTTCCCTAGGACCCAGCAATTCCACTCCTGAGCATTTACCAAATAAGACCACAAACTAGGCTGCACTAAAGGGGCTAGCATAACCCTGTTCACTGCACCATTGTTTACTCTAGGCAAGATATGGAATCAAACCAGATGCCCCTCAATGGATGTATTCATGTGTGTATGTGTGTACACATACATATAACTGAATTCTGCACTTCTATCAGAAAGAATGATATTGTATCATTCAGAAGGATATGTAAAGCTTGGAAAAAATGATATTAAGCGAAAAGCCAGACCCAAAGAACATAATTTACATGTCTGCTCTCATTTGTTGTAACTAGATTGTGCCTACAAATCAACAAGTAAACATACTGTATGGTAAAAGACAAGAAAAATACCCTTGGGCATGTTCAATTATTCAGGACTCTAGACATTCACATAGTGAGACCAAAAGAGGATATTCTCAGGAGAGGATTATAAGGGCTCAGTAGCTATGTGCATATGATCATAAACAATGATGCTTATTGAAATGATCTACAAGACATAAAATTGAGGGTTTTTTTGGTTATTTTCCTTTTTGGTTTTGTTTTTTTCCCTTGTTGATGTCTTGGTTTTCTGTGCGTTTTGTCTTGTATATGTAAGTTTATCTGCCTGGGGGAAAGGAAGGGAAAGCACAGAAATGGTGGCACAAAGGATGAACAAATGCATACTCATTAGACACTATACTGAAAATGAACTATTACCTGACTTATGTAACTGTAACTCCTCTGTACATTACCTTTACAATAACCATTTAAAACAAGAAAGAAAATTACATTGGGCAGAATCAACTCTCAAGGCAGAATAATAAATAACTGCCCTGGAGAGGACTCTATTGGACTCCTCCCAGACTGAAGAGTCTTGTTATGTTCTTTTCATGGCTTTCCTGTCACTATTAAATAAACATACTCTGTTTACCTGAAACATTTTCCTGTCTTTTAGTTCTTTAATGGGAGGAGAAAATAAATCCATTCTCCTAGAAAGAACCATAAACATCAGAAAACCTCCCAAAACAAACAAATGCCCATCTGGTCTTATCTATCCTCTGTTACAAGTCTTTATCAAATCCTTGTGAATTCAAGCCCATGTATGTATATATTTATATATCCATATATATATAATTTTTTGTGAAGCACAAAATTCCTTCACAACTTTGTTTCCCCACAACTTCTCCTGGACTTCTTCCTAGAAAACACTGTGACAACTCAGATGCCCCACTCTACTCATTGTTCTAAGACCTACTGAAACCCTGCATCCTCTGGAATTTTCTCAATTGCACAGCCTGCATTAATCACCACGCTGCTTTCCCTACAGTACATTTCTCACATTACCTCATTTGGCTGAAGGTACCACTGGTATTATCCTTAACTTTTAAAAACTTGTTATGACTAAGGAGTTGTACAGAGGGGTGATGATTCCAAAAGCAGGAACTGAGTACAATTCTTCTTGGACAACATCACCTCCAGTGGCCTGGTTTTGATAAATCATGAAGGACTCAATACAGATTCCCTGCACACTCTGCACAGCCACACTAGCTCTACACTGTGAACAATGACCTATGTTTTAATAGCCACACAGGAGCTTAGCTCTGAATCACAAGGTCATCCTTCAAGAAGTAGGGCCAGTGCCTGTGAATCCATTTGGTTTCTGTAGTTTAGCTTAAAATGGACCTGGGATTTCTCAGTTCATATTTCCATATTTGCAACATAGTACTAATATACAAGTGCCCTGCCCAGAATGAAAATATAGACAAAACAATGGTGTCCTGTGTCTTGTTCTTTCCTCCTACAACCTGAGCATGTGCATTTGTTCTTTCTAGGTAAATGACTCTAATGTTAGAAAATTTCTCTTCAGATCTAAAGATGAGAAAAGGATGTTTCAGATGAATTTAATGGGGTACTTAAGTGGCAGTAAATGACCCAAAACAAAGACTTTCCCCAAACATGCATTCCAAACTACAACAAACTGTGTTCTTATCCCAAACCTTCCTGAAAAAGAAACTCCAAAGTTCCCCATGTTAATCACTCTCAGTCACTCAGGAATTACTTTTAGTCCCCGACACTGGATGCATCATCCTCCCTAGGACCTGAACACACATTTGGATGACTTACCAAAGTTGACGGTAAGCCCAAAGATGTGCATGAAGTTCTCCAAATTATCCTTACCAGTCTTAACTGTCCTCTAAGAGCTAAAGAACAAAGCATCATAGTTCTCCAGGCAGATGACAGAGAAACTCTGCTGTAGTCAGTTCAGTAGAACTTCTAGTTCATTCTGGCTAATTCTAGTTAATTCAGTGGTGTTTTCTTGATTTGCAACTAGGCAAGGTTGGATTGGCCAGCACTGTGTGCCCTAATAACGGCGTGCTTTATAGTGATGTCAATTTGACCTTCCTTCCTTCCTTCCTTCCTTCCTTCCTTCCTTCCTTCCTTCCTTCCTTCCTTCCTTCCCTCCCTCCCTCCCTCCCTCCCTCCCTCTTTCCTTCCTTCCTTCCTTTCTTCTTTTCTTTTGCCAGGCCTGGGGCTGGAACTCAGGGCCAGAGCACTGTCCTTGGGCTTTCTCAAGGCTAGAGTTCTGCCATTTGAGCTACAGCACCATTTCCGGCTTTTTCTATGTATATGGTACAGAGAAATCGAATCTGGGTCTTCAGGCATGCTAGGCAAGCACTTTATCACTGAGCCAAACTTCCAGCCCTGATTTGCCTCTTTTTATGATTTTCATTCACTGCTAAGCAGACATATGACTAAATATTTGACTTGAGAAGAAAAACAATGGTGGTTTATTTGTCATATGTCAAGTCAGAAACCAACAAACTTGTGCCAGAAAATTAGATTGCAAAACCAAAACAAAACAAAACAAGCTGTTTTTTGTAAATCATATGTTCATTAGAGAAAAGCAGAAGAGCTTCTTTTTAAAGACAAATTATAAAACAAAACAGATATGACTACCCTGGGTTAGTCACTGTTAAGCATTTCAGTCATGTCTTTCTAAATGAAAATTTTAAGAGCCAAAAGATTCTCATGTCTTTCTAAATGAAACATTCAAGAGCCAAAAGATCCCAAAACAACCAAAAATTTTTGCTGTTTGATTTGCTATATAGCTGCAAACTGTTTCTTTAAGTACAGCATTTTAATGGCTAAGCTCTATGGCATACATGAATATAAACTGTCATTTGCCATTGCTGATGTTTATGATATAATAGCTTATACTGATGTGAGTTAGTAGGAAAGCAGCTAATCAGAGAATTGTGGTCTATACAGCTTACAGTGGGCAGGATAAGCTGGGAAACTAAAACCAAATCTTGCCTGGTAGTAAAATGGGGCAGAGGGCTAGAAAAGAATGAGTATATAAGAATGGGGTAGTTTAGGGCTGCGAGTTTGGCCCAGTGGTAGAGTGCTTGCCTAGCATGCATGACGACCTGGATTTGATTCATGGTACCACGTACAGAGAAAAGCTGGAAGTGGTGCTGCAGCTCAAATGGTAGAGCGTTAGCCTTGAGGAAAGACCAAGGACAATGTTCAGGCCCTAAGATTGAGCCCCAGACTGGCAAAAAATAAAAAAAGAATGGGACAGTTTGTATTTGTGACACCAAATCTTCGGCATCACAACCTTACAGAAACAGGATGGAGTCCCACACATAATAAAGAAAGCCATCTTTAAGGACCCTCATTCTCATTCTTCAAAGGCTACACACTGGGTTTTAAATAATTCTCTAGAGTTAGTTTACTGTGGCTTCACAACCTCCCTGTACTACTCCAGATGCCTTGGGATTCATGAAATCTCTGTTACTGGATTCTTATCCATTAAACAAATAATAGTTGTACCACTTTATGAGCTTATAGCTAAATTACTGCCTTCAAAACATAACCCAGTATTTGCCACTCAGACTCAATAAAACTTAGCTACTTAAGAACAATTACTGATATTGACACTGTGCTATTATTTTATAATTATTAATTTTAATATACTACAAAACAACATAGCAATATATTAGTAAGAACAATTACTGATATTGACACTGTGCTATATTTTATAATTATTAATTTTAATATACTACAAAATAACATAGCAATATATTAGTAATTATTAATAATTTATTTAGTATTTAATTTTACTTGGCTGAACAATGTTATCATAAGAGACTGATTAAAAGGTACTGATTAATTTCAGTCTAATGGATTCTTTCAAAAACACACTCATTTGCACTAGGGAAGGAAGCTCATGCCTATAAATCTTGCTACTCAACAGACTGAGATCGGTAGGACCATAGTTTAAGGCTAACCCAGACTCTCCCCACCTCCATAAGACCCCCAAATGGCAAGACTCCATCTCAACACAAAGGGTGGATGTTATGTGACACATCTATCTCATTCCAGATCCACAGGAGACATAATTGGGAGATTGCCAGACTAGCTTGATAGGAATTAGGAAAAA
This sequence comes from Megascapheus bottae, assembly GCF_031878675.1. NCBI lineage: Eukaryota > Metazoa > Chordata > Mammalia > Rodentia > Geomyidae > Megascapheus > Megascapheus bottae. The sequence continues at coordinate 52,033,967 of NC_143524.1, forward strand.
AATCCGAACTTAACAATAACTAAAGCAGCCAGGTGCCAATGGTTCATGCCTATGACACTAGTTACTCAAGAGGCTGAGATTTCAACAGCACAGTTCGAAGGATCTGTAATACACCAGCAAAAAGCCAGAACTGGAAATATGACCCAAGAGTTAGAACACCAGTTGTGAGTAAAAAAGCCTACTGAGTTCTATCATGAGTAAGAGCACAAAATACTATGCTGCTGCTACTACTAGAGTCTACTATTATTACTACTACCACTAAAAGCAAGGGAGGGAAGTGCTGAGGGTATGGTTCAAGTGGGGTTCACCTGCCCAGTAAGTCCAAGGCCTCAATTTTAAACCCAGATACTGCCAAATCCCCTCCCTGAAATCTTACAAACAAGTGTTTATTTAACAAGAAGCATGTTGTGTTTAAGGATGTAATTCCAGAAGGATATATAGAAACTGTTTCTAAGCAACAACTGGGCTGTGGTTCCTGTATGATCATATCTTCCAATCAGGTTGGTAGGAATTTTGCATACCATTCCTCTCCTTATTCCAAACAGATGCCAGGGCCATGGAGGACTTATTACCTACCATGCTCTTATATCGAGAAATTCAGTCTTATAGAGAAGTTAAATACAAATAAACCCAGATCACCCCCAAAGACTGAGCAAGAAATGGAAAGTATTTATGTATTCATTATCTTCATGTGCCTCCCTGCAAATCCAATAATCTAAAAGAAAAGGAAAGTTTAATGATTTTTCTTTGGGAAAAAGATGGCTTCAGCTACATTGCAAAGAGGTTTTTTTTTTTTTTTTTCAAGTTCACAGTTTTGAACAAGTTCACTTTGACTGGGAAAGGAACGCATGAGGCCAGCTGTAGGGGGAGTTTTGTCTGGGTAACTGGCTTGAAGCTCATCTGGTGAGAGCATCTGTTGTCTGGGACTGAAAGACGTGCTACATACGGGGCACATTTAGGGGGATTGAGAAATTGTTTCAAATGGCAACCTCGGGAAAGAGGAGGCTATGTGAGAAACCAACAGAGCCACTCAATAAAGCTAAATAAAACATATTACCTCAATACTAGGGATCATAGCTGATTTGAATTTATGAACAGGCATAAACATCTATTATACCACTGGGGAAAAAAGCTTTCTTTATACCAACATAATCCAAATACATATGTCCACATAGATACAGAGATATAGATATATACACTATAGATATATTATTCTGGCATTAGCATTTGAACTCAAGACTTTGAGCTCCTTTAAGCTTGCTTGCTTTGGATGGCTCTCTACTACTTAAGCCACATTTCTAGTCATGCCTTTAATTTTTCTGGTCCTGAACATGAACTCTAGGCCTAGGCATTGTCCCTAAGCTTCTTTTGCTAAAGGCTAGCATTTTACTACAGGGCTACTTGTGGCTTTTTCTGAGTAGTTTATTGGAGATCAGAAGAATCTCATGGACTTTCCTGGGTGAGCTTTCAAACCACGATCCTCAGCTCTCAGCCTCCTGAGTAACTAAGATTACAGATGTGAACTACTGGTACCTGGCTTTAGCCCTGCTTTTTGCTGGTTATTTTGGAGACGGAAGTCTACGGATGTTTTGGGATAGTCTGGCTTTGAAGCATGATCCTCTAGACCTCAGCCTCCTGAGTAGCTAGGATTACACAGGTGCTCAGCCCAAGTTTTTGTTTGTTTAACTTTCATTCTCTGGCACAGAAGCTGGCCAAGAGCTGGTATATAATAAATGCTCAAAGGATATTGAATGTTTATTCGTTAGAGCCAGATGATTAAAAAAAAAAAAGAATGCCTCTTCTCTCCCCTAGTCCCTAGAACATTGAGGATTGCCATGTTTTTTTCCTTTTTTTAATTTTATTTTTTTTATTTTTTATTGTAATTAATAAAAGGGTTACATGGTATTTGCCAGATAGAAGGTGCATTAATTCACATACATTGATACCCTTTCACATGTCTTGGTACCCATTACTCTCCCCCCACCCACCACCCACTCCCCCGTCTTGGTTTTCCCCCCTTCCCTATCAAATTTCAAATAACCAAATACAAATAAATTCAATATATCAGATAACAAAGTGAGATACTGTAACAATATGAGGATTGCCATTTAATCTGGAATCTTCTACCTCTCCTCCACCTCTACCACTTATCTCTTCATTTGAAGTTCCCATAGTTCTAATCACCTTTTCTTGTAATTTACAGTCTTGAAATCTACCTCATTCAATGCTGGGATATACTACATTATAGAATAAGTACATTCTAGAGTAGTATGTGTGGCTCTGAGGCTTGAAAATGCGTGCTTGGTCACTTGTTTTAAAACAACAGATGTCCAGCCGGGTTTGGTGGCTCAAGCCTGTAATCCTAATTACTCAGGAGGCTGAGATCTGAGGATCAAGGTTCAAAGCCAGCCAGGGCACAAAAGGACCTGAGACTTTTATCTCCAGTTAACCTCTAGAAAATGGGAAGTCAGCAATTCCACTACTTGGCATTTACCCAACCATCCAGAAACTAGGGCATACTAAATCCACTACCACAACAATGTTCATTGCAGCATTATTCACCATAGCAAAAATATGGAACCAACCTAGATGTCCCTCAGTTGATGAGTGGATCAACAAGTTGTGGTATTTGTACACAATGGAATCCTATGCTGCTATCAGAAAAAACGACATCGCCCCATTTGTTAGGAAATGGAAAGTCTTAGAAAAAATCATATTAAGTGAAGTAAGCCAGACTCAAAGGAAATTAGGCTCAATGGTTCCCCTCATTTGTCATAATCAGTAGAAACCTTGGGCTCTACTAGCAGAGATCTGCAATAGAGCAAAACCTTGATACATAAGGCCATATGTTTGAAGCTAATTGAAAAGACCTCCAGGATATTGAAACAAAAGCCATACAATGAATAAGCATTGTCCTTAATGTACTATGTTATCTCTCATCTCTTTTGTTGTCCCTTGGTTGTCTCATATTGTTACAGTATCTCACTTTGTTATCTGATATATTGGATTTATTTGTATTTGGTTATTTGAAATTGGATAGGGAAGGGGGGAAAACCAAGACGGGGGGTGGGGGGTGGAGGGGAGGGTAACGGGGACCAAGACATGTGAAAGGGTATCAATATATGTGAATTAATGCACCTTCTATCTGGCAAATATCATGTAACTCTTTTATTAATTACAATAAAAAAAAAAAAAAGAAAACGGGAAGTGAGGCTTGGCTCAAGGGTAGGGCAGTAGCTTTGAGCTGAAGAGCTCAAGGACAGCGCCCAGGCTGACTTCAAGCCCCATGACCCACAAAAACAAAATGGATTTTCTAGGTTAAGAATAATTAAATACTGCTGTGTTCATATAGTTTTACCTAAATAATTTTATTTTGCTAGCTCCTTCCCCCTCACTCTGAAATTTAGGTTTTTCACATGAAAAATGGCATATTTGTTGAGACAATGGACTTGAGTCAAACTGCCTCAGTTCAAAACCCAGCTGCTCGCTCGCGCTCTCTCTCTCTCCTCTCTCTCTCTCTCTCTCTCTCTCTCTCTCTCTCTCTCTCTCTCTCTCTCTCTCTCTCTCTCTCTCTCTCTCTCTGTCTCTTTTCTTTCGAATCCCTGGGCAGGTAGATACTCCATTTCTCAGTGTCCTTTAGAACACAGTATCATTATCATCATCATTTTCATTATTATTATTCCTATAACTGAACATACTCACTTACTGGCCAGATGGTCTAAGAAAATTAGAATAACTTTAGTACATCTTTTCTGAAAGTTGTCTTCCATGCATGGAAGTCTTTAGCAGTGACAGAGACTTCGGAATCTTTCCTCAACAAGACTGGCTCTTTATTTGATTAAATTGGTTTTTGGCCTTATAGCTTCCAATGATTGCCTCAAAGGTTCCATTTCTCCCTACATCCTGCATTGATTAATAAAACACAAGCTGAAACATCGTAGCAATGGAAATGAACTGTGCATATGATTTGTGGTTTGTTATTTATTTCATCTATTTTTGAAAATATGATTGTTTTCTAATAAGTCTGTTTCTACTTTAATAAAATATTGCCTTGAAGTATAATAAGAAGAAACAAGAGATCTTTGTTTATTTGTTTAGCTCAAGATATTCAAAGGGGAACATAATTTACCAGCGAATCAGTGGAGCTGAGACTCCCATGCAACCTGATGCTTGCTAATGACTTCTCTGTAGCTGGTGGTGTTTAATTTCTGAGCATCTGTGCATGAGAGAATTTGGGGTGCTGTGGGTGGTACAATTCCAAGAAATCGACATAATGAAAAAGGCAGAATTGCCTATTCAGGCATCATTTTATTAAGCGCGATAAAACACAAGTACAAATATCTCAGTTTCAAATTAAGTGATGATCTACACTGCAGGGCTTAACCCCATCTGCTTGGATGAAAGCAAACAAATTAGGCCAGGGAAGCGGTGACTCTTCAAAATGAGAAGATGTGGAAGAAGCAGCTCACAGCAATGCCAAAGTGATCCTTTTATTCATTTCATGTATTTTCGCGTGTTGAGGTAAGGCCTAGGTTCTAATATTCAGAGATTTTGCAATAAGCTACAAAATAGCTACCAGAATCTTTTATGCTACACAGAGATTCCCTTGTTGGACTAAGTATGTATGAAAAAAAAAAACCTGTTAAACCTAAAAATAAAATGTACATGTTTACCTTTGTTAAGATCCAAATTTTGCTAGTTTTTTTTCTGTCTATGAATTAATTTTAGTAACAAGCTAGTTTCTACATGCTGGACGTTCTAGCCCGTAAGTTTTGTTTGTTTGTTTGCCAGTCCTAGGGCCTGAACGCTTGGGCACTGTCCTCGAGCATCTTTTGCTCAAGGCTAGCACTCTGCCACTTAAGCTACAGCACCACTTCTGGCCTTGTGTGTTTATGTGATGCTGAGGAATTGAAACCAGGGCTTTATGCATGATAGGCAAACACTTTAACATTAAGTCACATTCCCAGGCCAAGAGAATATACTAACAATGGTGATAACTTCGGGGTTCTAAATGGTT